>NC_140229.1:2546813-2749313 GCF_951802725.1 Rutilus rutilus
GTGCGGCACGCTTGGTTTTTCGTTTGCTGTCTTCCACTGAGACACAGATGAGTGTTCGCACAGACAGTCTTCCTATTTCACCGCACTATCCAATTTTTTTGTCTGTGCTACAATTGTAAGACGCTGGATGAGTTTAACTAGTATAACTGTTTTCAGTGTTGTGTCAAAACTTGCAGTCATCCATAAAAAATCACTGTTATTCCCAGATTCCTGAAAATTAGTACGTACTGTTTCAGATTATGTAACTCCAGAGTAATCACACTTTATTCACAGACATGCCTAGCACCCTAATTCACCAAGAACTCGTGAGGAACATCCCGTCCAGTTGGACCTGCTTTCCGATTTCTTTTTTTTTATTTGTTTTTGACAGATGGTGTTGGATTTTGCTTGCAGTAATTCACAATGTATCTGTAATTGCTCCATCTGTTGTGAGGCTGGGTTAATAAAACCATTCATCTCTATTCTTCCTGATGCGTGAGGCCTTTCCTCCCACATTCCTTGTTTCCCTGTAATGCCGAAAGCATTGTAAATACTATAGATCACGTTTCCCAAACCGGTGTTCGTGAGTTGATGAAATGCATTTTTTAATTAAATTAAATTAAATGCATTCAATTAATAAACAAATGGAGCTGCAACTAACCAAAATAAAACTGATAAAGAAATCAAATTGCTATGATCAAATCAAAGGCCGCGGTTTAATTAAATAAGTATAACATTTTTTTTTTTTAATTTGTAAATAAGATTACTGGAGTACGTTTACAAGAAAATACTATTTCAGTCTTGCTACTTTAAATTTCCCATTTGCTTCAGTCTGTTAGTTGATGTTTCTCTGTCTTTATTTGTGAAAAAGCTATTTTTCCCCAAATTTTTTAAAGGAGTGAAAAATTGTCACCAGGTTTTTGGCCACTGTGTTCATTTACACACGTGTAGCTCACAAGTTTTGAGTTTAACATGCATTTGGAAACCCAATGTGAACTACTTTCATTTACATTCACATTTGCATAATTGCCAACATTTTTGTGGACTGAAGTTTACAGCATTTTACCAACATTCTACCAAAATAAAAGCTTGAAGGTTTGAATGTTTGAAAGTGAAGATTTTAAGACACTAAGGGCCAGATGTACTAAACAGGGCAATTTAATGTGAGAACGCAATAGCATTAAAGCATCGATGAGAGTGGAAAGTTCTGCTCATTTCCATAATGATCAACGGAATCTATCAAAAGCGGTGCAAATTGAAAATAACGTTCCTTGTATGTTCGGATAATGTCTTCCTCTGGCAATAAATAAAGACGAATGGAGGGATTTCTAAGTGTTAATTGAGGGTTTCTCCTCCTACAGCAGCTATCCCAGAATGTCAATGGGTTAGGACACGCTTTTTTGGGGCGTTAAATAATACAGCGAATACCAGTAAGTTGACTAGCGCAAACCTTAGTAAATCACGTTGCTTGATTTTTTTTTTTTTATGGAAACTCCTACATATGCAATATGCTCAGCTGCAAAAAATAACCATGTCCACACCTTTTCAGTGCTAATTTTTCACTTGCATGTCGTTAGTAAATCCTGACATTCGGTTTTAACACCAAAAGAGGGTTTGCGCTGGCGCAAGCTGTTATTTGTATTTGTATTGTCAATTGTAGGGTTAGTTGGTTCTTATAAAGAGTGAACACCCTTAAAAGTAACTAAACACTAAAGACTGGATATTTTATCGGTGTACTTGCATGTCATGTGACCATTAACCGATATCAGAGAACCATGAACATGCGAATGTGTCGTTAATTTATTGAGAGATTATCTTAAAATCGAAGGTGTTTATTTCACATCTAAGAGGCTGACAAAAAAATTGGAAACCCCCGCTATATATAACATGCTGTACAGTGTGACATATATGTGACCGAACGCTGACGTCATGTGTTTATAGTTGACATGCTCAATGCTTCGCTATTTTCTGAATCAATAGGGGGTTGTTTGGAGAAAAAATTCTCTAAACCAAGAGAAAGTAGTTTGGCGGAACAATGTCAGATCATACAGTCGAAATTTACATCTAGTTGCATGTCAAGCATATTCTGGAAGATTTAAAGATTGTTTTGAGAAGGATGTGGATACTTACATTGAGGATGAGGATGTAAAATATATATTTTAATGCAATATATAGTGCAGTTGATAATTTGTGAAAATACCATATGCACGAGAAAATTGGGCTCTTTGTTAACAATAATTGTATGACACTTATATTCATATTTATTTAAGTTCTTTTGGTCCGTAAACTCAAAAACAATGGCATATGTTATTGATGTGATTGATAACATGATTAGCTTCCATGCATGATGAACTGCACTGTTTATGGATGCTTTCAGAAATGGAAACTATTATAATTGTGTGGCCTGTGCTGCAAAACCTTCAACATCTGTAGCACCAGTGCTATGTTCAAAAACATTGAATCGAAGCCCTTCCTGTCACACAGGCTCTTGTATTGTGTTTGCAGAGGTTTCGGGATTACGTCATACAGTCTGACATGTGTTAACAAGGAGAATGAGACCGAGTGCTGCAGAAAGCATGTCAGCGGGGAGTCGATGGCAGACGTATAGCCTTCCGACTGCTTTTCCAAGAGCCTCCCACGCTTGCACAGTCAGCGCATTGCATTGAACGAACATCTACATCTGCAGAGACACAGCAAAGTGTGAAGTAATCCACATCTGTACCTGCTGGATCGCATTGAGATGCATTGAAGCGCTGTGGGCTTCGCTCAGCAGGGGTCGGGATGTGACCTTGCACAACGCCGAAGCTTATACCTGCCCTGGCTGTGCTTGACATTTCCCGTTTTAGCCAGCCAGGCATCCCAGAACAACCAGTGACAAGCCCTCGCTGCAGTAACACACACGCAAACAAACACACACACTCTTCATTGGCCTTTCCAGCCTGTCTGGCTTACATAACTCCTGACCACTGCTATTTTTAACATGCAAGATCAAGCATCTGATATTTTGGCAACAGGGAGATAAGATGTGAATATATGCATGAGCTATATGTAGTCGTAACATTCACAGAATTCTGTTCTTGCAACACGGCAGACGACAAACTCCTGAAATTCTGTGTAAGCATTTGAAGGCCCTTTGCCATACAAACATTCAGTCAGTAAATAAATCAGAAGCTTATTGAGTTTTCAGCAAGTATTCAGTGAGTAATTAGTTTTTCTTAAAAAATAACATGAATTTTGAATCTGTTTGAATGTGATTTATTAAAAGAATCAACTTCAGTCGATTTGAATCGGATTCATTAAAAGATTTGGCTCATAAGAGTGATTCATTTGTGAATCAAACTAGCATCAGTCGCATTGTATGTTTGTTTCTTTGCGTGCAGCCAGAAATGGCCCATTTAAAAAAAAATTGTATTTGTTATTTTGTATTCAGGTTGCTAATGTAAATAAGATGTAAATAAGATAAAATAATGCATTTATTAGCCGTTAGCTCTGCTGGTGAAGTAGATTCAGGAATCACTGGCTCAGAAAGAAGGTGGTCGAAATGTGTAAAAGTGTGAGATGATAAACTAAATCTAAGTTTGTTCTCATTTACAGTCTTGATTTGTACTTCATTTTCAAAAGTTTGGGGTCAGTAAGTTTTAAAATAAAACTAAATTAATACTTTTCAGCAAGGACACATTCAATTGATTGCAAGTAACCGTAAGACTTTTATGATGTTATTAAAAAGGCTTTTTATTCATCAAAGAATCCTGAAAAAAAAAAAACTCTATCCTTGTTTTCACAAAAATATGAAGCCCCACAACTGTTTTCAACATTGATAATAATCATAAATGTTTCTTGAGCATCAAATCATCATATTAGAATGATCTCTGAAGGATCATGTGACACTGAAGACTGGAGTAATGATGCTGAAAATTCAGCTTTGATCACAGGAATAAATTACACTTTACTAGATATTCACATAGAAAACAGTTCTTTTAAATTGTAATAATATTTCACAGTTTTTACTGTATTTTTGATCGAATAAATGCATCATTGGTGAGCATACGAGTCAAAACTTTTTTACAAATCCTACCGACCCCAAACTTTTAAAGGGTAGTGTATATTCCACACTGTATGAAAGCTGCAAGTCGCTCCCTTAGAGAGTCAGAGAGGAAATGTGAGTAGTTTAGCTGATGGGTGTGTGTGTGTGTGTGTGTGTGCTTGTGTGTGGTTGTGTTATCAGCTCGTGTTCCTGCAGGCAGAGGCCCGACTGAGGGCGGCAGATTGTAGACGTACTACAGCAGGAGATAGAGCCACGAGGGCCTTCGAGAGGAAATATGTTCATCTTTATCTTCAGTCCTTCAGCCCAGGGGGATTGTTCTCAGGGCCCTGAGGAAGGACAGGAGAGGTGGATAATGTCTATTACAAGTTTCACCCGAGGACACATGCAGTTCCTCAACTTAAAAACACACATTTTAGCAATTCGTCAAGTATTTCCTGTGCACTTAGACAAATATTTAGCCAAATTAGGCATGCACTGAAATAGAAATTGGACAAGTCTTGATTTATTTAAGCAGATTTGTTTGTTCAGAAAACCAATTATTTTGAAACCCTCTTTTTTTGTTTTTATATAAATTATTAGTTCCCTTAAATAGTTTTAAAGAGGACCTTTATGTCCTTTTACGAAGTCTTGATGTTGTTTTTGGTCTCTAGAACATATTTTCCTGCTTGAATGTTGATTATTTTCCTCATATTCTCCATTGTTGCAGCTCCTCTCTTCCCAGTCTGTCAGTAACGCTCTGTTTACTTCCTGTCTCTATGAAGCCCCTCCTTCTGAAAAGCACAATGTGCTCTGATTGGTCGGCTGGATCAGTGTGTTGTGATTGGTCGAGCGCTTCAAGCGTGTTTGGGAAATGTCCCGCCCCTTACCATAACCACCAGTTTAACACACTACTAACTAACTCAACCAGGCCCCGCCCCTTTATTCTGCGTATGAATTATTTAAATGAGGAATATTGTGACGTGTTTGTTCCCGGAAGAAACTCAAGACTACAATGGAGGCGTTTCAGGGAGTTCAGAAACACTGACACTGAAATAGACAATAACTTTGCAGAGCTTTTTCATTCTCAAACAGCAGCATTACACACTAAAGAAAGATGATTTTTGTAAGTTGTAGTGGAGCTAACCACTTTTTCTCTTAGCTAGCTTGACTGTATTAATGACTTCAAGCTACAGTTAAGTACAGTACAAGATAAGTTTCTTAGCATAAGCAGGTATTAGCCTGTGGCTCTGTTCCTGGAGACGGGTTAGCATGAGAGATGAAGGAAAGCTTCTCTGTGTGTTGGTAAGACGGGGTCACTGCGGCTCTCCGGGCGCCTCTGTGCCGTTTGCATGTTCACATTGATCTGAAGTGACTGTGGGCATCAGGCTCTCGCTTGACTGCACAAAACACAAAGTGACATTTATGCCCAGCGCTGAGCTACACAGAGGTTTTAATAAGTAAATACTGAGCCTCTGCTGTGTGTAATATAAGGCCACGCTGAAGTGAACGCAGCTTATGTAACAAATCTCAGCTCAAGTGAATATTCGTGAAGAGAGATGTTGATGACTGAATCGGTGCTCAAAGAAAACTGTCACGTTGTATCCATCCATCAAATATATAATCTTTTTAGTTTGCTGTGCTGAAAATGTGGTTTCTTCATTATTATTTTTTATCCAGGTTTCACTTTTTTCACTGCATCTTTTATTGATAGGTACAGTATGAAGAGGCCATGGGTCTGGATGTGTTTTTATCAGTGCCCTGTTTTCTGTTGAACTTAGTAGGGCTGTAATCTCCCAGTCGATTAGTCGATTATTGGTCGATACGTTCTGGCTCGACCAAAATTCTGATTGGTCGATTTTTTGCCGCATCAGGTGGAAAGCACTAATTGCTAATGGGGGTGTTTTCAGAGCACCCCTGTTTCACAGGTAACAGTCTGTCTTCAGAACACCCCCCTTGTTTTCACTTCTTTTGGATTAGCCCAACCCACTAAGTTAATAGTCTATTCGTGTCTCAGCCGCGAAGCTGAGCTCCTATGTTCAGTTATTATAATACATATGACAAAAACAATTGTCTAAATGATGTTGCATATTCCTCAAAAGTTCTTGTGATGATATCACTAGTTGACAACATAGTACTATTTTCGGAAATCATAGGCTATGATATTGCGCAGGTGCACGTGATGCTACGCTGTCAGAGCCGACAGACTCGTGTGTCATTCTCATGTCAGTGCAAAATAATGAGGTCAAAAACGATTTAATATACTGCAAATAGCCTACTAGTTTTTTATGTTTATTTATAATTCATTTAGGCGGACAACAAGGCTACGAAGCTAATTCATTTAACGGTTTTCTTCCTAACGTCATTTTTAGTCGAAATTTTCAGGACTTCAGTCGACCAAGATTTTCTTTGGTTGATTACAGCCCTAGAACGTAGAGCTGCACGATTAATCGTTAAAAGATCGCAATCTTTATTTAAACACCCAAGCGATCTTATTCCTAAATGACAACGATTCGCCTGTGTCTATTAAAACAAAATCATACGCTGAAATATAGAGAGAGACGTCATCATGTGTAGGTATGAAACGGCTTCACGGTCTTTTCAATCACACAGTATCGTTATTTCTGTTACAAATATTCCGATTATCACAGAAGTACTGCCATATAAGTTTATAGCTCTTATAAACACTGATGTCTTTAGCGATCATAATAGAGCAAATCATCTTTTGAAAGTAACTTGGTGCTTCAAAATAATGATTTTATCGATGTCATCGTTACACCAGTAGGTGGCGACAAGGGACTGTTAAAAATGTATTTGTCATTGAATCATTCATTTGAAAAATGCTGATTCATCCAGTAATGAAACAAGTGTTTATGAATGAGTTATTGAATCATTCACTCATTCAAATTTTTAATCGTAATATCTGTTTGAGAAAAATCATGATTCTCAGTTGATGAAGAATCACGCAGCTCTAATGTCAAAGTCTGTTTATTAACTCGAACTCAGTTTTTTTGCACCTGATAGATGTGCATTTGTATACTCAACACACATGAACAAACCAAGACATAAATCACGTTAGACGCATTTAAAACACTCTCTCATTAACTACTTTGTAATGACATCTCCATCCTGAATGATATTTTTGATTTATGTGCGGGTATTACGCTGTGTTAGGACCTGCATAAAAACATCAGTCAGATTTAGAGGTGAAATTGAATTATGTCACAGGGAATGATCTGTCTGGATTTTTTCCCCTGGTTATTCGAAAGGGGAAAATTGAACGAGAAAGCAAAATTGAAGGCATGTAGTCGGACAAGATGCGTAATTCTTTAAGACAGGCATCACTGCAAAGTTGTCTGTTCGCAATTTTCTCTTTGTCCTAAAATGGCATCAGCCAGAAACGTTTGGGGAACCCTGAGGGTCATGAGCGACGACACAGTTTGTGCTCGGTGTTTCTCCTAAAACAGACTTAAATGAATCAGCTGTTGACATACAGAAAGAGTACTTTAGAGGTTGAATGAAAGTGTTTATAGCAGCTCATATAATTTGATCTTGGCTGAAATTGGTCTGAACCTGACATGATTATCAAGATCTCTTTATAGGAGAAACAAGAGATCTTTTTCCTCAGGATTTGCAGGATCAGTTCCATCGAGGAGAAACTCTCGAGATATATAAAAGAGATCTCCTTTATGATTTTTTCTTTCCCATGAGGCATTTCTAATTCAAACATGGTGTTTTGTTCTCGTACCTTATAGCCTAAGCATAGGACTATATTGTCTCACAGTCATTATCATTGTCATTGCTCCTGACCTTTGAGATATTATCATCCGCTTTAATTCCGTGCTGCAGAAACAGGCTCTCCCAGCTGTCAGGCGTGTGCTTTATTTAGTGCTGTGCGTCGTCGGCCGGTCAGAGTTTCCCTCGTAGGGCCCCTTGACGCTCACACACAGACAGCGAGTCACAGTCTTTCCCCAAACACACACACACGCACACACACACCCTGTACAGCCCAGAGCCGGCGCTGCAGCAGAGCGACAGAGAGCGAGAAGAACCGGGAAACTGAGTGAGAGAGACGGAGAAGAGTAAAGCTAGCGTGATTGTCGAGAGGTTTAGCACACGTTCTGCTTTCACTGTTTTAATTTGCTTCTTTCGGCACCTTGTCAACGCCTGCCAAATCTGATGAGAGAGTCGGGATCAGACGGCTGAGACGGGAACACACAGGAATGCAGACAACCCTGAGGTGACACTCGGAGTGTTTTCTCCTCTCCATCTCATCCTCCACGGCTACTCCACCCATTCCTTCAGCAAACACCACTGAATTAATCACAGCTAAGAGGATCAATAGAGGTGTTTGACAGGAGCGGAGCGCTTACTCGTTTTTTTTTGGGGGGAGGCGAACCATCATTTCCAGGGCTTACTGAGGACAACAAAGCCCAATCGGAACGAATCGGACCCGTCATCCGTCTCTCCATGGCATCTGGGCTGCTTGCACCAGGAATATCTCGGAGAAGGGACGGCATGCATCTCCGGGTTTCAATGGGGAAGCATCTCCGATGGCCAAATGAAGCATTTTCCTCACACAGTTATTAATGTGGAGAATTCACGATGAGGATGTACCACAGTGAGTTTCAAATCCCACACAAACGGCAGCGGAAAGACCCTCGTTCTGCTCTTTGTTTGTTATTTTTGCTCTACTACTATGGAACAACCACTTAACCATCCGGACTGTGTTTCTGTGTAATATGCTTGCCGTTTTGTTGCCTTAAAATTTGATTTACGCACACTTGTCGACGTTTTTTTTAAATGGATGGAGTGTCTTCTCAGGACTCTTCTATGGAATAGCACACAGTAAGAAGATGTAATCTCCGTTTGCTCCAGGTGGATTTCTTCTTGTCTTTGAGTTGCTCGGAGCACGTTTCAGTGGAGACATGTAAGCAGGGTGCATAATGGCTATCCCAAGGCCGGCATAAGAGTTATTTATTTCTGAGAGCGAGAGGAGCCAACCCGAACCACACCTTCGCGTAAATGAAGACTGGCCGCAGTAACACAGGAAGGGAGAAAAAAATGATGCACGTCAACAATTTCCCGTTCCGAAGGCATTCCTGGATATGGTGAGTCGGGGGGAAAAATGGTTTGCAGAAGGAAACTGAACAGTTAGTGGTCAACGGTGATGTCCGGCCTAGGAAAATTGACATTCAGATATTATTCAAAATAGTTCAAGATTTTGAAATTGCATAGTTGTGCTTGGAGTCAATTGTTTTATTTGTGATTATAACGCAATGAAACATGACAAATTGTGCCATTTTTTTACAAATAAATTATGAACACGTGCAAAAACAAGAGAGAGCCAACTAAATATTAATAACTTATTATGTTGAAGTCAATGTGAGCTTTTTTTTTTTTTTTTTTGCATAGTTACAGTAAATAAAGCCTGTAGCCTCTAGTTTGCCTTTTTTTTTTTTTGACAAATGATTTTGTCAGATAAATACCTTAACCTTAATACTTTAGTTATGTACTTACATCATATTTAAAGAAATCTAGAATATTTTTGATGGTTTAATCGAACTTGTATAGGGTCATTAACCACAGATATCCCCCCTGAACATCACTTTTGGCCACTTCTGTGTGTGTGTGTTTGTGTATCATGACACTAAAAGTAGTTGGTAGGTCAAGTCTGTTTTACACACCAAAACATTGAGGTTCCACAGACAGTATTTGCCTGTAGATTTGTCTTAATCTTTAACTAAATATCACTGCGTGTCAGTGTAGTAAGAGCAAAGGTGCTGATGGTAAGCCATGTGGTTTTGTAAAAAAAAAAAAAAAAAGTACATTTATAAGATTAAACTGGGCGTTTTCTTGCCTTAGTTTTAAATGCCAGAAAACTAGTTAATGCTGCCGTGTACAATAGCGAAAGGAGAGACAGCAAATTTGACTTTTCGTCTCTCAATATTTATTTGTAAAGTGATAGAAATGCCCATTTGCTTGTGAGGGCAAATGAGAATATTGTTGTAGTTTCTGTTCACCTCTATAGAAGTTCATTGACCATTCTTGCCTGTTAGAGTCTCCATAAAGGTCACTATCCGCTCGTTAAGTCGTGACGCAAGGAATACTGTCTCCGGGTCCAAACCTCTACTCATTTCCACTGAGAATAGCATCTAAACAGCCGTTTATGGGCACTGTTTATTCATATCACAAGCATTTAAAAAAGCACTACAGTCTCTCGGACGCCAGTATTTTAAGGATTCATAAAAGATGAATCTCCATCTGAGATTCGGTGTTGAGATAAAGGTTATTTTTTTGGTTGCGTTACAGTGTATATTAGCTTTTGGCACTCAGGAAATTAGGCCTTTGCTACAAAAACGTCATGTGACTGTTTATTTTTGCTCCCCACGTTTGTTTTTTTTCCCACGATACAGTTTTTTTTTTGTGAGCGCAGGCCTCATGGGTTCACCAGCCCGTCAACACCCGATTATGAACAGCAGGGTCTGGTGTCGTCGGCCTGATGTGGAAAACCCGAAAAACAAAACAGTGGCTCTTTGGGGATATAACGTCTTGCTTCTCTCTAGGGCTCTATAATGGCATCGCTCTTGACGTGCTGCTTTACGATGGTGATAAATGAGGTAACAGGAGCGTTAGTGTGGCACATCAACAGGGATTCAGTCCAGCGGAGGTCCGTGTGTCTAGTTTCATGTAGGAGTGTCACACGTAAGCTACCTTAAGTCCCAACTTAAACAGAGGCGTCGTAAAAAGCAGCACTAGCACATGACAAATGACATTAAACAGACCTTCAGCGTTGGTTTAGTTCATGTACCAACAATGCGTCCTAAATATTTGGAAGGAAAACAGACATGTCATTTGCATTTTTCTCTGCTATGATCAAATTACATAAGTTGCGAAAGCACCGTATGATTTCTTTCCCACCCTGAAGCTAGACAGTATTGTGTGAGAACTGAAAGCATTCAACCTCTGCTTTGTGCATGTGTGTGGGTGTGTGTGTGTGTGTGTGTGTGTACGTTTGCTGCTTCAAACCGTCAAACTTTTACCTAGTTTTTCACTTCCACCTACATGGTAGGTGTTACTTCAGAAGAGATCAATGGTCCAGTGATCTGCCATATGCTGTTCAGCTGGTGTTTCTGCATTCAGAAACCACAGGGTTGAGTTTAGATCAGGAACCTGCTGTCTCTAAGATTGTGTTTTATAGCCTTAAGACAGATCTCTCATCTCAGTCGTCTTCCCCAAGGCAGCGCACAACACTTCACTGTCTATTTCCATTGACTTTCCATGTGAAAACCAAACATTTTCAGATTAGTAATACATCAGTTTGCAGCTCAAAACATCTCAAAGCTCCCTGGTTGTGAGAACAACACACTCTTCCTTATTTGAACTAACTTACACTCTTTACATTCACTGCTTTATTAGAATTTTATATGATTGAAATGGACTTATAATGTTGTTTTAAGCAATGAGAAGCAAACATTAACGTACGTCACAAGCAGAACACGCCAAGATAATGCAAACATACATCCCAATTACAGACACTGAACAATGACAAGCTTCTCTTGCTTCTGTTTGCAAAACAGACGAGTCAGTTTGAACAAGTTTTCCTTGAATCGCTAAAAGAAGCGGAAGTTGTGAGTTCAAAGTAAGAAAGTCAATAGTGAGTGTCTTCCCAATTATTATATTATATTATATTATATTATATTATATTATATTATATTATATTATATTATATTGTAATATATAATCTGGGTTCCCACGGGTCCCGGAAATCCTTGGAAGTTTGTGAATCTGAAAAAAAAATAACAAATAATGTCAAGGCCCTGGAAAGTTTTTGAAATTAAAAACATCGATACAGATCCTTGAAAGTGCTTGAACTTATTTTGTGCAAGAAGTTTTCTGGAAAAAATTCCATAGTATTCCCTCCGGTCCGCTAATGTGTTATTTCGCCAACACTTCGTGGTCTATGCGCACTAGCTTGCTTGATTATCGTTAGTTACGCGCAATTACGCGTTACGTTAAGTGTTTCCTGCGTGAGGTACTTTGTGTTGTACGTTGCCATGACGTTCACATGCGCAAAACTGTAACTATGTATCTTACAAGGTAACACAATGTAACCTTACTCTCACTTGAAGTGTGTCCACCCACATTAAGTCCTTGAATTTGAGGGTTTTGGACCTGAATCTGTTTTTGAACCCTGATTATATTATATTATATTATATTATAGTATAGTATATTGCAGGTTACATCATAATGCTGTCACGTTCTGAGACTTTTTAAGTGAGTCGTTGAATCATTATTTAGCGATTTGTTCAAAAACACTGATTCACTCAATTGAAAATGCAGTGAACATTTTAATTCATTCATTCATGCAACTGATTCACTTTAAAACACTGATTCATTCAGCAACGAAACACGTTACCGTGTTGTTTAGAGATGCGTAACAGTTCATTTTGCTGTGGTTTTGTTTGAAGCTTCTTTTGCTGGCCGAGCAGAAATATGCAAGCAACTGGAAATATTGTTTCTAATATGCAAGTTACTCAATATTAACAATATTATTTATAATATATAACTGTTACATAAAAGCACTATCACGATCATTTTATTTTATTTTATGCCATGCATTGTTAGATGTTAGGCTATTTTGTCCAATTCTCACTATTAACTATGACTTTAGCCTCAATAAACTCCTAATTACTGCTTATTAATAGTTAGCAAGGCAGATGTTAGGTTTAGGTATTAAGGGATGTAGAATATGGTCATGCAGAATAAGGCATTACTTCATAAGTACTAATAAACACCCAATATCCTAGTAATATGGACCCTAAACTAAAGTGTTACAGTGATTACTAAGAGGCTAGACTCCACAATATCCTAATAATATGAAATTTCATATGCAGCAAGTGCCTGAAATGAATTTGGTTTGGTGTTTTGTAGAGGGAGGAATTTTAATGGAATTCTAAGGCTGAATAATGGAGAGCAGACTGAATGTCTGCGGACAATGAAAGAATTTTAAACATGTTATCACTGCTGTGTGATAAGCCCCAAAATCACATAATCCCATTATTTCTTTTGGAAACACGCACACAGCCAAATACACACATTCCGTGTTTGCGTTTAACTCTTATTCAACTGGTCCCCTGTTTCTCTGTGGAGTGATTTCGTGGACGATGAAAAGCCAGTTTTTTTTATTTCTCCCGAGTCCTTTTCAGGAAATATTGAGGCAGTTATGTGCCATCAGATTGAATTGTGGGTGTTACGTTGTGAAGACATTGAATTGATCTACTCAGTTGAGCTGTGAACAGTTTAGAAAGGACAGGGCTTGTCAGCGTGCTTCACCTTATCCCGTTTGGTTTCACATGATTGTGCTCGTCCGTGTGCCGCGTAAGCTCGTTTGATTGACCTTTGCATACGCTTTTGTGCCGTCACTAATTGGGAAAATCAATTACTGCAAAAAAGCAACGCAGCAAAATAATGAAGGAAGGATTAACCAGCACTGAGCTCAGAGTGTGTTTGAGAGACGCTCGGTAAAGGACTTACAGTTTATGACACCTAAGCTGTAACTTAAGTCTAGAAATATTATGCAATGCATATGCGAAGGGCCAGGGCATTGAAATTGTCCACTTGCTTAGCTTGCGTTCTTCTGTTACTATTCTTCTGTGTTCAAATGTGACAGACTTTATTAATATGCAATGCCTTGCGTGACTTATTCTGTACGTAGTGATCAAGCCTGCGTAAACTGTAAAATTCCTCTGTTCATCTGTTTAGGAATCACTCATAGAGCGACATGCCACCCATTAGTTGCATCTGCACTATTGTTGTAGCTTTATAATGGTTCGTTTCACATTGCGATATTTACTGCATGCCGTCTGCCAAAGCTCCCCGAGCGTCGTCCCTGGAGTGTGTGCCACACTAGATAACAAATAACACCAAACACACACACCAGAGACTGCTTTACACACACTCTCTCTCTCTCTCTCTGTGTGTGGCTTTAAACGTCGTTGCATGCAAAAAACAGGGAACCTTATGAGATAAAAGTTGCTACTTCAACGGTTTGGAAGCTGGAAATTAGTTCACATCACTTATAAAGAGCCAGAATGACTCTAGGCCTTCTATCCAAGAACATTATGTTCACGAGGAATGTTGCATCATTGTAGGTTAACTGGGAATTTAAGCGCAATGGCACATCACTGCTTGGCCTCCTCTTTCCCAGCAACTCACAGCCAAACTGCAGCATCATCCTGGGCTCAGATTAAAGAGGCAGAGCGCCGTTTAAAAGACGTCTAATAGCGTCACAGTCCAGACGTCTAGGCTAAAACGAGGCAAAATTTGGGCTGTCAGTGAAAATGTAATAGACGTCTAAACCATCGCCCAAGAATAGACTAGTGAATAGACTAGTGAAATGAGTGAAGAAATGAAACCAAACACCTTGTAATCACTGTTTACTTTGCTTACATGATGGAATATCAAACATCTCGCAAGTTATTTCGGCAAAAATGACCAAATTCAAGGTTATTTTGTCTAGAAGTGTGTTCCTCATACAGTAGTTATTTAATATTTCTCAAAGGACAGACGATGAATCAGCGTATAGACGGCTCGACTCGATTTCAGTGCATTACTTAGGACAGCATCAAACTGCTTATATGTGACCCTAGACCACAAAACCAAGTCACATGGGCACAATTTTAATTGAGATGTATACATCATCTTAAAGCTGAATAAATAAGCTTGCCATTGATGTATGGTTTGTTAGGATAGGACAATATTTGGTCGAGATACAACTAATGAAAATCTGGAATCTGAGGGGTGCAAAAAAATAGAAACATTGAGAAAATCAGCGTTAAAGTTGTTCATTTATGTTGGCGATTGTGCTGCATTCACTCACAAAAATACACGTTTTATATATTTATGGTTGGAAATGTACAAAATATCTTCATGGAACATGATCTTTACTTAATATCCTAATGATTTTTGGCATAAAAGAAAAATCGATAATTTTGACCCGTACAATGTATTGTTGGCTATTGCCACGGATATACCCGTGCGACTCGTGACTGGTTTTGTGATCCAGGGTCACATATTAGCATGGCTTTGAGGACTTTAATGTCTTTTTAAAGCAGATAACATATGGGATATCTATGTATGTTTCCAAAAGATTTCCCTATTACATAATGCACTTCTCAAGTGACGTTTTTCAGGTGTTAGTCGAGGATAAGACGTAGTAATCGTACGGCGGACACAATGCACTCTTCAATGCTATAAAAAGACACGAGTGTTGCTTGTGACGTCTGGAGATCTTCCCAGTCTTACGCGTGAGACGGGGCATCCCTGGGACGTCCCGTATATACGCACACCCACGGCTCAGTGACATCACAAAGGTACGGTTTGATGGGATTAGCATTAGTGTTATGCACTTCCAACAGCAAAATGACTAAACCCATTACCTCAGCCAGTGCTAATACTGCAGACATGAACGCTAGCCGCTCTTCATGTCCACTGCGCTGTGAATAATGTACGGATTAGAGGGAAAGACCCCTTCCGAAGATTTCCGGCCAGAGCTGTTTTGAGTTTGGCGATGCAAATGAAGGTGACCGGAGGCTGGAGGAGTTCTCTGGAGAGATTAGCAGGAGCTCTGCACAGGTCAGATGCATCTACGCATCCACGGCTCCATCTTTATGGATGATTTGTTTGAAAAGTCCTGTTAAAGAATGGTTCCCTTTGCTTGTATTCATCCAAGTCATCTGATTTCATTTTAACAATGAGCTTTAAAAGACATTATCTGTAAAAGTCATTGCATTTATTCCTAGAATTCTGTTCACATCTACCTTTGTAGTTTATTTATATATGAACCATATTGCCAGGGACGCGGGAAGTGGGGGTGCTGGGGGTGCTGCAGCACCCCCTGTTTTCACAGAATTGTAAATGCAACGCATATGTATGTTAGTTCATTAAAATTTATAAATTTTTAGCATTTAGTCATTTATTTGTAATAAACACTTTAAGTGGGCTATTTAAAAATTGTTATATATGTTAAATTATGTTTTTAAAACATAAGCGCAGAGTGTAGGCTATTGTGTGTGTGTCGAAAGAATTTGTCCGCAGCAGCAGCAAAAAAAAAAAAAAAAAAAAACACAGTCAAAAACCCCACTGTTAGTGTTTTGTAAGGAACAGGCAAATATGTAAAATATAGCAGGATACATTTTAATTGTTTACTAATAAAACAGTTATTTTTTTTATGTCAGTGTCGGCTATAGCCACGAAGTTGACGAATCGCGATCTTCGCAGCGCCAGAGAGAAATGCACATTTCATACGAATTAGGCCTACATAAGCAGCGCAGTCTGTTTTCTTTCGTTTTGAATTGTTCTGCTTAAAAGTAGACATTTCAAGCTATCTATGTCTCATGTCTGTGAGGCAATAGGCTACCTTATAGCCCTACGCTGAGTTTCGGTTCATTTATGAGACGAGCTCCAGGTTCGCCAGCGCCTCCGTGTCCTGATTATCTATTTTCTAATAGCCTTCTTATTTATTAAACCCAGACAATTTTTTGATGAAACATCGATTAAAATTAAGATACAATTAATACAAAACGAAATTAAATTTAAAGACAGGCTTTGTGCTTTCAGTTTGAGGTGTCTGTGGAAGTTTTAAAACATTCGTTTAGTGCCGCTTTAGAGCACTCACGTCCGTAGCGGAGAACTGTCTGTAACTTTTTTTTTTTTTTTTTTTTTTTTTTTTTTTTTTGTGAAATAAATTTTTAAAAAAAATGCGACTTAGTCCAGTGCGACCTAAGCTATAGGCCTATATGTTTTTGAGCGACTTATAAAATAGGCTACGGTAAGTTATTTATTATTTTTGTGCAAATGTCCCATAAAGTCCCATCCTTTAAGGATTAATTTATGTCCCGTTGACCGGTCCATTGCGTTACGAATAAAAGCAGAATCAAAGTAAAAAATGTGATGTGCAGTCAGGTTTGAGTGTGCGCTATTTGAATCACTGATACGCTTGTTGTGATTCGCGTGTGACGCGAGTGGTGACGACCCCCCCCCCCCCCCCCCAAAAAAAAAACAGCACCCCCAACATAAAATCTCTTCCCGCGCCCCTGCATATTGCATATATATATATATTCAATTCAATTCAATTCAAATTTATTTGTATAGCGCTTTTCACAATACATATTGTTTCAAAGCAGCTTTACAGAAAGTGCATTTCAGAATGTACTAATTGTATTAATTTAGGGCATAACATCGCTGGCGTCGAGTCGTCTCTTCACAGGCGTCGAGTCGTCTCTTCACGGGCGTCGAGTCGTCTCTTCACGGGCGTCGAGTCGTCTCTTCACGGGTGTTGGGGCATCTGAAGTCTCCATGAGAGGCTGGATACAAACTGGAGCTGTCCCGAGTTAACAACAGAAAAGCAGATGGGAAATAATTAGCATAGCTGCTGTTCATAATATTAATGCATTTGATCCGATTTAACTGTAGTATAAAAAGTAAGTATTATGCGAACGCTTGGCTAAAGAGATGCGTCTTTAATCTAGTTTTAAACTGGGACAGCGAGTCTGAGCCTCGAACAATATCAGGAAGGCCATTCCAGAGTTTAGGAGCTAAATGTGAAAACGCCCTCCCTCCTTTAGTGGACTTAGATATCCTAGGAATGACCAGAAGCCTCGAATTTAGTGATCTTAAAGAGCGCGATGGATTGTAGGGCGATACCAGTTAGATACACTGGAGCTAAACCATTTGGGGCTTTATAGGTCAGTAGTAATACTTTGTAATTGATACGGAACTTAATAGGTAACCAATGTAGAGATGATAGAATTGGTGTTATATGATCATATTTTCTTGACCTAGTAAGAACTCTAGCAGCTGCATATATATATATACACACACTCAAAAAAATAACTCTTTGAATGAACATAAAAAAAAAATCATGGAAAGGATTTCCACATTATGCAATTCTATTATTCCAATTTAATGTACTTACGTTGGGTCAACTTAATTTATTAAGGTTGATTCAACTTATTTACTATGGTTGGGCACAGCTTAATTTAATAGTGTCAGCCCAACTAATTTGCAATGTTTTGGACCAACTAATTTACTTAATTTGCATTCAACTTAATTAAATATAGTTGAATCCAACTTATTTTACAGTAGTACAATTACACTAGTTAATAAAGTTGATCCAATCTATGCAATTTAAGTTAGCCTAACAAAAGTGCTTAATGCTGAAAGAAAGCCATTTAATCACGTGGAAATCCTTTCCATGATTTAATTACATTAATTCAAAGAGTAGCTTTTGGGTGTTCAAAATTTATTAATTAATTAATTTTGTTCACTTAAATTAAAACCACTTTGTGAAAGAGGTTTAATGCATGTATAGTGTATGCTGAATGCCCACAGCCCTAAACTAAACACAGTCGCCACTCTCCTGCATAATGCACTGAAAAAAATGATTCATTGACTAGTTGAATTTACTAAAAGAAATTATGTTAATTGGATCCACATAATTGATTTTAGCTACATTTAAACAAATGCATTACGTTGAACTAAGTTCAACTTGATGCATTTGTTTAAATGTAGCTAAAATCAATTGCGTGGAACCACTTACGATAATTTTTTTTAGTAAATTCAATGATTTCAGTAAATTCATTGAATTTTCGAAATGTTTTTATCGTAAGTGGTTCCACGCAATTGATTTTAGCTACATTTAAACAAATGCATCAAGTTGAACTTAGTTCAACGTAATGCATTTGTTTAAATGTAGCTAAAATCAATTATGTGGATCCAATTAACATAATTTTTTTTTGTAAATTCTACTAAGTCAATAAATCATTTTATTCAGTGTGGTCACCACAAAATTCAAAAACATTACAGAAAGTCCTCTAAGTTTCTAACATAACTGAATATTAAACACTAACATTAACTAACAACATCTTTCCATTTACAGAAAAAACACATAACATAAAATAACACTTTAATCCCTAAATTTACCCTCCTAATGCAGTCCCTTGCAAAGCATGCTGGGAACTACAGATCCACTGCCCAGTTAGTCGTCAACAAAAATGATTCATGTAGTTTTCACACAAATTAATTAAGTAAACTTCAGTTTTAAATATATTAGGTTGATTGAACACAATTAAATTAAGTTGTGACAAAATATTAAACAATCGTGTTACTTTAGCTTATTTTAAGTCATTAAATTTAACAAGAGGCAAAAAATATTTTTTTGAGTCTATATATATATATTTAACATTAAATTTCTCAATCAAATGCACAAAAATTTCGGACTGATCTCCTTTTTGAAGAATTCATTAAAGGTTCATACGAGTAATTTGCTCATGATCACACTGGACATGCTGTATATTGTCTTTCGCAGACGCAATAGAAAGACATGTTTGCATTGCATGGTGTTGCACTACTTTTTAGATTTTATTTTATTTTTTATCTCATCAAATTCAGCTTGGGTAAAATATGATTTGACTGGGATTTCACTGAAGACACAGGTGTGAGCTGTGCAAAAGATTCTGTCCTGTGTGAAGGAAATGACGTCAGCTCTGTTTATACTTGTGGTTCATGACTAAATCTGCAGCAGTGCGTCAACTGTGAAATAAAGCGGTAAACTAAAGGACCAGCGGTGCAGTATGGGTGAGTAGTTTATACTTGTGGTTCAGGGCACTTGTGGAATAGTTGAGTAACGTAAGCTGAAAAAAAAAGAAAGAAAATGAGTTTACACCTTTATGAGTAACGAGGTGATTAACTTTTTCTAATGAACAACTGTTTGATGTTAGAAGTGCACATACAGGGTGCTTGATCACCTGTAGCTTTACAGCGACTCTTTTCTCTTGATTAAACCCTGCGTCTCTTCACATTCTCACTGAGGCTTTTTTGGGCCCATAATTGCTCATAATTCCCTTGAGATTTGAGGATCTTGTTTCTTGATTGCTGTAGAGGACGTACATGCACAAGCTTTCAGGCCCTCGGGGACCTTTGCGATAGTTTCCAGCTGGGAATGTTGTTTTAAGAAACATGTTTCCAGATGTAAACAAATCACAGGAAATGTCGGTGGTAGAAGGGGAGTCTCGTGGAGGTGTAATTTGTAATGGATTTTGCTTACAGCACCAATAACGTATTGTTATGCATACCCTGAATGAGCAGCATATGCATTTATGTAAATGCGATCAGCAGGTGTTCTCCGCATGACTGCGTGTGTTAGAAACGTGTTTACTGCACTGTTATCTGTGACGCAGTGGAGGGTATTTAAGGGGATGAGGTGGATTAACCTTCTTTTGTTCTCGTTTAGTCCTCCATCCAGGCACAGGCGTTCTTCTCTCCAGAACATGTCCTCTCATTTGGACTTCAAAGAATGTTTTTCTTTTAAATACCCTCCGTCTGTCTTTGTTTCAAGTTTCACATTATTTATTTTGTCCCCGAAATAGCTGGTGCCTGACGTTAAGCTCAGTTTCTCATTGTCTGTATATGGAAATGCTTTCAGCTAATGGTAATGCCAACCAGCAAAAGTTTATAAAGGAGACCTATTCTGCTTTTTTCAGCTTTCTTTAGTGTGTAATGTTGCTGTTTTTAGCATGAAAAATATCTGCAAAGCTATTCTCTATATTAGTGTCAGTGTTTCTGAACTCCTGAAACGCCTCCATTGTAGTCTTGAGTTTCTTCCGGGAACGAACACGTCACAATATTCCTAATTTAAATAATTAATGCGCAGAATAAAGGGGCGGGGCCTGGTTGAGTTAGTTAGTAGTGTGTTAAACTGGCGGTTATGGTAAGGGACGGGACATTTCCCAAACACACTCGAAGCGCTCGACCAATCACAACACACTGCTCCAGCCGACCAATCAGAGCACAGTGTGCTTTTCAGAAGGCGGGGCTTCATAGAGACAGGAACTAAACAGAGCGTTACTGACAGACTGGGAAGAGAGGAGCTGCAACAATGGAGAATATGGGGAAAATAATGTGTAAAATAATAAACCCATTCTAGTAGAACCCCCCCCCATAAAAAAAATCAAGAGCATATAGGTCCTCCTTAAACGAAACAGGGTTATTAATAACCCGCTCAGATCGCTGTCGAAAAAAGGCCCGTGACGCTAAATTGTACCTGACAGAAATGTGCCGCATGGGACCTTCAGTGAGCAGATCTGAGCTGTGCCAAACGGCTCTGAGAGATTCGCCGGCACACCGGGAGCCGAAGCTCGGTCTCCTGTGGAGAGGATCATTAAAGCAGAGAGACGAGGAGACTGAAGCTGGCAGATCTCTCTCATCACAGGTGATCGGACACATGGCACTCACCAATTAAACCTGCCTCTTATTACAGGACGCTTCCCAGACGAGTGGCGTCTGGCTTCACCGCAGAGCATCTTGGGTAAATGGAAAAAGACAAAACGACAGCCTTTGAAGGCAAATAAGGCTTAGCAGACATCAGAAAATGAAGGAGTGAAATAAAGCCTGCTGTATCATACTTCTTACGGCTTTTAAATTATCAATATGATCAAAACTTTGCTGGAAAACCTGCTGCACTCGATCTACTTCATGCCTTCTACGTCTGATTAATAGTTTAGACTTTTTTTTTTATCAAGTAAAAAGCCTTTTAGTATAATTGCACAAACGTTCACTGTCAGCTTGTGCTTCACATGTCTTTTCAAGTAAACATAAGAATAACTTTATTACTAATACTAATATTACTAATATTTCCAGATGAACACGTACTGGACTGAAGCAACTTGATTATGCGAACATCAAAATATAGAAAAATCATTCAAATGTGAGTCTCAAATATGTAGTATATCATATTTAATATCTCTCAATCATCATTTTGTATTGCATTGCATAATATGTTTTAAAACTACAGTCTACAATTTAAAAATCATCTTACTAAGACATATTATTAGCAGATATAGAGTGACGACATACAGGCATTATATTGATTCACATTGCAAGCTATCATTACTTCGTCTTACTTTTGGGCCATATAAATATAATATTTTTGCTCAGTTTGGGCCTCTGAATAAAATTAAGCTGTTTTTTCCTCCTCGAATATGAGCTCATTAATGTCCTGATGTATCAAATACAATACAATAAAAAAATAAAATAAAAAAAAAGAAAGTTGCCTAAAGGTTTAATAAAATGTTCCATTTAAAAAAAATCTATGATTTCATACGTCAGGCTTTACAAGGTTAAAACTCTTCAGATGTGACGTCAGAACTCTGTTGCTAATTATAGCTCAGATATTCAAACTGGTTTTTCAGCATTCATAGACACATTAGTCAAGCTGATCCTGCCTCGACTGAGAATCTGATAAAGCAAAGACTCTAAACTAGGGGTGTAATGATACCCTCATGTCACGATTCGAAACACATCATGATACTGAACTCACAATACCATATTATTGCGATACTCCAAGATATATGATAAAATCAAAATATGAACTGAAAACTTTTTTTCCTCACACAGACTTTTTTTCCACGGTGAACTATACATAATACATATAGTCACTCTTCACGATACATTTTGTTGCACTTTTGTATTGCGATATATTGTTACACCCCTATCCTAAACACATGTGACACCACGTGTACTGCAGGGATCGGCGTTTCGCATTTACGCTTGTTTGGCAGACACTTGTGCATTCAACTTTAAGGGCCCTATCTTACACCCGGTGCGATGCAAGTGTGTTTTGCTAGTTTCAGCCCGACGCAGTTATCATTTTCACGTCCTGCGCCACGTTGTTTAAATAGCAAATGCATTTGCGCCCATTTGTGCGCCCATGAGCTGCTGGTCTGAGAACGAGGTGTGTTCTGGTGCATTGTTGGAGTGTTGCTATTTTGAGGAACAAATAGATTCGCCATTGACCAACTGAAACCAGGTCTAAAGTCAATAGCACACTATTGTTTTTTGTTATTTAATGAGTGCGTTAGTAATGTGCGCCTATAAGCGGGTCCACAATGCACTGGGACGCACGTACAGCAGCACACAAACATGCCAAATATTTAAAATAAAAGGATTACAATGTAAAAGATTATTATTGTGTACATAAAGATATCCGGCTTGTTCCGTAGATGTTCTGCTTGCGCACTTTTACCTCGTGCACGAGCAGATCCTTTTGCCCTCTGGAGACGCGTTCGGTCTTTCCACTATCAAATTCCGTCATGTAAATAGTGAGTCTGCCATGGCGCGAGCACAACTGGCATTTAAAGGGAATGGGAGATGAGACTCTGATTGGTTTAACGCACGTAAATCCCAAAACACACCCATTACTCATTAAGAGAATAGGGACATCCCTTTTAGACCATGCGCCGGGAGCGCCGACCATTTTTCCCGTCGTTAAACTAGCAAAAGTGGATTCGGACTCGCCCTAAGTGAACTTGATCCTTAAAATAGGGCCCTAAAGGTATTTATTTTATTATACTACTGTATATACAGTAGCACTTGCTTTTGCCTAGTTTATACTATCATTTTAAAATAGTTTTGAGCTTCTGCCTCCAACACAACAAGACAGCCAAGAAAATATCATGATGGCTGAGGAAAATGAAAGGCTGACTCGTTTATTAAGTTGAAAGCATGTATCATGTAACTTGTGATCGCTGTCTTGTGTTACAGTATCTGCTGGTGGCCGTAACTGTACCTGTTTGACCAAACCACCGTTTGGCCTCCGTACACGTGTAAATGAAGACGCTATCTTTCTCATTAGGCTGTTGGGTCTGTAAGGGTTAGATGGGATTGAGCTGAAACACAGGCTAGTTAACTTGATCTAAGCAAAACATTCCAACAGTGCTTCCCAAACACTCCCGGGTCAACAGTCCCGAGGCTTTCGCTGCTTCCACAGGACACGCTGATCTTTCAATATGTCCAATTCCCAAAGACTTCGCTTCTGTTGATACATCTGGATTTACTTTAGTTTAGTGTCTTCTGTTTTCATCAGAGCCTGAGGCTTGAGCATCAGCAGGGTTTCATAACACACCAGCCTGTGTGTGTAGTGCAGAACAACACGACAGTCATCAGTCAACCTACGTGTGTGTTGATCTGCAGTGTCAGCCGCTCGTAAATCACGGTTTCACCATCAACTGGACAAACATGTTTAAGTGAGCCGTTGTTCATCGGCTCGGGTTAGCAGACGACACTCTTCAGTTCACTGAGAGTCTTTCATCACTCAGGAAGCTTTAGTGTTGATGTAACCTGACATCTATCTATCTATCTATCTATCTATCTATCTATCTATCTATCTATCTATCTATCTATCTATCTATCTATCTATCTATCTATCTATCTATCGTCTATCTATCAATCAATCTATCTATCTCTATCTATCTATCTATCTATCTATCTATGTCTGTCTATCTATCTATCTATCTATCTATCTATCTATCTATCTATCTATCTATCTATCTATCGTCTATCTATCATCTATCATCTATCTATCTATCTATCTATCGTCTATCTATCAATCTATCTATCTATCTATCTATCTATCGTCTATCTATCAATCTATCTATCTATCAATCTATCTATCTATCTATCTATCTATCTATCGTCTATCTATCAATCTATCAATCTATCTATCTATCTATCTATCTATCTATCTATCTATCTATCTATCTATCTATCTATCTATCTATCTATCTATCTGTCTATCATATTTCTATCTATCTATGTCTATCTATCTATCTATCTATCTATCTATCTATCTATCGTCTATCTATCTACCTATCTATCTATCTATCTATCTATCGTCTATCTATCATCTATCTATCTATCTATCTATCTATCTATCTATCTATCTATCTATCTATCTATCTATCTGTCTATCATATTTCTATCTATCTATGTCTATCTATCTATCTATCTATCTATCTATCTATCTATCGTCTATCTATCATCTATCTATCTATGTCTATCTATCTATCTATCTATCTATCTATGTCTATCTATCTATCTATCGTCTATCTATCATCTATCTATCTATCGTTTATCTATCTATCTATCTATCTATCTATCTATCTATCTATCTATCGTCTATCTATCATCTATCATCTATCTATCTATCTATCTATCTGTCTATCATATTTCTATCTATCTATGTCTATCTATCTATCTATCGTCTATCTATCGTCTATCTATCTATCTATCTATCTATCTATCTATCTATCTATCTATCGTCTATCTATCATCTATCTATCTATCTATCTATCTATCTATCTATCTATCTATCTGTCTATCATATTTCTATCTATCTATGTCTATCTATCTATCTATCTATCGTCTATCTATCATCTATCTATCTATCGTCTATCTATCTATCTATCTATCTATCTATCTATCTATCTATCTATCTATCTATCGTCTATCTATCATCTATCTATCTATCTATCTATCTATCTATAGCAGTGGTTCTCAAACTCTTTTCGTCGCACCCGCCAGTTTACACCCTAAAAAAATCTGGCATAATGAAAAACATCTGCAATAGTTTCACTTTGTAATGTCATTATTTCATATAACAGTAAGAAAACAAAAACATTTAAATATTTCAGTGATGCTTTGGATGAATGATACATAAAAGCGGAAATATATAAATATGTATATGGTCTTCTCACCAGAACACGCTCCGCTGCTATTATGAACGCAGCTCATAATAGCAGCGATTCGGTCCGCTGAAGAAGAGCTTTTCTATGGCGAGCAACTTCTATGTTAGGCTTGTTCCAACGGTGACAAGTCTACGGTGTGAAAATGAAACTGATATTTTTAGTTTGTCTATCCATCCGTCTGTCTGTCATTCTATTGTTCTTTAACCTTTTTTCAAAACTTTCAATGCCCATGTCAGCAAACATCCAAAAAATTTTCTAACATCTGTCATATGAATTACTTTGAACATCAATTTATTTGAATTCTACTTCCTTATTTTGAAATGCAAATTGCAATTCTGCATCCTGTTTGTTGCCTCAGTTCGAATTCATGAAAAACTAGTGTAAAATTCAGAATAAATCTGTCTTTCATCCAAAAATGTCCATAAATACCAGGTGGAAACAACAGCCTAAAATGTAGTCCATGTTTGTTTTCATTTCACATTGTTCCCATGTTTATATTTTCTAAGCTCCAGTCATCTCAGATGTGAAAGACACAGGTGGAGGAGTGGATCTGTGTAAAGCCTGGGCTAAATGAGAGGTGGCAGGAGATGTGATTGTGTGTCTCTGAGTTTCCACTGTAGACACTGAATTACACCAATCAAATAGAGTCTTGCTCCTCCAGCCCTCGTCTGGTTTACCTCCTTATATTTGTCCAGAAATGCTCTGTCGTCTCCAGGTCAGCGTGTGTGTCTCAGAGGCCATCTCCAGTTCCAGCTGATTCATCCGATTAATGCACTTTTCTGAAACGAGATCTGTGTTATTTTTGTTGTTACCTCGTCCAAGCGTTTATTTCCATCTGCATCACGTGGACTACAAGTAAAAATCATTGTACGTTCAATTTGCAGGCATATCGTTTCTGTAAAGTTAAAGGTGCATTGTGTAATATTTAGGAGGATCTGTTGACAGAAATGCAATATCATATACACATCTATGTTTTCAGTGGTGTATAAAGACCTTACTTAATGAACCGTTATGTTTTTATCACCTTAGAATGAGCATTTCTCTCTACACACACCGCGGGTCGCCTTACATCGACATGTTTCTACGGTGGCCCTAAACGGACAAACGCGTTTCGTCACTATGTTGTTCTTCGTGTAAAGAAGCTATAGCTAAAGTCAGCGAATAAAACACTGACACAATGATGAACAAGTGACAATAATATGTGCCCCGTCACGGAAACCAGTTTTTTTGGAAATAGGCTCATTTTACAACTCCCCCAGAGTTAAACAGTTGAGTTTTACCGGTTTCGAATCCATTCAGCCGATCTCCGGGTCTGGCGGTACCACTTTTAGCATAGCTTAGCATAGATCATTGAATCGGACAGGACCATTAGCATCTCATCTCAAAAAAATGACCAAAGAGTTTCGATATTTTTCCTATTTAAAACTTGACTCTTCTGTAGTTACATCGTGTACTAAGACCGACGGAAAATGAAAAGTTGCGATTTTCTAGGCTGATATGGCTAGGAACTATACTCTCATTCCTGCGTAATAATCAAGAAACTTTGCTGCCGTACCATGAGTGCAGCAGGCGTAATGATATGACGCAGCGCCTGAAAATAGTCCCCAGCTCGGTAGACTATAGGGTCGACTATTTTCAGGCGCTGCGTCATATCATTACGCCTGCTGCACTCATGGTACGGCAGCAAAGTTTCTTGATTATTACGCAGGAATGAGAGTAGTTCCTAGCCATATCAGCCTAGAAAATCGCAACTTTTCATTTTCCGTCGGTCTTAGTACACGATGTAACTACAGAAGACTCCAGCTTCGATATTTGACCACTGTTCATGATTAAACTGGTTTGCAGTGACATTAATTTCTTAATTTATGCCAGGAGTGCAAAATAATTAATCTGTAACGTTCATTATTTTGAATATAAATCATCACTCACACAGCATTCATTCTCGTCTTCTCCGGTTTATTTGTGCTCAAATACAAATAATATACAGCATCCGCCAGGGCTAGTCCAATGGTGCGCATATTTGGAGAAATAATGATTAATTATCACGTGCTAGTAAACTATTTCATCATACAGAATAACATTCCTATTCATTTTCCACTGCATTATGCGATCTGAAGAGCTCAAACAGCGAACGGAGCGAGATGTGTGTCTCCTCTTCCTGATTTGCGTCAGATTTGACCTCAGAGCTCTATCATTTGCTGTACAGCTGTCAATCATCTCACGTGGTTAAACGTGACATCTCTTCACCTGAAACAAGAAGCTAATAAATGCACGATTGAAGTATTTGTGTTTTGTGGGTGATTTTCGTGCGATTTAGGGTTTTCATATGAATAAAGAATGTTTACAGAATGCATATGCTAGGTAAGGATAGCCCATAGCTTCATCTAAAATGCTAAATATAACATATTTCAAAATCTTTTTATGACTTGAAACCATTTTAAACCGCGACCGGAAATATGATACAAATACTCAATGGTGTTTTAATTAAAGTGAGCTTTAAATAAAAGTTTAATATTAATAAATTAAATTGTGTCATGTAGCTCGAGGCTACCTGTTGTGCTAATGCGCCTGCTGCAGGAGCTTCCTATTCCATACAATCCTTTTTTTTTTTCTTTTTTTTTTTCGCATTTAAAGTCCCAAGAATAGTTTTTTATTGTTTGTTTTCTAACAAGACTTAAGTTAATAGGTGGATTATTCATGTTTAGTGGGATGAGAGAGGTTTAGATGGCCAAGCATTATGTCCACCAGCCAGGTTCATCAGCCCTGAGGATATCAACAGAGTTGTGGACTTCATAAAAAACTATGCAGAAGACAATGCCATCATTGCACGAGTACACCGAAGAAAATTCCTAGTCTGTGAAACCTTTCATTGACAATGGCAATAAAATCTATTCTGATTCTGATTCATACTTGGATTCATACTCATATACTGTATATATATATGGGTCATTGACGAATAAGGTTTTTAAAAGTGTAAAAAAAATAGATATAACTATATTTGAAACCATTTTTTAGTTTACCTAGGTGTTAACAATAAGATTGTGTGGTTTGTACAATCAATTAACACTGTTTTTTGTCATTTTTTTACAAGATGGAAAAAATGTGTCACCAAAAAAGTCATTTGGTTTAACCACTGATTTGAAAGTTAAAAACTGATTTGACATTGATGTTGAGATAGTATATAGTGTGTACCACAGAAGAAATATTAAATAAAATGATCACTGATCTCATAAATGTAATCATTTATTGGACTACTCTAAACACTCCAACATATTCCAGTAAAACACTGCACAGGGAAAGGAGAAAAAGAGCCTTATCTGCTTTATATTTGTATTATTGTAGTTCCTTTAGTTATTAAAAACAATATTCCATTTAAATATTTACTATATCGGTTTTACCGAATGACCTTTTGACACTTCAAAATCTTTAAAATACCTTTATATGTAGTAAAATATAATTAAAACCTTTTGGATTCAGTAAAAGAGATCAAGTTGTACTACCTTACATACTTTGGATGTTATATATTTGTTTTTTTATTATTATTATTAAGGCCTTTGGACAAAAAAATGACCCGTCACGTCATTGACCCGTACACATAGCACATCCTGTTTTTGATTTGAACATTCTCTAGAGTTTATCTTATTGTTTATTCAGCGTACATAAGAGTTGCCTATACAGTTTTATCGGTAGATGCTAAGAGACATTTATATATTACCTGTTTGCAAACTTCTTTTTTTTTCTTTGATGGCACATTTTCCTGACCTTTTTGCTCCCCCTGTGCTTTACAGCTTTACAGGGGGTATGGCTTATCTAAATGAGATGTAAATGAGCCCTATTGTCACTCGCAGCAGCAGAGAGAGGTGAGAACTGCACAATCTTTAGAGGCCGTTTTCTCCCCTTTGAGCTTTTTTGAGTGCCTACCTTCAAATGGCCACAACTTCTCCAAATATGGTCAGATTTCCATGTGTTACACATCGTTGGAAAGCTTGGAGACTACACTTTCAGAATATGCGAATAACTCAAAATGCCCCAGAACCTTTCCGTGATCGGTCACATATTCGCAATAACATATCGTTTTACTGAATAATTACGTAAACCTAATTTCTTAATTTATCTTTGTAAAGAAACCTCATTGTTTAACAGGCTCCTCTCTGCTGTCTCAGACGACGACATCACTTCCTGTCGGCCACCGTAACTTCAGTTGGGTGCAGTTCGCAACCTCACCACTAGATGCTGCTAAAAATTACACACTGCACCTTTAAGTTGTCAAGCATACCTCACTTAATGATTAGCATTGCACACTTCAAAATCACATAATTGGGTAGAAAAAGAGATGACAAAAGCAAGGGATGCGCATAACTACATCCCAGCTAACAAAAGTATGTTTATAAGAACGTTTTGCTAATGTTCCCATTTCCTATTAAGTTATAAAAAAAAAAGTTATTTCTGAATGTTCTCTGAAAGTAGAAGTAAAAAAAAAAAAAAAAAAAAAAAAATGTTTCAGAAAATTAACCTATTATCTATTAATGTCTAACATAACCTATCTAACATATCTATTAATGTAACAGGAAGAAACTCTTTTCATAACTTCGAGAGAGAACGTTCCCTGTCAACTGGGATATGCTTTAAAAGGGATTTTGCAGATGCAACATCACTAAAAGGGTTTAGCGTGCTGAAAGTCTAACACACTAAAGCACACAGTGCATTAAAATCCTTCTCTAATAATTGCAAAGCTCATCCCTTTTAAAGCCCACCACTAATCATTGTCAAGCTAGTCGGTCATCTTGACCCATTCCCGAGCCTGTGCGACCTGAGTGATCTAATACTAGTGCAATTATCAATCCTGCTTATGTTCAGAGTTTGGCAAACATCATTAAATAGATTTGTTTAGTGGAGATCAGATGTGAGAGCGTCGCCCTCTAGTGGTGTTTAACGGGAACACAGCGTGCTTTACTAACACCACACACCCTAAACCGTGTTCACTCTGCAGGATTAGACACTTCATTAGAATGTTTTGCATCTAATCACAAGGGAATTTCTCTTTGTGTGGGATGTGGGATGTGGGATGTGATTGGCTCAGCCAGCCAGCAGGGCGGACCAATCACACCATGATGTTCATCAATTAGCATGCGGCAGCTATTTAGTTAGCTTGTTTGCACGAGGCGCACATCGACAGCACTGCACCTGTAGAGGGTTTTGTCCGCCCCTCGGGACTATGGTTACAGTGCTGATGAAAAATGCAGAGTTTAGACGAGCTGTTTACACTGTGATATATTGCCACGCCGCCTGATCTGCATAACGCTGACCTCTGTCTGTGCATGTGCAGGCGAACCCTGCTGGAGGACACGCTCAGATACTGCACCACAACACATCTTACTTTTTTTTTTTTTTTTTTTTTTGTTAAATAAAATTTATTTAATTTTTATTTAAATTGTGTTAAATTTCATTTCATTTATCTGTTTATTAATAGTTATTTATACATTTATTAATTTAGCAGATGCTTTTATCTAAAACATACATTTTGACCAAATATTATTATTATTTAACAGTTTTTTTCATAGTTTATTTGATAAACTTAATTTGATTCATGTTTAATATTTTTAATTAAGTTGTGTTAAATTTAATTTGTTTATTAATAGTTATTTATACATTTATTAATTTAGCAGATGCTTTTATCTAAAGTATACATTTTGACCAAATATTATTGTTATTATTAAACAGTTTTTTTTCATATTTTATTTGTTAAACTTAATTTGATTCATGTCTAACATTTTTTATTAAATTGTGTTCAATTTAATTTAATTTATCTGTTTATTAATAGTTAGTTATTAATTTAGCATATGCTTTTATCTAATGCATACATTTTGACCAAATATTGTTATTATTTAAGTTTTTTTCATATTTTATTTGTTAAACTTAATTTGATTCATGTCTAATATTTTGTTATTAAATTGTGTTAAATTTAATTTTATTTATGTTTATTAATAATTATTTTTACATTTATTAATTTAGCAGATGCTTTTATCTAAAGCATACATTTTTACCAAATATTATTGTTATTATTTAACAGTTTTTTTTTCATATTTTATTTGTTAAACTTAATTTGATTCATGTTTATTAATAGTTATTTATACATTTATTAATTTAGCAGATGCTTTTATCTAAAACATACATTTTGACCAAATATTATTGTTATTATTAAACAATTTTTATTCATAGTTTATTTGTTAAACTTAATTTGGTTCATGTTTAATATTTTTTATTAAATTGTGTTAAATTTAATTTAATTGATCTGTTTATTAATAGTTATTTATACATTTATTAATTTAGCAAATGCTTTTATCTAAAACATACATTTTTACCAAATTATTATTATTTAACAGTTTTTCATATTTTATTTGTTAAAATTCATTTGATTCATGTTTAATAATAATTACATTTATTATTTTGACAGATGCTTTTAAACAACGCATACAGTTGCAACAGCTATTATTATTACTAGTATTAATAATAATAATATTAAATTATTCAAAATATTGTTTAATTGCACTTTAAATACAGGTTTAAATCCCCATGAATATAGTACAGTTTTAATCCTGAATTCATATTTAATGCTGCTGTATATTCAGCGGTCATATTTTCTGCCCGGTTACCTGCCCAGGGACGACCCAATAGCAGCGCGCCGCTAAACGAATCATCAGTTTCAACCCCAGAATCCTTTCAGAGCAGATGGGATCAATGAAGCCAGATCTTCTTCCCTGAATTAGTCATAGTTTTCTGTTTTGTAGAGAAATGAATAGTCAGAGGAAGAGGCTTTATGATTCCCACAAACATCTGCTGCTCTGCTGTTTTCATCACCAGCGCTGAACACACGCTCATAAATCAACACTATCAATTCACCTGTCCACTCACACTCACGGTTCACTCAGCGTGTGTTGAACATAGTGACTTCAGGAGGAGGACGGCAGTTCACAAGCTGCGTACAGTAGAGTTATGAACAGTGTTTCATAACCGCATATTCATATGCTAGTATCTAGAAAGCAGACTGACCAATAAATACTACAGTATTTAATATTTGCTCCATCTCTCTCTCTCTCTCTCTCTCTCTCTCTCTGTATATATACAGTATATAATATATATATACAGCACCCTAAGATTATTATTTTTTTTTAAGAAAGTAACTTTTATTCAGTAAATATGCATTTAAAAAAGTGAAAGTAAAGACATTTATAATGTAATTTTTTTTTTTTTTTTATATATTTTAATATTAATATTTAATATTTAAAAATATAAATTTAATATTTAATATTTCAAATCGATGCTGCTCTGGTTCACTTTTTTTCCATCAAAGGATCCTGAAAAAATGTATGATATTGATAATAATAATCAGAAATGTTTCTATTTGACTCTGGTAAGTTTCCCCATAGCAGACTGGTGGGAGTGGTCTTGGACATCAACATGCCCAGTGCATTATGGGTGTTTTCTCTAGAACAGATTTTTTTTTCTCTCTTCTATATAGACGTTGTGTAGCTCCGCCCCTTTTCAGCGCAGCACTGGTTGTCTTTTGTCTTCCGGTTTGTATTTCCACAGCGATCTCACATATTTATGAATGATAAAATCTTGTTGTCAAATCAACCCCGGATGACATCCGCTTCAAACATTACAATGCTCATGATAACCTTCGTTAACTCTATAGCATAAATCCACTTCACCAGCTAATTACTCTTGGACAGTGATGTCATAGAAAGCTACCACAAAAACGCAAGTTTAGAGACAATATTAAAAGATGGATGAGCGCTTGTTTCTCCGGCACAGAAGGTCTATAGGCAGCACATTTATAGCCAGCTGTGAAGTATTCGTTTTTTATATTTTTTTAGTGGTGGTGCTTTAATTAGATTTCAGTGCTGCATGAAACTGCTATATTATATAATGTTAAATATAATGTATAATAATGCAATAGGGGAATTTTTGTGGGTCCTGATATAATGGCAAATGTCTGATGTTACCAGTAAAAAGTGGCCTACATTATTTTACATATATCTAGTCAGTGAAAGAGTACATTATCTAAAATAATTCTGTATTTTCAGCTTCAGAATCATGAATATTGTTATTCTCAGGGTTCGTACGGGTGCTTGAAATCCTTGAAAATGCATGAGTTTTGATGTGTTTTCAAGGTTTGAAAAGTGCTTAAATTTTGGATAAAATGCTTGAAATTGTAACTGTATTTCTTTCACAACAAATACCTATCTGTCTGAATAATTTGTTTATTAAATGGAGAAATAAAATGTAGCCCTTCAGATGCAGAGCGATTAGCGCTACGCTGGTCAGAGCAAAAGTAGGCGGAGTTTTCATTTTGATTTCCGCGCTTGTTTGGATGCCCTGTTTTTATTGGCCGCGCGGGTAATCGTCACAGAGCATGACTAGAAGAATAGAGCATGAAGAATATGCAGAGAACATAGCCAAACTTACAGCACAGTAACTGTAACGTTAGCTACCTGCAAACGTCAGCCCAGTGCGTAACAATCAGTGATTGCTGAACAGAAATAGTGTCAGGTGGACCGTCATACAAGTAGCCTACTGTAAGCCTGAGGATGGCCTTATGCAATATTACACTGCTCTATTCCAGTAGATTAATGTATATGTCTTGGCAATGAAAAACATTTTTTTTAATTAATATCAATTAATATAGGCTAGTTATCAGGCAGGAACCTGTGCACTGTCAGAGTCTTCTGGGTTAAAATGGATTAGGGATGGGACGATTACCGGTTTCACTATAAACCACGATAAAATGTACTGACGGTTAGTATTATCGTTTAAAATTGAATTATCATTAAAACCGTGTTTGATTATCGCGATTTTAATAACTCACTGTAAATCCTGTCCTGCCAGCAACAGGCTGGCGCAGGCGCGCAATGTTAGTGTTTTTTTATTCAAGAAGGAATGGCGGAAGGCAGATTCATGTTTTAAATCTTACATGATCACAAAAATATCAAAATCAGTAAACAATAAATCAACTCTGATTTCATTTTCAATACAATCGAAAACGGAGACGCAAGACGGCAAGTTGTATTTGAATGAAACGAGAGAGCGCGTCCGTTGTGACGCATGTGCGCTGTGTCATAATGCGTTGTTATTGACGACGGTCATTTTAAGGAAGGAAATGCCACAGAATATAATCTTGCTTAAAAAAAGTGCCTAGATCTGCTTGTTTTATTTGTTGTTTGTTGATTTTCAAATATAAAACTTGTTGAAATGTCTTCAGTGTGAGCATCAGTTATTTTTGAACACTTTCATCTCGATTTAACAACACCGTGGTAATGTTGATAATCATGATAATTTTGGTCACTATAATCGTGATATGAAATTTTCATACCGTCCCATCCCTAAAATGGAATTACAGGTTGTTGTTGTTGCACTGTCTCAGATTTTGTTCAAACCTTGTCTATATCAAGAACGTGTCCCAAAACCAAGGCCTGTAAAATATTTCTGTTCAAATCCTGTGTCTTCATATTTTCAGCCCTTGAAATTACTTCAGTTTTACAGCCTGAAAATCACTTTATCTGGGAAGCAATATTTGGACATTAATATAATGAAAAGTATTATTCATAGGCATTATCTACTTAGACAGTGATGCATTTTGAAAAATAAAACTTGTGATTTGTTTAATTATCGGATCCTTCTGCTATTACGAAACACAGTTTTGGCTGTTTATAGCATTTATCTCTTTTAATGTGATAAAAACACTAAATAATAATGTTGACTATTTATTGGCATGTCATTTGAGGTGGTGTAAGCTTTAAAATGGACCTTGAAAGTGCTTGAATTTGACCTTGGAAAAGTATTCTGGTGTCTCTATTGTCCTGTGCTCTGGGTTTCCTCAACCTGTTCATTTACACACACATCAGATTTAGCATTTTAATCAACAGTGCATTTTTTGTTCAACCATTTATCATATGGTTTGGAGTATCGCATTAATATCGTATCGTGATATGTATGGAATCGTGACATGAGTGTATCGTTACACCCCTACAATTTACTTTTTGACATTTTTTTTTGCACGTCTCCTGCTGGATGAATTAGCCTTAAAATCTCAAAATGACCAAATATGATCCAGTTCACAGTCCATATATTGGTCTGTCACTACGCAACAGTGCCACAGTTACCGGTATGTGTGCGGTTTCCAAGAACCAGTCAATAAACATCTAGTCTCATAAGTTTGATCAGATGTTGGCAGCTCCAGTGGTAAACTGGCAGGTCTCTGGACGTCGGGTTGAATGTTCGGCTAGGGGTTCAGCGAGGTGTCTGAATATGACTATGAATGCTCAGTGTCACATTGCCTCGCGCCGTGTTCATAAAGAGAGGACGTGGAAAGAGATGAGCTGATGTTAAAGATGAGTTTACCCGCTCGCACCGACCTCCACTCGCTCTGCATGTCCTCCAGGGGCTCGCCGTTCGCCACCAACAAACCCATCGACATCAAAGCCCGGAGACGATGGTAACGTTTGCCGTTTTTAACCAGTTTGTGTTGTTTTATCTAGCGGTTTGTGTTTATGTCCGGTTGCTTTACCTTCTGTGGCTGTGTAAACATTTCCTCTCATGCATTTGTTTATTCCTAAAGTGATTGAATGAAGAGGCATTGATGTGTTTATATATCACTTAATCACATTCACCTTAAAGAGCCGTATCGGGTGAGAGACACTCGATCAGATTCACACACTGAGGAAAAACCTGCTGAGAATCACGCTATTATTAGTGCTATTTGCCAGTTTTACTCTTGGTGGTCAACTGGTGTTGCTGATATCTATTCAGGGTAATGCAATCTGCAGATTGCAAAAAAGATATTCGCATTTATTTTACTCAGAATGCTTTAGCAATGTTTGGTATATGTGCATTATGCACCAATAAGGCTGATGTTGCATCTGAATGACTACTGCTGTTAAATCGGCTAAGTTGGGTTAGAGTAAGGTTCAATCTGTGAACTTTAGTAAATGCATTGGGTTCTATGTAGATCCCCATTGACGCTTTTTTCTAAGAGTATGCATCAGGTTAGGGATAAGTCTGAAACTAACCGACCTTTTCAAGCCCAAGATCCCTGACCTCGGCCTTGATGAAAGGCAAGATCTACCTATAGATTTATCATGGGTCATTCCCATTTTTCTTTACAAGCAAATTGACCAGTTGGCCAACAGCTGCCGTTTTTATTGTTCTATTTCTTTAAGCAAATTTATTTTGTTGTTAATTTGCTCTATAACTGGCCTTAAAAAACTAGCCATTTGAAATTAAGAGTCAACCACTGCATTTTAAAGGTTGATTATGATTTCACTTTTCTAACTTTAGTTAGTGTGTAATGTTGCTGTTTGAGCATAAACAACATCTGCGAAGTTACGACGCTCAAAGTTCAAAGCAAAGGGAGATATTTGCTTTTAAAGAAATAGTTTTTTAAGGACTACAACAAACGGCTGGTAGAGACTACACCACATTCCTCCCGGGTTAGTGACATCACCAACCCTAGAATTTGCATAAACCCCGCCCCCGGAACACGATTTATAGATTATCAAGACGGAATATGCTAATCATTGACTAGAAGATAACTACACATTAGCTACATAAATTCATCAACTAACCATTCAGAAATGTCCTGTTGCTTCTACATGTTGTCACTTCTTCTTGAGCCTCTCCATCATTGTCTGACTCCGGTTTGAACATAAAAGGCTAAAAGTTTTTGAAGTTTTCAGTGCATGTCTGTGTGAGTGCAAGCTGTTGAAGCTCCGCCCCCTGTGCCGGGAGCAGCAGCTCATTTGCATTTAAAGGAACAGACACAAAACGGTGTGTTTTTGCTCACCCTCAGAAATTGACAACTTTAACATGCTATATAACAATATCTGTGGGGTATTTTGAGCTAAAACTTCACACACACACTCTGGGGACATCAAAGACTTATTTTACATCTTGTGAAAAGGGCATTATACCACCCCTTTAATCACAATCCAAACAAAGATGCTACCCACCATGTAGCATAAACAGTTGTTTTTGACTAGAACAAATATAGAATGGTCTGACTTTAGCTTTGTGAAACTGTTACATAAGACACACCTGCATAAAACAAAAACAGACGGACTAAACGAAAATGCAGATTCACTCTCTGACAGCAGGTGGCGCTCATGGAATAGAAGCGTTTCTTTGGGTACTGCTGTAAAAAAACAGCTGCTGATTTTAGTCGTAATTTAAACCTTGATAATGTGTTTTTTGTGCTTATTTTTCTGTATTTTCGGGATAAAGATCTACCAGTCGATCGCGATAAACGGGTTGGCAACCACTACAGCAACGAATGATGCTTAAAATCTTCTGTTATTCTACTTAGTGACAGGACTAGTAACCGCATGGAAACTACTGTAGTGTCGTGTAAGTGCCACTTAGTTTACAAACTAGTAAAAAAAATTCCTCAAAATCAAATAAAGAGCAGACTAAAGGTGTTTGTTCAATTGAGGCCTGGAGGAATTCAATTAATCGTACGTGTTTGTGCTAAACTTTGTAAATGTCAGCCGTAATCTGATTGCTCTGTTATGTAAGGAGCAAAGCAGCTTAAGAGTGTGAGAATTTGCCCCATCAGCGAGTTTTCTCAGATGACACTCGTCTCAGTTGTTCTGATTTAATGAGTTGCTCGGTTCACACAGATGATGGGCAGTTAACGCAGCCGCTGAACCTGCTGATGACTTGATAGGTTTAGAAAGAATAAACACAAAGAGCTTTAACTTCTTCTTCTCTATCCACAACACGGTTCAGTTACGCATCCACACAAGGCCGTCAGGAGGAATTACACCAGTGCACTTCCTCCCCCAACACACTTCTTAAAGGATTAGTTCACTTTCAAATGAAAATTAGCCCATGATTTACTCACCCTCAAGCCATCCTAGGTGTGTATGACTTTCTTCTTTCAGACGAATAAAAAAATGTCCTGGCTCTTACAAGCTTGATAATGGCAGTGGATTGCAACCAACAGACTGAAGCTCAAAACGTGCATCTATTCATCATAAACGTGCATCTATCTATCATAAACGTGCATCTATCCATCATAAACGTGCATCTGTCCATCATAAACGTGCATCTGTCCATCATAAACGTGCATCTATTCATCATAAACGTGCATCTGTCCATCATAAAAGTGCATCTATTCATCATAAACGTGCATCTATCTATCATAAACGTGCATCTATCCATCATAAACGTGCATCTATCCATCATAAACGTGCATCTGTCCATCATAAACGTGCATCTGTCCATCATAAAAGTGCATCTGTCCATCATAAACGTGCATCTATCCATCATAAAACTGCATAATTTTAATTTTTTTCATTTTTAAGTGAACTACTCCTTTAAGGTCTTACATCAAACCCGCCACTCAACCACAGAGAAGCAGGGACTTCGGTTACACACAGAGCGTGGTCGTGTGTAAAGGTGAACCGGAAAGAGGATATTACCCACAGAACTTTTCACCGACTCTCCTGTGACAATGTTCTCGTTGAGGTTTTTGTTTTTTAAGCATGAGGTCGCTTTAAAGGGATCGCTCACCCAACAATGTCATCTCAAACCCATAAGGCTTTTGGTTAATCTTCAAATTAAGATGTTATGTGTCCAGGTCACCAAAACTTAGAAGAAATATGATTGCTTTATATGATGAACAGATTTAATTTAAGCTTTTATTTACATATAAACAATGATTGACACAAATACTCAAATGTGTGTGTGTGTGTGTGTGTGTGTGTGTGTGTGTGTGTGTGTGTGTGTGAGTGAGTGTCATTGTTACATGTTACATGTACTTACCATAGTAATAACAGTAAATTATGCATAATTACATGCTATTAACCCTCAACCAAACCCTAATCCTACACTAACCCTATAGTAAGTACATGCTGTAAATTAATATTACTCAATACTTAAATGTATAATTACACTGTAACAATGTTAAAACACTGTTAAAATAAAAGTGTAACCCTTTATTTTAAGGTGTCACTGTTACAGTGTAATTATATATTGAAGTACTGAGTAATATTAAGCAACTACTTGCACTTACTATAGGGTTAGGGTAGGATTAGGGTTTGGTTGAGGGTTAATAGCATGTAATTATGCATAATTTACTGTTATTACTATGGTAAGTACATGTAACATATGTAACAATGACACTGTAAAATAAAGTGTTACCAAATAAAGTGTAACCTAATTTTCGAGTGAACGGTCCCTTTAAAGAAGAGGTCAGTTTTGGCTGTGAACAGTATTTTAAGGGGAAAGCCAGTCGTAAAAGAAGCCCTCGCTTGGACTCAGTGTCCTCAGATACTAATCAGATTACCATAGGGGAGGAGTTGGGGTTAGCGAAGGCCACATGAAGACGTCTGTCACTTCGTGTGAAAGGGGAGGAGATTGTGCAACTCAGACAGAGTCTAGGAAGCACTTGCACATCTCAAGACGAGGCTCCAGCGCTGATGTATTGATGGACTGTACGGGTCACTTCATCGCTCCCTTCCAGGCCGTAACCAGAGGCATGAAACGAAAGCGCCTGCTCAAGTCCTACAGGTACAGAGTGGCTCGGAAACTCTTGCATGCACACACTGGAGGTTTCTTGATCTGGCATGAGATAAGCTCATTCTGGTTAGCTAAACTCAACGTTTGTCTGTGGTGAGCTGGCAGGAGCTGTGGCTGCCATGCTGTGAAGTTTGTTGTTTGCAGTGAAGATTTCTGTACATCTCGTTGTCGGATCCTCTCCGTTTTCCTTGTATTTGCAGTGAAATGTCATAGTGCATTCGGGGTATATGTAAATAAAGTTAGAGAGGACAGGTGTACCCATTGCTTGCATAAATATCACTTGCATTCATTTATTGATTCCAGCCTGTTGCCTGTGATGATGAAGAAAAAAGGATTCATGTTAGCATGTCAAATTTGGTAACACTTTCTTTTACAGTGTCCTTGTTACATGTACTTACCATAGTAATAACAGTAAATTATGCATAATTACATGCAACTAACCCTCAACCAGATCATAATCTTACACTAACCCTATAGTAAGTGCATGTAGTTGCTTTATATTACTCAGATATATAATTACACTGTAACAAAGACATCTTAAAATAAAGTGTAACCTCAAATTTGTATCCTTTGTTTTTAGTTATAATAAAAAAAATAAAAAAAATCGATAATATTAAATTTAATTAATTGCTATTTTTTGCAGCTATATATATTTTTAAAATTTTTCTCATTATATGCTATTGTTCAAAAGTTATGAACCTTCAAAAGATATTTTTAATGTTTTTTGAAAGAAGTCTCTTTATTGGATCAAAAATACAGTGTAATATTAATTCATAAACAGTTAAATATTATTACAATTTAAAATAACTGGTTTCTATTTGAATATATTTCAACACTTTCATATTTTCTGCATTTACGGTCATAAGTACATCAGATTAGGATGTGGGAAATTGTGCGATATTCATTTTGAAAGAGGAAGCTGGCTTTGGCCTGTACGTTGATAAATTGCCCTGATACTTCTTTTTTTTTCAGTTTCCTTCACAAGAAAACCTCAAGTGTTTCACCAAAGATCTTAATGACGAAACGCCTTTGCATTGACGCACATCCCACATTTAAGACCAGTTACAGGTTCTCACGCATGTACTAGCTGCGGGATTCTGGATCAAATCAGAATCACTATTTTTTTGTTTCAAATAGCGATCGTGATTCTCACACGATTCTTAAAGCAACACCAAAGCACTTTTCCTCTTCGGTCCCCCTACAGGTTGGAAGCGGAATTGTCCATTACCGCTGTAGTAAATAAGTTAGCCTACCGTCGCCCGCACGCTATTTATCCAGCACCGGCTTTGGAAATAACGATGTCCACAGACAAGGTAGAGTATGTTGCATGATTTTATGAAAGTATGATGTAGAGATGCACCGATTGACCGGCCGGTTAGTCTGACATATGCCGATTTTATGCCAGTCTAATGCACCCGGGCGCATGATTAACATCGCGCAACGTCAGCATCACACATGCAAACGGAACGCAATAGGAAACCTCGTGAATTACGGCCATTTCACACCGCAAGCGTGAGCGGCGCATGAGCAGCGCGTATTTTTTCCGGCGTGCATGTTAATCAATGAGTGCATTCACACCGTGAGCAGGAGCGGCGCATGAGCAGCAGTGAAGCAATTTTTGCTGCTATTCACGCTCAATTAAAGTGAAAGCACACTTTTGATGGACAAAATAAGTATTATTTCACACAAAAATGATTAAAAAATAATATTTATAGAAAATTTACCCATTTAAACTTGTTTTTATTATTCAGTTTGGGTAAAAGTACTATATGGTGTTTTATAAAAAAAAAATGAGTTAACTAGTCAGAATATTCAGTAGCTTTCTTTTAGTTTAATTTTAATTAACTTTTAATTTCCCACACCAGGAGTAATTTATATAGTTTCATTTTATAGCGATTATCTGTTTTGCATGTTCTATGCAAAATGTTCCATTAAAGAAACGATAGAAAATAAATATTTGTGTGTGCTGTAAAGTGTTTAGAAAAAATGAATTCGGAATCGGTTAAAATCGGTATCGGCGGGTCAAACTCAATGACAAATCGGAAATCGGAATCGGCCAAGAAAATTGTAATCGGTGCATCTCTAGTATGATGTATTGCGACATCAGAAACGAAGAAAAACTAAATAATGACATTGCTTGCTATTTTTTTTGCTATTGTAACACTTGCCGTAAAGCATGTCAAATTTGTAGTTTCTTATTTCTCATTCGAACTACAGATCCGCTACCCGATCTGGGGTGCGTTTCCCGAACAACGCTGTAACTCGCTGCTTAACTACAATAGTACGATGCATCGTTGAACAAATCATCTAGCTAGTCTCGACTGTTTCCCGAAACCATATTGTCGCAAAGTAGTCGTTCAACCACGTTGGTTTATGACGTCACGCACGTGGTGGAGTAATATCTACTTTTAATGAATCTGTTTGAGATCGAATTAACGCTAGATGTTTTGCTATAAATTACAGACATGTCATCTGAGGACTATTTCTCATTTTTCTCAGTTATTTAGCTTTATTTCCAGATTCAATCATTGGCTCGTTCTTGCGTACTAGATCACGTTCACACATGCACACTCTTCAACAACGACACTTTAAATCTCTTGACAAACTAAAAGACGTAAATGACATTTGTATGTATTATAAATAAAAGATATAGATTGCACTGAATGTCAGCTTTGCTTATTTTGCTCAAGATAAGGATTTATTGGGTCCACATGTCATGCAAACTAGAAACTCTTCTAACCACAGGTCGAGAGCTGTCACTCCAAACACACAACTTTGCGATGCTGTTTGCGAATGTTCGTTAGATCGATGGTTTCGGGAAACACCGACTCGTTGAACTGCTGATAACGACGGAACTTGCGAACATAGTTGGCTAACGATGCTTTTGGGAAACGCACCCCTGACAAACTTTAGTAGTGCGTTTATAGCCGATAGAGGGTCGCAAAGCGAATGCAGGAGTGCCGTTCACACTGTTACGAGTCGATGAACCACTGATACGATTTTGGAAACATTATTTTAAGGTACAAACTAATCTTTGGTGTTGCTTTAACAGACCGCTAAACGAAATAACATGTCAGTTTACTAGAGGTTCTGACAAAATGTTAATTGCTGCTATTTAAAAATGTTTAATTAGAATGAATTATAAAAAAAAAAAAGTTGAGTGAATGATTCAACGACTCACTCGTAAAGATTGACTTTTTTCATTACTAGATGATTCAGTGTTTTTAAACGAATCTCTTGAATAAATGATTCAATGGCAAATAAATGTTTTAACAGTCACTTGTCGCCACCTACTGGTGTAACGATGTAACCAATACAATCCGTCACTTTTTTTAAGTTACTTTCAAAATTTGCTTTATTTTGATCATTACCGTAGACATCGGTGTTTATAAAAACTGTTATCCCAGTTCTTCTGTGATAATCTGAAGACTTGTCACACAGAAATAATGAGACTGTGAGGTTGAAAAGACGCAGATGCATCGTCGTCATTTATTAGGAATAAGATCGGGTGGGCGTTTGGATCAAAATCTCGATCTTTTAATGACTAATCGTGACGGATAGTTCTGATAAATGATGTCTAATGGAATATATGGCAGATTATTATCATCATTATAGTGCGATAGTTTGTCAAAAGGTAGACATTCCTCCCACTAACACACTGCAGTTTCTATCTTGTCCACCAGAGGGCGTGGTACTGTTTTCCTGCAGCTCTTCTCTCTCGTCTGGTTCTGCTGAGGCTTTGCAGCGTGATCTGAAAAGCTTAAAGCCGTTAGATGTACATTGCACATGTACTTCCTTCACCTCGTTGCAAAATGTGAACGCTTGCCCTGTCTGTCCGAAACACTCATGCCACAAGACACAAGTGATGTGTGTCGTCAGAATGTCATGAGACGCTGTGCTAATATTGCGCACACAATTTCCCATCAGCTCACAATGAGTTTGGTTATTCTAAACGTCAGTCTAACAACTGCCGGCTTCCAGGAAATGTGATATTGTTCTTAATCACAGTGATGTTAAAACATGTTTCCAAGAACGGCAGTGAATGGAAAGATTTTAATCAAGAATTTGTCCTATCAGTCATGCAGACGACATTAGCGTGACGTAAAATGAGTCTGCATTTAATTTGGCCGGCACTTTCTATCACAAGTGTCTGTAGATATGGTCCTCCTCACTCGTGTGTTGTCGTGATCATTGTGATCGGTCACACCTCTGCTCTGCTAATTGCTGTAATTAAAGCGCGTGTCTGCTAGGAATCCGAGTGGACGGTAATGACGGATGGAGGGGCTCGTGTGGAAGTGCAAGTCTCAGCCCAAATCCTCCGATGTTACACGCTACTTCATGCATCAGTAAGTCTTTTTATTAGATCAGATACGGTCTGCTGGGCAATATCACTCACACACACTCACATGTAAGGAAATTCAATTGCATTCCCATATCTAAGAGTGCCAGTAAGAGCATCTCGAGTTCAGCGTTGAGGAAGCCGAAGTGTGCAGTAAAGCACATCATGCAGAATACACACACACACACACACACTCTACAAAATAAAGGACCTAAAAGGGTTTTACAGCTTGACGTCATACGTGAACCACAAAAGTGCAACAAATATTATTTTTTTTAAATGCCCAACCCATTTTACATCCACATTTCTGAGTGAAACAGAATATTCAATGAGAAAAAAAATATAGTTGCTAAACATTCTAGATGTTCCTAAACATCTACATTTGGCAATTAGTTGAATTTATCCAATAGCTTATTGGATGCAAGTTATTGCATTTTAATTTAAACATTACAAGACGTTTTGGTAACAAGCCTTTATGTATAATGCATTATAAAATAAACGAAATGGTAAAATAAAGAATTGATTAATACAAATATGTACTTTTTGAATAATTGTAACCATAGTTATAATACATTAGAATAATTATCTATTCATTGTTACACTTTTAGAAAGTATAATGCATTAAACAACATGACAAACAACCAATTTTAGGAATTTTAAGAAATTTATGAAAAGATATAATGCATTATGAAGTAGATTATGAATACCTTTATAATGCATTATACATAAAAAATCTTTTCATCTCATAATTCTGACTTTTTCGCTCAAATTTGAGCTATTGTGAGTTATAAATCCAGAATTGTAAGATAGGAAGTCACAAGTTTAAATTTTTTATTCCTGAATCCTGCACTTTAAGACCGGAAACATGTATTGAAAGCAAAGCCATTCAAGCTTTCAGAAACACCTCCATATCTCCTGACTCCTGTCGAGACCGTCACACACACTCCAGCTCATCGCTGTTATACGGGCAAATCTCCTCTCACATGGAACCACATGGAACCACATAGAACACCTTAGCAACCAAATAGCAAAACCCTAGCAACCACCAGGGCATCATCGTCTTCAGATGTTTCTCCTGAAATTCCATGAGCTTTGATCATTTAGTCTGGGAAGAATTTGATGGGAAATGTTGAGATCTCTCTAAACTTTTCATATTGAAAGATCTGACTTTTGATCAGTGTGAAATCAAAAACTTTTTTTTATATTATTTCATTTTTTTATAAATGCTTTCATAATTTATTAGTTTTTTTTTAATATTTCTATTTAACTTTAATTTATTTTAGTACTTTTTTCAGTTAATGTATTTCAGTTTTTTTGATTAATGTTATTTTACTATAATTTTTTTTTTTTTATGCTTTCATAATTTTTATTCTGCTTTTTTTATATTTCTATTTAACTAATTAATTTTAGTACTTTTTTCAGTTAGTTGCCAATGCAACATTTCTAATTTTCATTTTTTTTTTTTTGTCTAATAATTATATTTGATGTTATTTCTGCTTTATTTCAGCTACCGTAAACCGTGTAAATAGTTTACCTTTAGTAAACAATAGCACTGTTTGTCCTGTTTCATCTGTCCTTTATTTATAAAGCACTTCACATCTACTTTATGTATCAAAGTGCTGTACAATCGTGAACATTTGAGACATAAAAACAAACATATCAACAGCCCTAATTAAAAGCCAAAGAATACAAATCAATGCTTTCAAACTAGAAATACTGTTGGCGACTCTAATATGCGTCTAAACTGATATTTTAGTGATAGTTCGAGTGTTTTCCTGATCTCTATGTGACGTCTTTATTCAGGAGAAACGTGAGAAGCGGGAGGTCTCGATTTGCTCTGTCTTGGAGAATGAATTGAGATGCTAAAGAGATTTCATTGTGTTTTTTCTCTCCCTTGGGTGATGTTCTTCTTGTCTTGTCATAGTTAGCGTGAGTGTGTGTGTGTGTGTTTGAGAAGTGGGCTCTGACGCTGTCACCAGCTGCATTTCCACCCCCTCCGCTCCCTCAAGCCGTCCGCTCTGGTTCCCTCGCTGAGATACGGCACACACACGCACACAAACACAGGACCCTGAGGGTTTATCCCTCCTCACACACACACACACACACTCCCACTGCTAGGCCAGTGCTAGGACTAGAAACGTGATATTCACTCCGGCTTACTTCCCCTGCAGACACAGAGACTCAGAGACGCATAGTTGAAGCACAGATCTGGATTATCTGGAGAACATGTCCATCACGGAGAAGGACAGACTTTGACGAGGTCTAGAGAAAACCGAGAGACGTTTCGTCATGAGTATCGTTATGAAACCGCGCTCGCGCTCCACCAGCTCTCTCAGGAACACGGAGGGAATCTGGTAAAGTTTTACTCGTTCTGGCTTTCACAGGCATGCGTTCAGGCTTACTGTTCAGCGAGGAACGTGTCATCTCGTAGTTTGGTGTCTACCACAGATCTGCTTTGTATTAATATTACATATAGTTATACTTTGGTGTGCACCCACAGAGAAAATTGAGGCTAATACTGATAGCTAATTATTCTTGGCTAATGAAAGCGTATTAATCTGACTGAAGATGTTTTTAAAGCTGTTTTAGATCAGAACTATATATATATGTATGTGTGTGTGTGTGTGTGTGTGTGTGTGTGTGTGGTTGACAGTTTGAATATATATATATTCAAAAGTATTTTACATATTTGTACGTGTTTTTAATAGTATCTAAATTATTTTATAATTAAAGAATATTTGATATATATATATATATAAATGTGTGTGTGTGTGTGTGTGTGTAATTCAAAAGTATTTTACATATTTTGGCAGATTTTAAATAGTATCTAATATATCCATATATATATGTGTGTGTGTGTGTGTGTGTGTGTATTTGTATGCAAATAGTCACAGTTTGATTATTAATCACTACTTTTTGTGCTTATGACTCTATAAACACTATGTTCCTTTAAAAAGGTTGAATGTTTAGTCAACATGAAACCCATTTTAACTTTTGTAACCTATTTCTGAGTAAAACAGGATAACTAACAAGAACAAAAGTAGGACGAGACCTGTTCGGTCTCTGTTTGAGATCTGGAAGTGACTGCGTTGTGAAAAGTGGGGGTCACATACCAGAAAGGAGTCAAGTCGAAAAAAACAAGGGTTTGGTGACGCCAGACGAATAGAAAAGTTTCAGCGAGTCGAAGTTTTATATGGAATAACATGCGCTAATGAATCAAGTTCTTCTGAAGTTCTTGTGTACGAGTCTAGTGTGTTTGTTGTTAGCTGACATCACTGTGGCTTTAGTGCGGTGTAAAAATATCTGTGCCCATAGAAAGACGTGAATCGACCACTGGTCCTTCGTTCTTTCATAATCCCGTCGTTGGGAGCTTGAGTCAGATTTCAGATGTGCCTTTAGAGACCGTTCACAACACACGAGACCACAATAGCTCACGCATTCCACCACCAGAATAACCACCCGTTATCATCCTGCAGAAACAGTGCGTACGGCCACAATAGGCGTCGTTATTGCAGGATAATAATCCTGTTCACTGTGACTTTTCTACTGTGAGTGTGTTTCAGGAGCATATTAAAGAGCAGATGCCCCAGTACGCTCCAGCGCTCGTCTCTTCCTCCTCTCGGCTCACACCGTCAGCTCTGACCTGGAAACGCTGGGAAACGCTCGTGGCACGTCACCAAACTCTTTCTCTGTGGACTCGGTCTCCTGCCTGCCATCTATCCGGGGACGACCTCTGCCAAAATAGGCCAAGGGCATCTCTCTTTCCCTCTCTCTCTCTCTTCTCATGCGTCTTCGGCACCTTTATTAATAAACTCATTGTCGTGCGGTTGGCGGTCAGGGCATTAGAGAGGGCATCTCTCGGGCGCCTGTGGTGCGTCAGGCTCTCGGAGACGAGGCCCGGTGGACCAGCGAACCCCACCGTGACTTTAAAGCGCAGGAAGATGCAGCTGTTCTGTGACGTGCGGATCACGTGATGAGCGAGCGTGTGTGATGCTCAGCCTTCGGCCTGGTGTCTGGTGAAGCAGATCGGATGTGTCAGCTCGGCCTGCTGGATGGAGGAGTTTTCAAGAGTGTGTTGTGCTGCTGTATGTGTGACGCTCTCCATTCCACCGCGCTGCTTTTACATTGTTTTTCAATGTAAACGCATTAGACGGACGCGTTTGAGCGCTGTGCTCACGCTTCGTAGCGTCTCGCGCATGACGTGGCATTCTCAAGGTAAAAAATGCATCTCTTGCCGCTGCACTTTTTCCGATCCACTGACTCGCGTCTCGCATTTTTAACATCAAAAAGAGTGTCTTGTTGGGTTTTATTTTGCTTTATATTACATTTGAAGTGATGGTTCACCGGCAAAATGGAAGTTGTCATCATTTATTGTGTTTAACAGAAAATAAGTCACACCTAAATATAAGTTGCACTGGGTCAAAATTGCATTGTTGAGAGAGAAAAACATTGCTTTAGTTTATATTAGCCATATTTAGCTTATATTTATATTAGTTTATATTTAGCCATATTTCAAGCAATAATAATCATGGTTGCATCAGTTTATAAGTCACATTTTAGTATTACATTCAGAAATAATGTGAAATACTGGTAAATAAAAACTTAAATGAATAAACTCAGGCTCATGAACCGCATTCGGCACTAAGTTGCAACATGTTTAAGATTATATATTAAAAAAAACACAACTTGAAAATGAAAAAAAAAGAAAATATTCTACAAAATACTTGTTTCAAAGAAAAATGTAAATGTCACGTGTTTGAAACTTAAATGATGACAGAATTTTTGGGTGAACTGTCTCTTTAAGAACGTTGCATTGTGATTTTTCATTCATAAATATCCCCATAGACGTACACTGGTGATGCTTTTGCATTTGAAATCAGAATTCAGCCTGTTTACTTTCTAAATAAATTAATTTGAGCAAGTTAACGTAAAAAAAAAAAGTTTTTATAATCTCAATACAATAACAACTTCTTCACTGATGTGGCCAAGGGAAAGGTCGGGGGGGAAAAATGACATTGACCAATAATATCACAGATGGCATGTTTTACTTTTCACTGTCTAATCAGATCTGCTTTCTCTAGGAAAAGCTTCATATTATTGAACTTGTGAATGATGCTTCATGTAAATGCACCAATCCCTCCATGTTTGTGGTTAATGTGCCTCAACAAATGTTCATCTAATATCCTTTCTTTCCCAATCCACGGCACATTGACGTTTAGTGTACATTCCCATGGTGACCGTCCAAGATAAACAGGTTTGAGTGTATTGGCACCGTGTTTCGTGTTGTAAAGTAGACGGTGAAGTAATACGGTACATCCGTTCTGTCCCTCCAGCTCTCCTCTGGAGGTCATATCACAATACACTTCTCCGACAGTATCGGCTAAAGCTCAGGTATCTTTACGCACACGTGCGGTCTCGCCCTTATGCAGAAGTGCATTCGGATGATAACCTGCCAATGGAACTAGTGTAATACTTCTGCTTTAGTCACAAATCTGAGGTCAAAACAGGCCGAATCCCACAGAAGCGCAGAGCACGTCCCAGTGCGGGACAAACATCCCACGGAGAAGCTAAAAGCAGTGAGTTTTCCAGTCTCCCCGGTGTCTCATTTGCTGTGCGTCACTAGACATCAGGAGGTTTACTTGTGATGTTCACCATGCCGGTGCATCTGAGAGTCCCTGAGCTCTTATTTTTCTCATATTAAATGAGCAAATGTTTGGTGTTACATTGCAGGACACGGATTGTCACACAGATTAGGGTTTAGCTGAACCGTGACGTGTCTAACTCGAAGCAAAAGTCTTTTGAGGACTTCACACTGAAGGATCTGACTGCGGGTCATTGATTTATGCGTCTCTCTCTTCAAGGTCAGTCAGTCAGTCAGAGCTTTCAGGATCATCAGGATTTCAGAACAGAAACTGAATCAGGGTTGCAAACAGGCTTGCAGAATGGCAAGGAAGTAGAATTAAAAAGTATTTAAATAAAACTCATAAAACTGTACCTCGTCAAGACATACTTAGAATCTTAACTTTTTACAACTTTTGAAGAAATTTTAGGTAGTAGATAGAGATAGATAGACAGATAAACAAACAGATCGATGATTGATATATATAGATAGATAGATAGATAGATAGATAGATAGATAATGATGATCAGACTGCCAACTCTCATGCAATTGACACTTTTCACATGCTCTCACGCCACACATCCATTTTCTGAGACACGTGATCCGATCATCTCTCTTTACTACTAGTTAATAGTAAATAAACACAAATTAACAATAATATGTAGCCTATGTTGAAAGATACAGTACAACTTACCGAAATGTATATGCCTCATGCATAATATCGATAAATCAGTGTTTTTCAACCGCGGAAAGAGGTCAATAAAACAGCTGCAGAACAATATGTCACACAACATTTACCTCAGGAAAGCCATTTAATGACCATAGCACGTTAGTTGGCTAGAAAAATTAGAATTTTATAATATATTTAGTATTAGTATAAATGAGTATTTTGCTAAATATGTGCACTATTACATATTTATTATATTTTTACTTATATCATTAAAATATTATAAAGTTGTTATTATAATAAAAACCACATTATATTTCATTTGAGTTGTTATTTTTTAACATTTTAGAATACCCAGCTGACAGGGCTCTCTGTAGCCTATGTTTACAGTAGGGATGCACCGATATGAACATTTTGGCCGATACCGATAACCGATAATTCTTTATATCTGAAAGCCGATAACCGATATATTGGCCGATAAATCTAAATCCAAGTTATTATGTAATTTTTGAGAGCCTTATTACAAAAACAAAAGTTTTATCATTATAATCCATGTCCAAACACACCATTATAAATAATTTTATATAGCCGACGTTGTTGCACTGAACTGTATTTGTCTTTTTTTTAAGTGATTCCAATCATATTTCAAGCTATTCAAACCCATCATGTTGAACAGAGCACATCTGAAGAGTCTCAGCTGAAGGAAATAATACATCATTTATTGGCCTTAATATACATCGGACACATTTTCTCATCAGGCCGATAACGATAACATATAAAAAATGAACATATATCGGCCGATACCGATATGGTGGCCGATATATCGTGCGTCCCTAGTTTACAGCATTAGGTTATTGAGAAAAATTAACATGTATCTACTGTACCTAATATTTATCAAAATGAATCGATATTAAATCAAGATTGGAATCAAACTACAATAATTGAATTGTAAAATTTGTATCAAAGAAATAATAAAAGCAATAGCCTACCAGTCATTGGATAGATAGATAGATAGATAGATAGATAGATAGATAGATAGATAGATAGATAGATAGATAGATAGATAGATAGATAGATAGACCGATGATAAATAGATGAATTGTTTTCAATAATATGTCAGGCTTTTTTTGCACAATAGAATTTTGCACAATCTTGTCTCAACCACAGCGATGCAAATGTGGCTGAAGTGTAAAACAGGAAGGAAAACGTTTCTTAGGCCTCAAAACAAGTCTTTCAAAACGTTCTGGTGTCGAAGCTTTAAGGACGAGGGAAGAGCTTAAGCTCTGAGATCAGGTGACTCAGCAAACCTGTGTACATTAGTAACAAATAACTAAACCTGTGTACATGAGCACAAGCTGTCAGTTCTCCTCACACACGATGATGTCAGTCTGCAGTGTGTTGTGCTAAGCATGCGGTGGTCTGGGTTGTGTTAGCGAGCGTTTAGATCTGACGGCTCATCCTTTTTAGGAGAGGAATTTCAGCATGTTCCCCACCATTACAGATAGACGTTTATCAGAGTTTCTCTTTCTCTTCTCATTCTTCTTAAAGGGGTGGATAATGCCCTTTTCACAACATGTAAAATAAGTCTTTGATGTCCCATGAGTGTGAATGTGAAGTTTTAGCTCAAAATACCCCACAGATATTGTTATATAGCATGTTAATATTGTCAATCTTTGAGGGTGAGCAAAAACACACCGTTTTGTGTCTGTCCCTTTAAATGCAAATGAGCTGCTGCTCCCGGCACAGGGGGGCGGAGCTACAAGAGCTCTGTGTGTACACTGAAAATTTCAAAAACTTTTAGCCTTTTATATTCAAACCGGAGTCAGACAATGATGGAGAGACTCAAGAAGAAGTGACACCATGTAGAAGCAACAGGACTTTTCTGAATGGTTAGTTGATGAATTTATGCAGCTTATGTGTAGTTATCTTCTAGTCATTGATTAGCATATTCTGTCTTGATAATCTATAAATCGTGTTCCGGGGGCGGGGTTTATGCAAATTTTAGGGTTAGTGATGTCACTAACCCGGGAGGAATGTGGTGTAGTCTCAACCAGCCGTTTGTTGTAGTCCTTAAAAAGCGATTTCTTTAAAAGCAAATATCTCCCTTTGCTCTGAACTTTGAGCGTCGTAACTTTGCAGATGTTGTTTATGCTCAAACAGCAACATTACACACTAACTAAAGCTAGAAAAGTGAAATCATAATCAACCACCCCGTTAAGTTTTGAAATCTGCTCTTTTGTTTGGCCTGCAAACAAAAGAGCCGAGACAAAACAGTCGAGAGCGTCTCGTTGACGCGCTTCCAGTTCCACGTGTTTCTGCCGTTTCTCCCATTCAGACTTTCTAGGTAATTGACGTGTGGAGTGAGTCACTGAGGATTTGTCTGGGTTTCAGATGAGCTGGTGCTCGCGGGGGAACTCGCTCACCTGATGAATCAGTGTGTGTGACGTCACCAGGACCTCAGCGTGACCATTAGCTTCTTTACACAAACGCCAGCTAAACCCACTGACAGTGTGTACCTGTGTGTGTGTTAGACGTCACTGAGAGGGAAACCTCTGTGCTTCAGTCTCTGCTAGCGTACACTCATTATGATAAGCAGCTTTAGCTTTAGGAAAGGCAGTCTCCATGAGTTCACAAACAGGGTTCGTACAAGGTGCTTCAAGTGCTTCAAGTGCTTCAGTTAGATTTTTTTTTAAGTAAATTTAAGTTAAAACAGACATATTTATGAATAAGTACTTGCAAAGTGCTTGAATTATTGAAAGACAATATATACATGTATACATATGAAATATTGTATGTTGTTGTTTTTTTAAAAGAAAAAACAAATACAGTCTTTTCACGCAAAAATTAATGCTGCGTATCTGATATAGATATTGAGCCATTTCACATGGCTATTAGCGTGATATTGCTCATATATTTCCAAGTAGATGATGCAACTTTTATTCTTCAGGTCATTCATATATTCATATGTTTGAATGAGGAAATGGTTAAGGGGATTGCATATGATGGACCTGAACAGGATTTTGAAATCCTATTAAAATTGCATTTCTGAAATACCTTTTTTAGAATTTGAAACATAATATTGTTTGATAAGTGAGATCTCTGATTGTATTCCTAGAAAACCAACACCAGTAGTGCTTTCATTTGGCAGTATCTGTATGAGCACTGTAAACATCTTCATCTTCATTTACGCTCAGATCTGCGGGGTTCATTTGCTGCGCTCAGCAGTGCGAGAGTTTCACATTTGCGACTAAAAATAAATGTGTGCAAACTGTAAATGGTGTTTTAAATGCATCTCATTTTTATGAAATTTAAGGTAAAAACATATTTTAAATGGCATAACAAACATCTTAATGATTATTTTAAGAGGTCTTAAATGTGGAGATGGAAAAACAGGAATGCGACACGGCCTAATGTGATTATTAAACTTCAGAAGCCTATGATTTAATTATTAAATATGAGTGCTGCAGGTCTCAAACGATTGGTTATGATTTACTGTTGATGAATTATGACTATGCTTCCTGTTTATTTTGTAATATGTCGTAGATGGTTGTAAGAGTGCATAAGCATAATAAGAGTCCCGGTGTGTTTTAGTCCTGCATTATTCATAGATCTGTTTTTCCTGGATGTTCTTGGTATTTTGGTTACACACTGTAACTTGGATTTAATTCAATGGAAACACTTGTATTTTCTGTCACAGGAAGGAAAGACTAAGAACATTATTTAACACATAATATTTAATATACAGTTTTTACTAGTACCAGAACAATAATCTGTTTACTACAATGCGCCCCTAAAGTGTTTTTAATGCACTCCTAAATCTACAGTATTGGCCAAAAGTGACGTCCGGCCTAGGAAAATTTACGTCTTCACCCTTATATTATTCAAATATTATTAAAAATAGCATATTGCATAGTTGTAATGCAATGAAACATGACAAACTGTGGCAATTCTTTTTTTTTTTTTTACCAAATGTAATATGTTAAGTCTAACTCTTGTTTATTGGTTGCGTAACACATGCTCTCTCTCTCTCTCTCTCTCTCCAGCTTTGACGTGGACAATGGCACGTCGTCAGGACGGAGTCCTCTGGATCCCATGACGAGTCCGGGTTCGGGTCTGATCATTCAGGCTAACTTCGTGCACAGCCAGCGGAGGGAATCGTTCCTCTACCGCTCCGACAGCGACTATGACCTGTCGCCGAAGTCCATGTCCCGAAACTCCTCCATCGCCAGTGACATGTGAGCACTCCAAAACATTTCAATTGTGCCATTCTCCCATTATCCTTTGCTTTATTTGAGGTCAGTTGAGTTTTTTTTTCTTTGGACACGCTTTTGTTTCACAAAAGCACACTTAGAAATGAGATGCTTGTGTCGTGGTTCATCATCATTTCATTTGTCCATGCAGCTATAAAAACACCCAGTTCTTACAGTTTTCCTGTCCGGTAACAAAACAAAAAAAGATTTATTTTTTTTTAAACAATCATATCTACAGGTTGAAGATGGACCAATTAGCCGAACCCAAATTATGCTAATTCGAATCAGGCCCACATAAACATTTAGCTGTCTCATCCATTAATGACATGTGTGTGTGCGTGTGCGTGTACGTGTACGTGTGCGTGTACGTGTACATGTGTGTGTGTTTGCCCTCAGGTCACATGACCCTCTCGTGTTTACCTCAGCCTTTCTTTCTCTGTCTACACAACGAGGAGAACAAAAGTCTTTATGAACACTATCATTCAATGTTTGGGGTCAGTAATTTAACGAAATTAAGACATTTATATTATGTTACAAAAGACTTTGATCACAAATAAATGCTGTTCTTCACATTCATCAAAAGATCCTGATAACATGTATCACGATTTCCACAAAAATATCAATGAAAAATAATAATTTCAACATTGATAATAATCATAAATGTTTCTTGAGCAGCAAATCATCATATTAGAATGATTTCTGAAGGATCACGTGACACTGAAGACTGGAGTAATTCAGCTTTGATCACAGGAATAAATTACATATTACACTATATTCACATAGAAAACAGAATCATAATAATATTTCACAATTTTTACCGTATTTTGATCAAATAACACTTTCAAAACTTTCACAAACATTAAAATATCTTACCGACCCCAGACTTTTAAACACTAGTGTAAATATTGCATCAAATATTAATCTCACCCTCATGTTGCTCCAAACGTGACTTTCTTTCATCTGTGGAACAAAATTATGATTTTTTTTTAAGGATGTGCATGTCGCTCTTCAGTTCAGCAAAAGTATATGGTTTCTATAAAGCCATAGCATTAGTGTTTTTGCTTCTTTCGAGAGCACGGTATCCACAGTACCCATTAATCATCAAGTTTGGAACGATATGAAGGTGAGTAGATGATTGTTGGAAGAAATATTCCTTTAATATGACATTAATAAAGCCAAAGCAAGTAGCTAAAGTCACTGAAGAACCTGAGAGAGACTCTCTCTGACCTCTTTAGAGACACGCTCGTTCAGCTACTTCTCAAACCACAAAGGCAGAAGAAGCAACGTGTGTGTGTGTGTGTGTGTGTTTGTCTGACAAACTGTGTCCTTATCGCTAGGAATAACCACCTGCCGAGACCGGGTCTGGTCTCTCGGAGATCTGAGCCGGTTATTAGTGGAAAGTAAGTTGTGGTTCTGGTTCTGGCTCGCAGCTCCTGGCCTTGCTCTTCCTCAAGGAATGCTCTTGCTTGTCTAATTTGCATCACCTTGCTTCACCTGTAGACGCGAGCATCACGGTCTCACACGCATCGAGACCCCTCACCTACACCCTCACCATTTAATGCACAGAACGACAACCAAATCAACCCGCCACGCAAACCTCAAGGGATGCGACAACAGGGACGTGTCTTCAATTCTCAGGTTGATTTGATTGGTTGAAGATTCTGCGCATTAAACCCTGTGTGTGTCGTAAGCGCGTTAGGGGAACGTTATGAAAGATATCGCATGGAGAAGACTGAGTTCGGATGACATGCTGCTTGTGTCTTGGATGTGTGTGTGAGTGTGTGTGTTTGTCAGTCTCCATCTCTGCCATGATCCTGCATTGCATGTGACACTGATAATAGCAGTTTAGAGGTGCACATGTGACTATTATTATTATTATTTCCTCCAGCCGCCGTGAATGCATACGCTCTATTGTGTGGCCTAATTTAATGTTCCTCACTAGACTGATCTAATAAGCAATACAATGCTTGACATTTAATGGAGATGGAATATTTGTCAAGCTTTACGTCAAATGCTGAAATTGATCCATTAGATTCTGCTCTGCAGTCGTCACATTTAAACAGAAGCGAATCCGTCAGCACCACAAAATTATCATAAACATTGTTAGACACTATTGACAAATGTTCACAATGCTTTTAGGAAACGCAACCCTGTGCTTTCGTTGCATTGAAACCCAGTGAGCTTCCCAATGCCTAGCCTTAGACAGCATAACTGTCCTGGTTTAGAACGCTTTACATTGTCTCATATTTTACTTCACAATTGTTTTCTGTTGCATTTTGCCAATGCAATTAATTCTGTGCATGTGCATACATATACATTTTTTGATTATTATTTTGTATTAATATGTAAAATAATTCAAGTATAATACAAAAGTATGCATTTAATACATATTATTATTATAAACCATTGGTTACACTTTATTTTAAGATGTCATTGTTACAGTGTAATTATATATTTAAGTATTGAGTAATATTAAGCAACTACATGCACTTACTATAGGATTAGGGTTTGGTTGAGGGTTAGTTGCATGTAATTATGCATAATTTACTGTTATTACTATGGTAAGTACATGCAACTTACGTAACAAGGACACTGTAAAATAAAGTGTTACCAAACATTTTTATTAATACTTTTTAGTATTCTCGCTTTTTTAATGGATCTCTTTGCAATGCATGAACTCTAAATTCATATTGCATGTGTTTTTGCATGCTACTTCTCTTTTGGGACCTTTGCATCTGAAGCATACCTTAAATTGCTGCCTTTATAGACCGCTCACTAGGAACGGAGCATACGAATGCAACAGAATAGAGGTGTAATTATGAACTATTGTAGAAATGACTTCAGTTGCATGGCAAAACTAGCTCACAAACGACAGCCCAGATCACATAGCGAAAGCAAATGGAACGGTGATGGAAGATATCAGTGCACTTCCTCTCTCTCTGGCCTGATTTTTGCAAGCTCAGAGCGTTTCTCTATGTAACCCTGCACCAGCTCATGCATTATGTAGAGTCCCGAGGGACGGCGGACGCACGTTTTTGTTTCGTTTTGCCAGAGAATCCATTCTTAAACCGGAATGGCAGGAAATATCATGTCGTTTCCGGAGATTACCTTCTACCGTCTTACTTCTCTTGAAGACATTCATCGGCCTTTGGATTAACAGTAGTGCACTTTGTGCATTTGTAATTAATACTGTTGGAAAGTCTGAATCATTTGTTTGTGAATCCGTTTGATCAGATTTCAATGAAAATGTTCCACTTTATTTTTGATAGTGAAACACATTTGGTTTTGTTCAGAATGATTCATTTTCAATTTAAGGCCTGAGACAGACTCGTCTACATGTTTTCTAGGTATGCAAGCTTGATTTCGCGTGTCATTTCACTCCAGAATATGAGAAAACAACTCATAACACAACTCAAGTACATCTTGCATTCTCTGTGTTGCCACGAGGGGCGCTACAGTGAGCATTATCATGAGCTTTATTATATCTATGCTCAGTTTTCTCTTTCCTACTCTCATGATTGAGCAAACGTTTGAAACTGATCTTACTAATAAGTAAGCTGGTAAAACCAGTTAAACTGATCATTGAAAGTAAAAATGCATTATAATATTTGCAGATTGTTTGTTTAAGTTTGTTTACTTTCTAAATGTGTAACAATAAATACATATTATACTGTATTATAACTTTGGTTATAATTATCCATATACAATGCACTATAAAGTGCATTACAAGGCACAATTAATGCATTAAAAATATTTTTATAATGCATTCAAGTAAGGCTTCAAGCACAATCTGCAGAGTTATAAAGCACAAAGTCCACGGCAAAATGAGTTAATCGGTCCAACAAAAAACACCAGCCTGAAACGCTTCGCTTGTAGACCTGACATTGTTTCCATTTCATGTTTCCGTTACGGCTCGCCCTCAAACAAAGTTAGTTAAAAGACCAGGAAGAGTTTATCAATATGTCAAGCATCTTTCACTGATACAGCAAAAGAGTTAGCGTAGTTACAGTAGTGTTTACAGCACCTCAGGAAGTTACTGTTAGGGGCGTTACTTTTCTAACACACGCGTTAAGCTGTAGACCAATCACAACAGACTGGGGCCTGCTGACCAGTCAGAGCAGACTGGGGCCTGCTGACCAATCACAACAGACTGGGGCCTGCAGACCAATCAGAGCAGACTGGGGCCTGCTGACCAATCACAACAGACTGGGGCCTGCAGACCAATCAGAGCAGGCCTCAGTTTTCGGAAGGCGGCAGTGTTTCCGCTACATTCATTCTGCCATGGTGGTCCGCCACACCACAAATCATCCCGCCACGGCTACGACTATTGTGTAAAGCACCATAAAGTTTTGGTGCACTATATTCCAAGACTTCTAAAGTCATTCGATAGCATAATGTGAGGTAATAATGAATATTTAAGTCGTTAAGTTAAAGGAAACTCATCTCTCCTCAGTCATTCTCCGTTCAGCATTCAGACAGCGCGTCGCGTTCGGTTACGACACTCTCTCCAGGATCAATGCTCCCATTATTATACTTTATTTGTAGATAAAGGTCTGTGGTTTGCATAAAATGACTTTATCTTGCTGGAGTTTATTGCACTTTCTAAATCATATTCCTTTCTCCCGGGTGTCTGTTAGATTACAGCACTGGACTAGAGAGCTCTATGAGTTGTTCTTCATGCGCGCTGTAACTGAAATTTAAAACTGTTAAAAGAAAAGGCTCAATAAACTGTTGCATAGATATAATACACTAAGCATCTAATATCTCTTCGCTTTGTGCTTTGAACTTTTCAGTGCGAAGTGCTGCACGCTGTGACGCCGCGTTGCTTCAAGTGCATCATTCTGCACACGGGATGCACATAATCGCTTTGCCGCTCTAAATTGGAGCCTTTCATATTATAATACTTAGGGAATACATATTATAATACTCTGGGTTCACAGCACCATCCAGAGGCACACACACCTCTGTGAATCTCACTGCACCTGGATGACCGGATGTGACAACAAGCTCTTTGCTGATTGGCTTGCGACAACGCTTTATGCAAATTTCCTGCTCGAGTTTAAATGTTTCAGCTTGCGCAGAAGACGTGATTGAGGCGAATATCGTACGTTCGCGGCAATCGTGTCGCCCACTTCGCGTCATATGCGTCTATTCACGTCTTTGCGTTGGCTTTGTATGTAATCTACTCACGCAAATGATTAAATTAGCTTTTGGTGTGCAGACACCATTAGAAAAACAATGAGCATTCGAACATTAAATCATGTAAATATATTCGGGTACACCCCATGAACAAATGAACCTGTAAATGAGCAAAATAGGAGCCCTTTAAAACTTAATATTTATTAATTACTTTGTTTACTTAGTGACATGACAGAAAACAACTACATACAGTAGATAGATAGATAGATAGATAGATAGATAGACAGACAGACAGACAGACAGATAGACAGACAGATAGATAGACAGACAGATAGACAGACAGACAGACAGACAGACAGACAGATAGATAGACAAACAGACACAGAGATAGATAGATAGATAGACAGACAGACAGATAGATAGATAACACAGACAGATAGATAGATAGACAGACAGACAGACAGACAGACAGATAGATAGACAAACAGACACAGAGATAGATAGATAGATAACACAGACAGATAGATAGATAGATAGATAGATAGATAGATAGATAGATAGATAGATAGATAGATAGATAGATAGATAGATAGATAGATAGATAGATAACACAGACAGACAGACAGACAGATAGATAGATAGATAGATAGATAGATAGATAGATAGATAGATAGATAGATAGATAGATAGATAGATAGATAGATAGATAGATAGATAGATAGACAGACAGATAGATAGATAGATAGATAGATAGATAGATAGATAGATAGATAGATAGATGTAGACAGACAGACATTGGCCAAGCATTAGACTGATTTAGCCTAATATTGAAATTCACAGGACTTTAAGACGAGCTGGTTTCATCTGTGTTTTCCTCTGAACTTCTGGCTTTGATAAGCTTCCCGCTGTCTGTCCATTTAGTGTTTCTGAAAGCTTTGGCAGTCTCAGCACACTGAGCACAGAGCTCATAAACGGCCCACTTTACCAAGAGTTAGTTTTCCACTCTCCATAATGGAGTCGGTATCAGTCACAGACGTCAGGTGGGGTTTATCTGCAGGTCACACACCTGACCTGGACACTTTCTCCTTCCTATGGCAGCAGGTTGTTGCACTTGCTGAAGCCGTGGCCTTGTGCTATGTTTAGCGCTCTGTTTGCGACACACACGGCACAGCGCGTGATACGCTACACACACGCCTGCCGCTGACCTTTTCTTCCCCGACGGCGTGTGGAAATGAAGCCGCCATGCATACATGCACACACATGGAGGAACACACACACGGCATCATGCTAAACCGCAGGACCGTCAGCGACACACACATGCTGAAGCGGACACGAGTCGCGCGTGAAATCGGACGCTTCTTCAGCCTTCCGGATGACAGGCGGAGAGGGTATGTTGTGTGTGTTCGTGTTGCTCTGGAGCTCTCGTTCTGTGCTCGGAAACCCTCACACACTCACACACTCGCGCCGTAACCCCCACCGCTGCGACTAACAGCCACTAGCTGCTCACTAACTGCATTTACAGCGCGCAAATGAGCCAGCAGAACACTTACAGGTCAGGTTATCCGATTAAAGGGCCGTCCATCCACACTGACAGTGATTTACTACTTACTGTGGATCCTATACGGTCATGGAAAACTTAGAATTATCTAGGAATCAGGCTTCGAAAGTCATGGAAGTTTATACCAATCCTATAATAAAGTCCTTTAAGTCCTTTTTTTTAAAGTTATGCTCTGCATTTAAAAAGTTGATCGGTTAGAAATGTGTCTTTAGAGTGCAATCACTATAAAAAAAAACTTTACTTCCCTTTTCCTTTACATCTGTTAAATTAATTGAAAACTTGTGGGAATTGATTGGTCAAATGCAGGTGCAAACGTGTTCACCACTTGTAATATAATCACTGTCAGTGTGAACATCCGTATTTATGATTTAGAAAGTTCATTTACAGCTTGAAAAGACTGAGACTCAAGCATGTGCACGTCTCGCTGTCACGAGTATGACAGTTTAACACTTTTACAGAGCTAACGAGGACCAGATTGTTGAATAAAATCAGAGGTTTTTGCATCATATTATCCATTTCACACCACAATTCCCCATCAGATCAGGACAGTGAGGCTAAACTGAACATCTGAATCTCCTAATACTTGATGTTTAATCATTTATTATGCATCTCATCCAGTTGAATTTCTATCATGTTTTGTTCTTGCATCTTTTTGACTCTATATTCTTTGTGCACAGTCATCATCACTAATGTTGCATCATCAAAGTTCCATGCAACTTAAATATAATTCAGTGCATTATTCCGCAGAAATGACACTTTTCAAGTGGCTTTTGGTGTGAAAACCTCTTGTACACAGTTAGACACGAGCAGCATGTGTGATGTTAACTGAATGTGTTGAGTCTCACGGTGAGATGTGAAGGAGTTGTAGGTCATCCACACACTGGTAGTGAACATTCACTAGCGTTGAAAGCATTAATGCAAGCGTGTCCCTGCCTTGTTGTCTATTGTCACACAGACAAACCATATCTCATTCCTCCTGAAGGACTAAACGCAAGAACATCATGCATTTCTTTGGAAAAATCTGCACTTTAATTGAGGATATGGTTCGTTTGTCATGACAAATGCATGCAACATTATAAACATGCGTATGACGCGTTAAGAGAGTCGTGGTTTTCTTTGGCTTTGTAATTGAGGTGTGTGTGTGTGTCCTGATGTCCTGACTTTGTCCGTTCTCTTGCAGTCATGGAGATGACCTCATCGTTACGCCGTTTGCACAGGTCAGTGACCCAGGAAGCAGTTCATGGTGAACTCTGGGATCCATCTCATCCAGCGAGTAGACTATCAGGCCCTTCTGCAGTGTTAAAGTCAACATGACGCTGTTTTGCAACATGTTTTACTTCCGTAATTCGTCAAATCGCAGGATATTCAACGTGAAACACTGTAGGACGGGACTTTTATCCATCATAGGCTGATTGGATTATAAAAAGTGGTGACGAAGAGTGAAAATGAACATTTATTTTTAATAAATGATTATGAAAATGTATTTTTGGAATAACATGCACAAGTGAATGCTTCACAAAATAACAGGGAATGCGTATCATGTTGACTTTACACACTATTTAACATTAAAAACTAGGGATGCACCAATATAAACATTTTGGCCGATACCGATAACCGATTATTCTTTATATTTGAAAGCCGATAACCGATATATTGGTCGATAAATCTAAATCCAAATTTTTATATACTTTTTGAGAGTCTTACCATTAAAAGCCATGTCACAAGCACACAATTATGATGTTCTGATTATAATTTTTATGTAGGCGATATGACAGACATGCTGCACTGAACTGTATTTTCCTGTTTTGAAGTGATTCCAATCATATTTCAAGCAATTCAGAACCATCATGTCGAACAGTGCACATCTGAAGAGTCTCAGCTGAAGGAAATAATCCACTATTTATCGGCTTTAATGCATCAGCCAAATTTTATTATCGGGCCGATAATGATAACATTAAAAATGAACATATATCAGCCGATACCGATATAGTGGGCGATATATCGTGCGTCCCTATTAAAAACACTTTGATAGTATTTCAACCTCATATGTGGGTAAAGCCTCAGAATTTAAAGGAAGCTCTACTTCCTTTAAATTCCTTTAAATGTGAATACTCGCATTTTCCTGACTGTGTTATTCTGCACAAGGTGAACTGTGATGGATCAAACAAAACCTAAATGACGTCTTGTGTTCTGCTCTGCTCTTGAAGGTGCTGGCTAGTTTGAGGACGGTACGGAATAACTTTGCAGCGTTAACCAACCTTCAGCAAGATCGAGCGTCCAACAAGTGAGTGCAGTTACACAGGTTTACAAGTGTCATGGAGCGTTGTTCACATGCAGCAAGAGCAGAGGAGAACAAATCACCTGGTACTTTGACTGCAAGAATCAAATGTTTAGTTATATATAATGCTTTCTGCTTTTTTCCTCAATTTTTCACAGGCGATCCCCCATGTGTAATCAGCCTCCTCTCACAAAGGCCTCCTTCACAGGTGAGATTTCCCATTGGTTTTCATATTATTCCAGGAATTTAAAGGGTCATGAAACACTGTTTCAGCCGTGAGAGACTGAAAACTGATCCAGACAGTTTTATTTCACAATATTTGTATATTTTTACACATATTATACATGGTTAATCATAAATTACACAAATACGTACAGTACATATCCTGTGAGAGCAATCATTTAATGCACAAATAAATGCACAGCCATTTGCATTTGTACTTTAAACATATATCAACACACTTTTGTATCTTTAATAACTTTTGAGGCTTATTTTGCTGCAGTATATATGCAGTTTGAAGGGCCGTAAAGTCCGGTTACACTCAGTGTGGATGAATGGCGTTTGTGTTGAAGACTCAGGATCTATTGGAGAGAATGCAGAAACTCTTGCAAAGCAAAACAAACACTCGTTTTTGACCCATTAGCGCATCTCTCACTTACTGTGTGCGATCATCTCACTGTTTGAAGCGCCTGTCATAGGAAATCAGCGCGTGCTGTCGTGAATAATTACGCGAGGTATCTTCTCATTGGATAACGACATGCAGTCTCATTAATAACTATGAGTCATCGATGTACTATCGTACAAGAAAACGTCACATATTGTAACGCTGACAATTAGCAATTAGCTTAAAATTAACCAGTTTTCTTCAATAAATGAAAACATATGTATGGTAACATTGTCTTCTATGATGTTCAGCACCCTAGCTTAGGGTTTCATGACCCTTTAAGTAAAAATGAACTTTGATTTCAAACCTTTAAACCAATTCGCTGTGTTCTCCTGTTCTCTCTTGTGATTTATCAATATTGAGTATATCATATTGAAATATCTGACTTTGGTGTTTGAGCAGAGTTTGAGATCTCTGGGGTGTTTTTCTAAGGAGACTTAAAGTCTGGTTTGCTTTGATTCTGTCCTGTTGGTTGTGTTGGATTCAGCGCTCTTGATCAAACCTGTCATAGCAGCCGTGAACCTCTAGGGAGCGACAAACCTCCTTCCATTCATGCAGTGAGCAATACATATTTCTACATTATTGTAGAAAACATGGACATCTCGTGAAAAGCTTTTCTAGATTGCTGTTATGGAGGATCAGCTCTCTGTTAAATACCAATAGTTTTCAAAGTAGATGCTCATCAAGCACATACTGGTCAAAAGTTTCTAATAATTAAGTTTTTATAAAGAAGTGACTGATAAAATACAGTAAAAACAGTAATATTGTGAAATATTATTACAACTGGATTGGATATATTTTAATATTCATTCTAATATGTTGTTTTGCTGCTCAAGAAACATTTATTATTATCAGTGTTGAGAACAGTTGTGCTGCTTTATATTTTTGTGGAAACCGTGATACACTATCGTTCAAAAGTTTGGGGTAAGTGTAAGAAATTAATATGTTATTCAGCAAGGATGCGCTAAATTGATCAAAAGGTACAGTAAAGATAATTCTATTAGAAGTAAATGCTGTTATTTTGAACTCTCTATTGAGCAAAAAAGCCTGAAAATATGTATTATGGTTTCCTCAAGAATATCAAGAAATATCAAAATTGATGGTAATAATAAGAACCATTATTAATAATTGAGCAACAAATATAAATAAACATCAAATCATCATATTAGAGTGATTTCTGAAGGATCATGTGACACTGAAGACTGGAGTGATGATGCTGAAAACTCAGCTTTGATCACAGCTGTCCATAATAAATTACATTTGACGATATATTCACATAGAAAACAGTTATTTCAAATTGTAATAATATTTCACAGTTTTTACTGTATTTTTTTTATCAAATAAACGCAGCCTTGATGAGCGGAAGAGACTTACAGAAACATAAAAACCTTAATTATTACAAACATTTGACTAGTAGTGTGTGATCTGATCTTTGTGAAGAAGTAAACATAACCTGCTCTGACATTGGCGAATCTTTCACCCCGGTCAAAGCTGATATTAATAGACATGGCGCAGCTGGCAGCCCATCAAACTGACACGATACTCGCATAAACACGCCATCTCGCTTTCACGCTCGGCCAGAGACGTGCTTTCAGTGCCGAAACACACGTGCCAGAGCGAGACGAGTCCGTCAATCAAGATGCTCCCCATCACTCGTCTACAAAGCCTGATATGGAGACGGTCGTAAACATACACAACTCACATCTGCGTTTGAGAGAGGGACGAAAGTGAAGCCCCAAAATCAAAGACGTGCTTTCATCAGTGGCACCTGATTGGCTGCTTCTACACTCTACAAAAACACTGGGCAACCCAAGGGCTGGGTTAATATAGGACAGAACACATGTTGGGTTAATTTTACCCTGCAAATTGGGTTGTTTATTTAACCCAGGATAATGGTTTGATTCATTTTTACTATAATACTTGCTTCTTTTTTTCTTTTTTACTTCATACATGAATTAATGTTTACAGATAAACTTACATCCTCTAAACTTAAAAAAAAAAAAAAAAATACTCCACACAACGGAGTTTGTACGGAAGCCCTGAACCGCAACGTAAAAAAAACTAAATTCTGTAAAAAAAAAAAAATGCTATCATTTCGAGATTAAAGTCGAAATATTTCGACTTTAATCAAGATTAAAGATTAAGATTAAAGATCTTAAAGATCTTAATCAAGATTAAAGAGAAAGATTAAGATTAAAGTCGAAATATTTCGAGATTAAAGTCGAAATATTTCGAGATTAAAGTCGAAATATTTCGAGATTAAAGTCGAAATGTTTAGAGAATAAAGTCGAAATGTTTCGAGATTAAAGTCGAAATGTTTAGAGAATAATGTCGAAATGTTTAGAGAATAAAGTCGAAATGTTTCGAGATTAAAGTCGAAATGTTTAGAGAATAAAGTCGAAATATTTCAAGATTAAAGTCGAAATGTTTCGAGAATAAAGTCGAAATGTTTCAAGATTAAAGTCGAAATATTTCGAGATTAAAGTCGAAATATTTCGAGAATAAAGTCGAAATGTTTCGAGATTAAAGTAAAAATGTTTCAAGATTAAAGTCGAAACTTTTTGAGATTAAAGTCGAAACATTACGAGAATAAAGTCGTAATATTTTTTGTTAGTAAAGACCTGCGCTCGTAAAGTCGAACTGCTTCTGACATGGATCTAAACATAATAGTAGCTTTTTACGTTTATCTGGGCTTTCAACAAAAGGAAATTCTACAGGTGCTAATCTACCAACATGGCATTACCATTTGTCTTAGGACGTTACAAAATATACTGCGCCAGAATAGACTTTTCGGACTGGATGGAGGTAGCCAGCTTTATATCTGAGGAAATAACGGGATCCGGCCAAATGATTGGATACAGAATGATGCACTTAAAATGTATCCAGAAAGGATTTACGGTGAAGAGGGAAACAGTGCGGTTACTGTTGAGTGTTCTCGACCCAGATGGCGTTGCGTATAGACAGGGCTGTAGTGTCACGTTACGTCAATGAGGCTGCGTTTGTAATTTTGACTTTAATCTCGTAATGCTTCGACATTAATCTAGAAATTTTTCGACTTTATTCTCGTAATATTTCGACTTTAATCTCGAAATGCTAGAATTTTTTATTAAATTTGTTTACAATTTTTTTTTTTTTTTTACGTTGCGGTTCAGGGCTTCCGTAGGTTTGCATGATAATTCCTTTATTTTCATATTTTACAGTATATGAATACATATTGCATACATTTAAGCTCATTTAACAAATATTAGAAGTAAAAATGAAAACATTTACAAGTAATATCAAGTGTAATTGACGAGTCTCTGTAGATCTGTTTCCACCGTAACGCTCGTGTCGTGTTCAGCGGGGGAACTTCTAACTCTTCCGCCCTGTGTTTCACTCATAGCCCACCATATGCTGTGACTGAGAACATATTTTAAATCATAAAATGTTAGATCGACTCACATTGCGCCCCTGTATGTATGATTAAATGATGTACAGAACAATAACGAAATTATAGATAAAATAAAATGTACGCAAATCTGTATTTTACAGAAGACATGCGCAGATTTGGCTTCTCTATCCTGAAGAGGTCGCAAAACCCCTGCAATAAATAACTCAACCCCTGGGTTGTTACGGTGGATTCAAGATCTGGGTTACACAAAAACTACCCAAACACTGAAAAAATTGACCCAAAAGGCTCAACCCAGGATTTGGGTTGGAATGTAGATATATATATACACTCACCTAAAGGATTATTAGGAACACCTGTTCAATTTCTCATTAATGCAATTATCTAATCAACCAATCACATGGCAGTTGCTTCAATGCATTTAGGGGTGTGGTCCTGGTCAAGACAATCTCCTGAACTCCAAACTGAATGTCAGAATGGGAAAGAAAGGTGATTTAAGCAATTTTGAGCGTGGCATGGTTGTTGGTGCCAGACGGGCCGGTCTGAGTATTTCACAATCTGCTCAGTTACTGGGATTTTCACGCACAACCATTTCTAGGGTTTACAAAGAATGGTGTGAAAAGGGAAAAACATCCAGTATGCGGCAGTCCTGTGGGCGAAAATGCCTTGTTGATGCTAGAGGTCAGAGGAGAATGGGCCGACTGATTCAAGCTGATAGAAGAGCAACTTTGACTGAAATAACCACTCGTTACAACCGAGGTATGCAGCAAAGCATTTGTGAAGCCACAACACGCACAACCTTGAGGCGGATGGGCTACAACAGCAGAAGACCCCACCGGGTACCACTCATCTCCACTACAAATAGGAAAAAGAGGCTACAATTTGCACGAGCTCACCAAAATTGGACAGTTGAAGACTGGAAAAATGTTGCCTGGTCTGATGAGTCTCGATTTCTGTTGAGACATTCAGATGGTAGAGTCAGAATTTGGCGTAAACAGAATGAGAACATGGATCCATCATGCCTTGTTACCACTGTGCAGGCTGGTGGTGGTGGTGTAATGGTGTGGGGGATGTTTTCTTGGCACACTTTAGGCCCCTTAGTGCCAATTGGGCATCGTTTAAATGCCACGGCCTACCTGAGCATTGTTTCTGACCATGTCCATCCCTTTATGACCATCATGTACCCATCCTCTGATGGCTACTTCCAGCAGGATAATGCACCATGTCACAAAGCTCGAATCATTTCAAATTGGTTTCTTGAACATGACAATGAGTTCACTGTACTAAAATGGCCCCCACAGTCACCAGATTTCAACCCAATAGAGCATCTTTGGGATGTGGTGGAACGGGAGCTTCGTGCCCTGGATGTGCATCCCACAAATCTCCATCAACTGCAAGATGCTATCCTATCAATATGGGCCAACATTTCTAAAGAATGCTTTCAGCACCTTGTTGAATCAATGCCACGTAGAATTAAGGCAGTTCTGAAGGCGAAAGGGGGTCAAACACAGTATTAGTATGGTGTTCCTAATAATCCTTTAGGTGAGTGTATATATATATATATATATATATATATATAACCGAGAGGCTCCGCCCCTTCTAATGATCTGACAGTGTCTGATGGCATAAACGTGGTCTCAGAAAGACAGAAGGACTCAGAGAATGCCCTAGTTTCAGCCCTGGCACCGCTCATCTAGGTGATCTGAAGGTGTTTGCGTCAGCCTCGGCTTCTGTTTCCCACGCCTGCTTTCTCACTATTACTGGAGAGGTCTTGTGTATTTGAAGAATGCTGACCCACTGACGGGTGACATTAAGGGTTTCTCAGAAGCCGTTCGGCAGCTGGTGGCTCTGGGTGATTTATCTGAAGAGCGTCACGCATCTCTGACCTGTTTGTGTGGTGTTTGAGGAGCTCATATGGGTCAGTCCTTTACCACAGTGATTAGCAGCACAGGACATTAGACATCAGGTTTGGACACTTTGGAGCATGTGGGTTTACCTGGTGTTTACATGCAGTTTACTCCAAAGATATATTTAAATAGAGCCTATTTTAGGACCATTACATTTTTTATTTATTTATTTTTTATCAATATATAATCAGCATCATTACTCCAGTCTTCAGTGTCACATGATCTGATATGATGATTTGCTGCTCAAGAAACATTTATGATTATTATCAGTGTTGAACACAGTTGTGCTGCTTCATATTTCTGTGGAAACCATGATACATATTTTTCAGGATTCTAGTTCAAAAGAACAGCATTTATTTGAAATAGAAATATTTTGCAACAAATAGTAGCCAATAGTATAAATATATATAGTGGCCTAAAGTGATGTCCAGGTTAGAAAATTATCATCTTCACCCTTTATTCAAATACCATTAAAAATGTGTTATAGATTGTGTAAGCATATTGCATAGTTGTGCTTGGAGTCCATTGTTTTAATAGCGATTATAACACAATGAAACATGACAAATTGTGCCGATATAATTTTTGGCCAGAATGTCATACAAAGAAATGATTACTCATTAACTCATTATTTTGTAGTCAATAAATGCTTTTTCCTGTGAGCTTATTGTTTTTCTATGCCTTTTTTTTTTTTTGCATAGTAAAATAAAAGCTGAAGCTGTTGTTGACAAAAGTCATTTTGTCAGATAAATACCTTAACCAAGTTTAGTGTTTTGTTCTTCCCTCATATTTTGATAGTTTAATCAAACTTGTAGGGTCATAAAACAGAAAAATCCCCTCCTGACATCACGTTTGGCCATATATATATCACGTTAAAGTAGGATTCAGATTATTTGCAACAGGCTGGAAAAGAAATGCAAACTATTTTGATTAACCTAAAATAGATTTAGCAAATTTTTCCTTTTGATTTTGGGTAAAAAAATAAATATTTTGAACTCCCTGAATTCCTTTATTGTGAACGCTTAGTAGCATTTGCTATTTGCAGTCTAGCGTTCAGTGCAGTGTGTTGTGTTGCGGAGTCCACTCCAGAGTTTAGCGTGCGCTGAGTCCCAGCAGCTTCTGAGGGGCCGGCCTCTGGTGTCGCACTGAACACAAGAAGAATGCCATTGACGTCAGAGGAGATGTTGTCAGCAAGGACAGCGGACCCCTGCTCTTGAATTCTCCTCAGAGTGATTGAACAGACGTTTGAGAAGATATGGGGGGGGTGTTGAATGCCACACATGATGTGATCCTTTCCCCCTAATTTTCCCTTTTTAAACCTTTCATCTATTCATTTTCTCCTTGTTTTTTGTTGCATTTTTTCTTTCAGTGTGTGGCTAGTGCATCACCCTGCTGCGTTTCCCTTGAGTTATGATGTTTCTGACCCGTGCGTGAGGTTGGGCGAACGCTATGCAGAGCTGCATGTCAGATTCACTCAGTGTGTTTCTCTAAAGGTTGCCCTGTAACAATAGCAGCAAGATCCTGTGACCGCTGAAGTGTGCGGTGTGATTGTGTCACGCGTAAGCACGCTTGTTTTGATGAAAGATGGTCTTGTAACTTCAGCACGGCCCTGTGTAACTCAATACACGCGAGTAGAGTTGCACAGTACGGGTTATTGTTTATCACCGGTGCGGTATGAACACATGCACGTCCTGTGACGCAGGTTCAGGTTTTAAACGCACTAGTCACAACTGCAAAGTCCTGACATAATCCAGGATTATGAGAGAGAAAAATGAAATGTGGCCCTGAACGGCTCGGCGACTGCATCGGTCCCATAACGAGGATTAATTTTCAGTCGTAATCTGCGCAGATTGACTGTCACGTAATCTTTAAGCATCACAGTGAATGTCGGCTGGTCTGCGCTGGAATGGAGTACGGCTGGAGTAAACAACCTCCCAGGAGCATTCTGGGACATGAAAGAGCAGTTGCTATCTCGAGCGATCTGTCTATCACGAGTAAAGCGACCTCTCCCAGTCTGATGCTAATCGCTCTCCTGTGGATGTGGGTGTTTGCTGCACATTTGCTGTGTTCATACTATCTACTATTTCTCTTAGGGCACTTTTGGCCAATACTGGTAACCGAGAGTGATTGTTTTAGACGATAACTGATATAATGACCAATATTGTTCATTTTTAACAAAAATACAGGTTTGAAATCACATGCTTCGTTTGTGAAATGAGGCTTGATCTAAATGTTAGAATTTACTGTAGAAAAAATGTAAAAAGCATAAAAAATTATACTTTTGTTTCTACTTTTGAAACACATAATTAAAAAAGAGATACAAGAATATTAGTCTAAAATGTGTTCAGCCTTATCAGACTGATATAGATCATTTTTACAACCCAAAAATAATTAGAAATGATCACGTATTATTTTTAATTTTACATTTTTCTATTGTTTACCTCATCTACTGTAATTGGTTCGTGATAGGCTAGAATGATTTCTGAAGGATCATGTGACACTGAAGACTGGAGTAATGATGCTGAAAATTCAGCTTTGATCACAGAAATAAATTACATTTTAAAGTATATAAAAATAGAAAACCATTATTTTAAATTGTAATAATATTTCACAATTTCACAGTTTTTTCTGTATTTTTGATCAAATAAATGCAGCCTTGATGAGCATAAGAGACTTCTTTCTCTTTCTTCTTAATAAAAATATTAATGTTTCCAAACTTCACGGTACTGTACATGCTGCATACGTAAAGTGAAATTAAACCAAATAGACATTTTATATACAGTATACTAACACGTGTTGTGGTTAATTTGATCTTGCTTTCAGATGTTGTGAAACTCGTGTCATGTTTAAGACAGAACTCCTGCATGCATTTTTAATACATTTGTAACAGAGATCCGTCTCTTTTTTGCTGACAGCAGTGAGTCTGCAGGGATGCTCCGACTCCGGCTCCGGCGCTCCGGTCCGCATCTTACGTCTCTCTCTGCGTCGTGCTCTCCAGCTCTGTAGGTTTGTGGTTTCACAGGAAGCCGCTCATGTTTGTGTAAAGCAATGCCTCCTATGTCATGTCTGTGTAGCCGAGGTGCTGCGCTCTCACTGTGCCGCTTGTGCAAGCTTTTTTTTTTTTTCATTTTCTTTTTTTTTTACGACTCGCTCTCCAGGAACGCCCGTTGCTTCATATAAGAGTCTGGATCTCTGACTAGGGGGGCTTTGAAAGCCGGTGGGAGGTGCTGAAAAGGGGGATCCTTTGCATTTTCTCTCTTTTGTTGTTGTGAGACAGAACGTCAGCTAAAAGACATCTGAAGTTCATGGACCTGTGGAGGAGACCTGTGGATGTGAAATGATCACGGCGGGTCGATAGGAATCAGTAGAAGCGGATTACATCGGGAATTCTCCGTGCTTGTATATGTGTGTTTTGTTTTCTAGGAGCATGGGGCTCTGGTGCGCGATACACCAGGAGCCCTTCACAGCTGGACTGACAGCGCTGTGACTCCGCTTTATTGTTTCGACCGGATCAGGAGTTAATAGAGGGCAAGGAGCATCTCGCATTTGATCCGCTATCCCTGATCTTTTCAGCACAGCATGAAGAGTCACCCATGTGGACATCCCAGCATGGCTGTCTACGGTGTGGACGATGTTCGGGAAGCCTCGGCTAGCCCGGTCAAACGCCTCAAAACTGATCACCCCCTTCCCTGTCTCCCTCCAGAGGAGGCCTACCAGAAACTGGCCACCGAGACCCTGGAGGAGCTGGACTGGTGCCTGGACCAGCTGGAGACCCTGCAGACCCGACACTCCGTCAGCGAGATGGCCTCCAACAAGGTGAGTCATGCTTAAACTTACCACCTAACACATAAGAAAGAAGGGCTTCCCTTGAGTTAATGTCATTACTGACGCCCGGGGGAACTCAGGTAATTGGTGTGATTTTGGCAGGGCTGTTGGCTCACAGATGAGAGACGTTATCAGGTAGCGTAGAGCCAAGATGGCTGCCCCTGGGGGGGTGCAATTTCAGGGAGATACACACACAAGTCATGTACGTGCAGGATTGTGAGTCAGGATGTCCATCACGTATCCTGACCATCATCCAATGCAACATCCAAATGCTTGCTTCTCCACTGTGTGAGTATAACCGAGTGACACTGGTTTCTGTTCATGCATGCGTGGATGTGTGCGTGTTCCCATGCTGGAGACCTTTATCCAGACTGAAGCATCATTGTCATTGGGTCTATTGTTGTGGGAGGGAGGTCAGATTGCTGGGGATCATGTTTAGCATTGCTGACGACTGCACTGGCATCTCTTCCACCAAGAGAAATATGTGTTGTGATGTATGTGTTTGGTGCAGGTCTGTGAGGAGGGGTACTGAAGGTCATGAATTATATTTCACATTGGAATTAGGTGATATAATGTTTGCTGTCATGTAAAGGTCGACTGCCTGCTGCTGGACTTTGGATTGCATTGAGTAGTCTTTCCACTAACTACATTTATTTATTTTTTTCTACAGAAAATGTGAGGGGTGTTTGCCTGATTTGAAGCTAGGGTGTTGTGGATTGTTGCCAGGGTGTTGCTATGTGATTGCTAGAATGTTTTGGATGGTTGTTAGGGAGTTTTGGGTAGTGGTTACAGTTGCTGGTTACCTGGGAGTTTTAGTTTGTCGCAAGGCAGTTGGTGGGAATTTTGGGTGGTTGCTTAGGGGTTGCTAGGGGGTTCTGGGTGGTTCTAGGTTGTTGGTCTAGATATCTTGGTCTGTGGGATTTTTCCACCCATTTTTATCATGAACCAGGTGCATCCATGTCTGTAGGACAAAGTTTAATACTTAGGGTTAGGGGTTTGTTCAAATGACACATATACAGAGTTTAACCATGATTAGTGATGCTTGATGCTTGTCTAATTATAAAGAAGTCTTGCTTTGTTTTGTAATTTTTTTATATTTTAAAGATATTTTCAATTCTGACATATGCGTTAAAGGTGCAGTACTATCACTATCCTTGTTGGAGACACGTTTGAAACATCCCATATAAGGCAATGTTTACGTGTAAATATTTTTTTAACTATAATTTGATCTTGCTAACTATTGTAATTTCCTATCAGTAGGGCATCTACGGGCGTTATGCAAACTGTGTTTACAGTCTCACCTGATAATACAACCTCACCGTAACAGCTTTTATTGCTGAATAGACAGGAAACATGCTTTTCCAAACAAGTTTTAGGTCCGACTTGAAACTTGCTGCCTGTTCGCTTCCTGGCCCGAGGAATTGTTTTACCTGTAAAGTAACACAACACCTCTGTTGCAGAAGTTGAATACTGTTGTGAAAAATCATAACACTAAGTAGAAATAGTGGTTCTTACCTTAGAAAACACCATTATATATATATATATATTAGAGCTGTCAAAATGAACACATACATTTTTTTTTTTCTTCATTTTAACGCATTAAAAATATTGAACAATCAATGCAACGTGTTTTTTTCTGTCATCTTTGGCTGTGCTACAGTATATGATCACGCTATCATTCATTCAAGTGCTATTAAAACATTCAAACGCGATAAGACGCAGATATAAAAACTCAAATCTGTACTGTCGCGCGTCTGTGAACAAACACTCGAAACGCGCACACAGAAAGCCTTGAATGAGTCTTAAAATGAGCCTTAAAAAGTGTTAAATGAGTTAAAAAAGTGTTAAATGAACGTAGAGTTATGAGAAAATGGGAAGTGTGTTTGATCCGCATCGTGCGTCAGGTATTAAAGTGACAGCAGCCTAATACACCTCATGCTGTTTGTCATTAATGTTAATCAAACAACAAAAGACAAACAGAAAATCTCTTTTGTAGCTTTAGTAAGGATTAATTCAACTTATAATTTACACAGTTAAGACTATGCAGTGTTTGATTATTACATTTCTATTTGTCTATTTACCTGTTAGACCCACCTGAGAATCTGACAGCACTGTTTACAAGGTTACATAGGTCAAAAACAAATCTGAACCATCCTGACAGCACCAGTAGAAGAACCCTTAGCGTTGAGTCCTGATATATTAAAGGCACGGCTGAATGTGACATTTATTATAATGGCTTTATGTGAAGATTGTTTCAAGATCGCTTAAATTAAAAGTAGTTATATTTTTTTAATGCTTATTAAGCTTTCAATTATACTGTGCTGTTCAGTGGTTATTATTAATGGCTAAAATTGAGACATTTAATAGAGTATTGGTATCAATGATCCCGGCCTTCTTTCATAAAAAGATGCCATTAAACAAATAAAACAAACCGTTTTTATGCAAGATATATATATATATAGGTTATATATATATATATACATATTGTACATGCACACACATATAGATAGATAATAATATTAGATAAATATATATTGTTAGTGGTATTTGTATTATGTGTGTGTGATATATAAACGATTTAACACCAATCAAACAAAGCTGTATATCATTAGATGTATGTAACGTGTGTTTGCCTACAGCTCGCTGCCGAGACGCTGCGTGTCTAAACTAGCCCAGGCATGACATCATAGCGTTGTGAGTGTTTAGCGTTCATACACAGGCTACGATATGCACTACCAGACGCATGCTACATCAATCTCCTCATATTCATGTGCATACAACATGTGCTTTAACATCTCAGGCCAAAATAAGTGTGTTCAGAGCTACCCTAAGATGCTGTGATGTTTGCTAGCGGACCTCATTAACCTTTCGGCTGGGTGTCTTTGTGCCGAATGTGGTGCGTGTGTGTATCGTCTGCGCTGCCTCTCCACACACACTGCAGGGCTCAATTTGTCTGCGTCGCCATGGCGACTGCAAGCATGTGGGATCCTGCACAAGCCTGTCTGTCTGCGCTGTGACAGGGCGGGCATGTTGTTGCTGTGTGTGTACTGTAGGTATCCGGTTCATCAGTATGCAGCGTGGCAGGCCTATGCCGGTGATTCCTGAGCATGCTCAGTTCATTCAAAAAACAAACCATAAGACTGAGGGGCCTTATAAAGGAGAGCTGGGTTGTGTAATACAAAATGCCTCGCGCACTAATCCGATGCGAAGAGATGCAAATAAAGCCATTGCTCAGAAATGAACTCGCGCGGCGAATGCAAATTCAAGTGTGTTATCTGATCTCTGGTTGCTTAGAAGTACCTTATTGCATAACATATATTGTGTCTTTAAACCATCCAATGATTCTAGTATGTAACAAATGAAAGTACTGGCTGTGTTTATTTTAGAGATATTAGGAATCAGACTCATCTCTATGGACTATGAAAACAATCCAACATCAACTAACTAATCCCATAATCCCATGACTATGGCTCAAGTTTAGAGGATTTTATAGATTTAAACAAACCCCTAATATACAGTAAGACATATATGTTGAGCACGTCAACACAGTGGCCAATCAGAGGTGTTTAAGAATCCGTTCAAAATGCTAGAGGGAAATGCTGGTATCGTCACATTTTTTAATTTCAGTACCGAAGTCAGTACTTTTTGACAACTATAGTTCACATTCATGTTCTCACATTTTTGCAACTGTTACCGGCCAACTAGTGATTGACACCATTTCATATACACTACCGTTCAAAAGTTTGGGGTCAGTAAGATTTTTTTATGTTTTTAAAAGAAGTCTCTTCTGCTCACCAAGGCTGCATTTATTTGATAAAAAACTATAAATAAATAAAAATCAGTAATATTGTGAAATATTATGACAATTTAAAATGACTGTTTTCTATTTTAATATATTTTAAAGTGTAATTTATTCCTGTGATCAAAGCTGAGTGTTCAGCATCATTACTCCAGTCTTCAGTGTCACATGATCCTTCAGAAATCACTCTAATATGATGATTTGATGCTCAAGAAACATTCATTATTATTTTCAATGTTGAAAACTGTCGTGTACAATTTTTTTTCAAAATTCTTTGATGAATAGAAAGTTCAAAAGAACAGCATTTATTTAAACTAGAATATTTTCTAACATTATTAATGTCTTTACTGTAACTTCTGATCAGTTTAACTCATCCTTGATGAATAAAAGTATTGATTTATTTTATTTCTTTCCCCCAAAAATAAAATTAAAATTCTTACTGACCCCAAACTTTTGAAGGGTAGTGTTTAATGTTACAAAAGCTTTAGATTTCAGATAAAGGCTGTTCTTTTGAACTTTCTATTCATCATAGCATCATGAAATAAAAATGTAAAAAACAGTTTTCAACATTGATAATAATCATAAATGTTTCTTGAGCATCAACTCATCATATTAGAGTGATTTCTGAAGGATCATGTGACACTGAAGACTGGAGTAATGATGCTGAACATTCAGCTTTGATCACAGGAATAAATTACACTTTACTGTATATTCACATAGAAAACAGCTGATTTAAATTGGAATAATATTTCACAATATTACTGTTTTTGTTTGTATTTTTAATCAAATAAATGCAGCCTTGGTGAGCAGAAGAGACTTCTTTTAAAAACATAAAAATTCTTACTGACCCCAAACTTTGTGCCAAATGCAAGTAAAAATCGGTGTCGCCAATATATATTGATCTTTCTACTAAGTTAAAGACTTCCCATTACAGCAAATCTGGAGTTAGCATGAATCCTCTTCAAACGCCAGTGCCGGTGCCAGGGGTGCAGAGACCCGAAAGAAGACAGACGGGAGGAAAATGAGACGTGTGGGTTGGAGAGGGGGGGTTTGGCGTAGGGGATGAGGGGGTATCTGTGGCCAGTGGGTTTCTTGAATGATTTGGATCCTGCACGCGCTGTGGTAAAGCCTCTGGCGTCCCATTGGTCCTCTCTGAAGCGGCGACCGCGAAGCACGAAACGTTGAGCGACACTCAAAGAGTTCTCCGATGGCTTTAATCAAGCCCAGATCCAGCCCGAATTCACTTCACAGAAAACCACACAGAGGTCTGCTTCCTCACTAAAGAGGGAATATAATTTACATCTTGCATGGCATTACGGCTTTACATGAGCAATACACACATATAATATGTCGTTGTGACCTAAAATCCAACATGCAGCCAATGAGAGTTCATCAGATTTGGGATTTGTGCACTTAAGATGTTACTTCATCTAGTTCCAGGATTCAATTAGCATCCGTCAAATCTGTTTGGAATTATGTGTTATTATGAGTGTGCATGTTCCCAATAAAACTTGACTTGGCGATAATTAGATCTCCAGAAATAGCATTGCCTTTCTGATGATGCGCATGAAGAGCTCCCGGCAGAGTTTGGGGTGTGGGCCGAGGTTTTTCCCTTCGGCATGACACCGGCCTCGACCTGCAGCCAGACTCGACCACACTCCCTCCAGTCTATAATCAATCATAATCATAATCTGCTGTACTGTATGGCAGTGTTTCTTACAGGATCCTGTTTCACCTGCAGTTTTTTTTTTGTGGTTCAATCATATCACTCACTCTAGTGGTGGGCGACAAAAATGTACAAGTTCAAAAAATGTATTTTTGCTGGAAATCCAACCCCCTAAAATATTTTCTATATAATGTTAAAGCTGCAGTCCGTAACTTTTTTGGGTTAAAAATGATCCAAAGTAAATGTTTGAGCAAGTACAGTACATAACCAGCCAGTGTTCAAAGCTCTCTGCTTGCCGTAGCTCGACTCAAACCCGTGAGCTTGTAATAATGTTTTTAATTCCAGTGGTCCTGGTGGATTTCCGTGGGAAATTCGAGCATGTGTTTGCGTCATTACGTCACATCTGTCCACATAAAGTCACATCTGTACACATGAAGAAGAGTCTCGGCTAGTCGGCTATGAGTGTGAGGATGCTGGAGGTGGAGATTTATAGCCTTTTCTCACAGCACTTGATATAGTTAAAGCGTAACTCGCCAAAATGCACCCTAAGGTCTTTTTGTTAATCTATCTTTAACTAGAATGGAAACAAAAAAAAAACTTTTAGTTTACTAAAAAGAAAGATTTTGAACAACTCACTGCAGCTGTTTTGACATTTTGACAGTCAAAAATAGTCGATCTCCGAATGCGAATGAACTGACTCTGAATTTTAGTATTGCTTCTTATATGAGGATCCTTTTTCAAATACAAGGTCAATATTGATTTTCACTAACGACAAAACAACAAATTATCCGTGAATTTATATGGAACTAAGCTTTAGACGCTTCCATCTTTACTCTCCTCCCTGATACGTTGCATTCGGAGATCGACTACTTTTGACTGTCAAAATGCCGGCGCTACAGTGAGTTGTTCCAAATCTTTCTTTTTAGTAAACTCTGTGCACACAAACAATGTTCTCAATGCTGGAGTTCATGTGTAGAGCCTCTGGTGACACTTCCAGCACAGTTTCATGTTGTGTCGAGCCTTCTTAGTGTTTTAAAAATAGCCATTTTGATGCTATCATAGTCGTGCCCCAGCACTCCCATTCACAAGCCAATTTGACCGAAAACAAAAATACGGTCAAACTTAAAAGTGGCGTTTCCATCCTAACTATGCTTTTAAATGAAAGTTTGCCTCGGGTAGATTCACAATAAGAGCCTAGATTGCATTTTGGCGAGAGTTACGCTTTAAACGTATCAATTTGATGGCGGATCCAGAAAGGTTCAAACGACAATCACCAACTGGAGATTCACCCGTTGTAAAACTTAAAAGACTTCGGACTTCGGAGCGACTACAGAATGAAAGAGACTGCAACTGAGCAGAAAACAAGGATAATATCGGAAGGGCATTAAATGTAGTCATTAACAATTTGAGAATAAAGTATAATTTGCACGGTTTGACGTTATATAAGCGATCGTTAGATTTAATCATGGGGTGATTAATATGGGGTGGTGTGGCGCAATGGATAAGACACATGCCTTTGGTGTGAGAGACCCGGGTTCGAATCCACTGTGAGACACCAATGTGTCCCTGAGCAAGACACTTAACCCCTAGTTGCTCCAGAGGCGTGCGACCTCTGACATATATAGCAATTGTAAGTCGCTTTGGATAAAAGCGTCAGCTAAATGAATAAATGTAAATGTAAATGTAATCAGCGTGATTTACTGCAATGCTTTTTTTCCCTTAGTTGCTCAGAACAAAAGTGGATGTTACTTGTTCAGGCGACATTTTCCGGTGAAAACTCTTATGTTGGTCAAACTTCCCAAAAAGTGGAATTTGTGATTGCGAATGACAGGATCCACACCTGTGACTGACAGCCGCACGTTCTCCTCAAAACACTGGATTCATCCGTGCTGTGCCGTGCCGAGGCACAACCCACGTAAAGCTGATAATTCCGCGAATAACTGCAATTGCAGATTTCGAACAGAGATGGCGACAAAGAGGAAAACCTACGGACTGCAGCTTTAAACACTCAAACACTTCCCGCTCAGATGACGTAAGAGTTTGATTCAATCTGATTTATGAACCTATCTGACAGATTCTTTGAGAAGCGGCTCAAAAGTCACCAGACATCGCTAGCTTTGTTTCCATTCAAAGTTGCGAATTTAACTTGAAACATTTGTGAATAAAGCAGCGTTTCAACCACCATGTGTTCAAGAGAACAACATTGGTGCAAAATATCTGTAATAAAAATGGAAGTTGCTGCAATCCAGGAGAGCCACTGTGACTCTTCTTCCTCCATCATGCGTTCGGATGCTGGTGTTTGTGAACGCAATCACATGAGACGCTCATATGGGAATCAAACCAAATCATTTTGATGACAGACTGATTTCAGAATGATCAAGCCAACATTTGAGATGCTGTGCAATGCATTCGTCCAGTTATCCAATCTAAGGAATTTATTTGGTAAATGTGTTTCCATTGTACTTTATGGGCATGTTTACTTATCAGATAAAAAAAAAAAATCCATCTCAATTGAGCGCATATGTTTTTAATGCACATTTTTTAGAAACGTGGCATTTCCATCCATCGTTGTTTTATTGCAATATCCCAAAATGTGCATAAAAAAAGCTATTGATCATTTGCAACCAGTGAAAATCTAACGTTTTCCGACTAAAAGCTTGCAACTCTCTAGTCTAAAATGTCTCTAAATGTAATTTAAGTTTTATTAAAGTGAGTTCTTGGTTATACAACAGTGATAAATCGACATACACAGGAATTCTCTCAAGCTTTATTTCCGTGTTTATGCTGAACCACATAATGTCTTGCTTTGCATAAAGAAATGCTTTGACGTAATACGCCACCGCAGCGGACTCATATTTCTCCTGATAATATAGCCTCAATGCCAAATGGTAATGCCTTCAGGTTCATTATTCAAATCAGCCACAAACAAATCCGACCAATGGCTATTGCTTTCATAAAAGATCTGATCCGTCCATTTGTTTTTCAAATGAGAGCATCAGCCCTGGCCACATGAAAGCCTCGTGTCATGCTTGGACGGGGGACGATATCTCCATATGAATGCTGGCGTATTGTTCCAGACATGTTTGCTTTATTTTCAGATCTCCAGTTTGCAAGTGTCATCAAAGACACACACTTCTGATTAGCCTTTGAATTTAAGTGGAAGTGGACGTTACTTAGAGCCTGTTTATCAGCAGGTCAATATTTACACTAATACAAGTTTGTTTTACAGTCTGAGAAGTTTAACTACTTCCTCGCACCAGGCTGTGCTGCGGTGGAATGGCAGTTTGTTGATGATTGGGTCATTTCAGTGGCAGTATAGCCTTATTAAATAAATAAATGGAGAGTTAATTTAACTAAAATTATTTTATTATTTGAGATGAAAACATATATTTTTTTCTGGAAATTGATCCTAGAAATGTGTTATATATTTTATTATGTATATATATATATTTTTTTTTTTTTATTGAACATATTATATTTAAATGATTTGTATTATTCATATATATTATTATAATATTATAATTGAACATATTCAGTTATTTTTTATTTAATTTGAATTCATGAATTTATTCATTTTAATTTTTTTTTATAAAATATTAATTAAATATATTAAATAAAAATTTTTTAAATGTACATAGTTTATTTTTTAATGCTATCATTGAAACACTTCCATACAATTTTATTATTTATATTTTGTAAGTCCATTTTGTATTTAATACTTTTTTTAAATTCTATTTATTTATTTTCAATTACATATTTTATTTAAATTATTTTTATTATTCATATTATAATTGAATCATTATCATAATAATTTATTATTCATAATATAATATTATTCATATTATAATTACAATTTTCATAAAAATTAATAAAATATATTATATGCATATTCTATTTACGATTGTTACGACTGAAACGCTGCCATACGATTTTGTTATGTCTATTTTTTAAAGTCCAGTTTAATACTTATACCAGTTAAATGTATTAATTTATTTTATTGTAATTATAAATAATACTTAATTATAATCTTTTCAATTTTTGATATTTGAAAGTATTAATTAAATATATTAAATAAAAAATAATAAACGTAAATGTTAAATTTTTTGAATAAAATGTTTAAAGTTATCATTTAAACACTGCCATTCAATTTTACAAAAAAAAAAATTCTCAAATTGCATTAAAAAAAGCAAAACAGAAATTGATTATTATCTCTCGACGTTGCTGAAGCTCCCACTTCTGATTGGTTACTTAGTGCCAATAATAATGGCCAATTGACATTTTTTGTCAATAAAATAAGCTTTCCATTGATGTGTGGTGTGTTAGGATATGACAATATTTGGTTGAGATACAACTATTGTATATCTGGAATCTGATGGTGCAAAAAAATCGAAACATTGAGAAAATCTCCTTTAAAGTTGTTCATTTATGTTGGCGATTGTGCTGCATTCACTCACAAAAATACATGTTTTATATATTTAAAGTAGGAAATTTACTAAATATCTTCATGGAACATGATCTTTACTGAATATCCTCATGATTTTTGGCATAAAAGAAAAATCGATAATTTTGACCCTTACAATGTATTGCCACAAATATACCCGTGCGACTCGAGACTGGTTTTGTGATCCAGGGTCACATATTATATCTTTCTATCTATCAATACTTGTTATTAGAGAGAACGTGAGCAGATGAACACGATTCTACCAGGTACAAGGTGAGCTGTGAAACTAGTGTCCATCTCTCCCTCTCAGTGCTGAGCTGTGATTGGCTGAGCGGAAGGGGCTCGATCGTATACACGCAGTCCCAAATTTAGAAGGTGTCGAGCGGCACAGTGTCTTTCTCACGCCGAGTCTGCCATCACACGCACTCCTCCATCACACCTCCACCTGATCCGGAGATGCAGATCTTAGCCTGAGACCAGAAGCATCCGCGTCACACTGCCTGAAGGATTTAGGAGAGCTTCGTTTCTTGCTTTTGTGTGGTTTTGGAGCTTTAGTGAAGATGCCTGAAGCGAATTACCTGCGCTCAGTCTCATGGGGATATATAAAGGTATGCTTTTTCCTAAAGATGTATAGCATAAAGTAGCAAAACGGTAACTAAACAATCAATTTTGGCCTCTCTGCATTGACCGTCGTCACGAACTGATGCATTCAAATGATGTGCGGTACGCCACATGTAAATTATATGCAAATTAGCAGAGATTAATATTTTATGCAATGATCCAAACAGGACAGTGTCTGACGGGTGTGAGAAAATAACGAGTTTTTAGATTTTTGTGTGATGTTTTGAAGGCTTTAGCCGGGTCTCTTCTAAACTGCCATACACACACACATTCAGTGTTAATGGTGTGTTGTTGAAAATCGATGCATGTGTAATATAAGACTTCTTTTAGGCAATGGCAAATTTGTGCGACACATTTGAGTCTGAGGAAGAAAAAAATATTTTTTGTGCATTGCAACATTATTTTCATATATGTATTATCACACACAGCCTTGTGAAGAACATAACTATTCCGTATTCATCATGAAATTATTTTCATGATAAATAAGCATTTTTAAATCCAATTTTTTTTTCTTTTTTTCTTGATGGTTTCAATTATTGTGTTTCTGTGTATTTAAAAAAAAAAAAAAAATTCTCTTTGTATTTTTATTGTTAAGTGCCTTGAGAATCTGCTTTAAAGGCGCTATGTCAAATAAAGTTTGATTATTATTATTATTATAATTTATTCACGGTGGGATTACAGGTTCACACGTCTTCTAAATGTACCTGATCTCTAGGTTTTTATTTAAAGGTCGCCTGTTTTCAAGCTGATTAGAATAGAAGGTTACAGCTGATTGATTTATTCATCGTCTATGTGTCAGCTAATCATAAAGCATTACTGCGACTGATTAAAACTGTGTTTTGTCTTGTCTTGTCTAGTTCAAGCGGATGTTGAACAGGGAGTTGACGCACCTCTCTGAGATGAGCAGATCTGGTAACCAGGTCTCAGAGTACATCTCCAACACATTTTTAGGTAAACCGTCAATCACCAAAAAACATCAACGTCAGTGTTATGGTGAGTTTCGGGACGCTCACGCTCTCTCTTCCCCCGTCCGTTCTCCTCCAGACAAACAGCACGATGTGGAGATGCCCTCCCCGCAGATGCAGAAGGAGAAGGAGTTGAACAAAAAGACCATGTGTCAGATCAGTGGAGTGAAGAAACTCATGCACAGCACCAGCCTCACCAACTCCAACATCCCTCGCTTCGGGGTTAAGACGGACACGGAGGAGTCCTTAGCCAAGGTGAGCGAGTGTTGTGTTGGAGAGCACTTCAAACCTCAATCATCTCAATTGAATCCTGATTGGATCTGATCAGAGACTCTCGCAGTCCTTGATGAAAGGTCATTGGGTTTTTTTTTGTGTGTGTGTGTGTGTCCGATGACGTGGACGGATGACGTGGAACTGGAAAGATTTTGTACCCTGCTGAAAAGACCAGCTTGGACCAGCATGAGTTTCCATGCTAGTTAGTGTCACGCTGTTCACCAGGAAGCTTATCGACCGGCCTTTCGACCAGGAATATCTCGCTGGTTATGCTAGTGTTTATCAACACATTCATGCAACATATGCTGCTCTTTTCAGCAGGTTTTTCAGATCAGTTTCCTCAAATTAACTGCTTTTCGTAAAAACAACTCCCGGATCATCATTCCAGAACATTGTGTGGCTGTTCTTGAAAGCCAAACCAACATTTATTTATTTTAATGCATTTTTGCATATGGATTTAGTCAAGCCACTTTTATTTATATAGCACTTTATACAATACAGAGATTGCTTCAAAGCAGCTTCACATTAATAAACAGGAAAATGCACAGTACTGTGCAAAAGTCTTAGGCATGTTAATACCCATGGTCAGTTATTTATATCTTTATAAGTGTTTCTTCATGTAATCACAGACGGACTCGATGATGGTGAGATCAGATCATACCGGCTGCTGTCAGACTCCTTGCGCATACACAAATCTCACTGGATTATTACAATTAATGGCAAAAACAATGTTTGGAAATGTAAACTGATATTTCCTACTGACACAGATGTACATAACTGACTTAAAACCATTTTTTTAACATGCCTAAGATTTTTGCACAGTACTGTATCAATTAAGAAACTCGTTCAATTTCAGCTGTAAAGCAGCTCTTAAAGTACAATAGTGTCATTTTCAGCTTATTTTAGTAGTATTGATTCAACTCAGTTCAATAACTCTGTCAATGTTGCAGTGTTTATTAATTATTAAGCAAACCACGGTGTGAAGCAGCTCTACAGAAGACAGTAGTGCCGTTATTCAGCTCGAGTCCGTCAGTGTTGATGTTGTTGGTGGCATCACACACAACAGGACGATCTAATGATGTGCTGCTTTGTTTCAGGAACTGGAGGACGTAAACAAATGGGGCCTTAATGTTTTTAAAGTCACAGAGTTTTCAGGCAACAGGCCTTTAACGGTGATGATGTACACTATATTTCAGGTGAGACCAATCGCAAACATTTACTGATAAACGTCTAACACTGTGTCCTGACCAGACGTGTCGTGACAGCGTGACGTGCCGTTAAAGGCGTCTTTTACATCTTAATCAGAGTTTTTGTCTAATACCGATAAGCGTTTGTGTCTGCGACGTCGCGGCTGGAACAACAACATATAATATGACAATGATAATCTCAGGTGCTGATTATGTGCTTTATTTCATCTTAAAATAATTGAACGTGAGTTTTAATATCAGTTTGCGTCTCCTTTATAGCCAAACTAAAAATGTATAATTCTCAGATCATGAAAATAAATGAGACTGTGAACAAGTGTTGCTCTATGACCAAGAATGTTTCAGTCACTCAGTATGTATTTTTTAATAATGTTAAAATTGTCATATTTATGAATTTGATTATATACAAATCACTCAATCCACATGCTCTTCTGATTGGCTGTGATTTAGGATTGATTACTTGCAAATGCAGAGAGACTCCGCCCACACTCTCTTCTGATTGGCTGTGATGATTGATTGATTTGGTTGTGAGTGCAATGTGCTTGCAGAGAGACTCCGCCCACACTCTCTTCTGATTGGCTGTGATGTTTGATTGATTTGGTTGCGTCTTATGGTCGTGTCGTGTCTGGTGTAGACAGACAAATTGCTTGTCGCTGGAATCTTATCGCGTCTGGTTAGGACACGGTGTTACTGTGCACAATTCGTCATCGAAAAACGTTTTCATAAGTTTTTTCACCTCTAAAAAATAGCATTAAACAAAAATAAAATACCTTACTTTACATGATCCAATCAAATTCTTATAAATCCAATTGAGTCCCGCCCTGCATTATTGTAACATGCTGTGAGAATTTATGTTTTTAATGGATGTTTGTATTCCCTTATCTCTCCGTTTTCTTTCCCACAGGAGAGGGACTTGCTCAAAACATTTAAAATTCCCTTGGACACTTTCATAACGTACCTGATGACCTTAGAAGACCATTACCATGCTGATGTTGCGTATCACAATAACATTCATGCTGCTGACGTCACCCAGTCGACACACGTGCTGCTCTCCACGCCGGCTCTAGAGGTGAGAGCCTTTCCACCCGCAACATTCATGCAAACTAAAGAAAACGGCTCATTGTATTGACGTCACAACTGTGAATATTTACCGCCCACATCAACACATATTCAGTGTTCAACAACTGAGCATTGATGGTCATTTCACATGCGCAGAGGTCCATAACAGAGGATATTTACATATAGAGGGTGAAAATGGATATGTAACAACTGAATTATGAATGTTTTTGGTGCAACAAACCTTGACTGACATTATAATTGTATTACGGCGAGACGCGGCAGGCAAAAACATCGTTTTTTTTCACTGGTCAATTTTGAGATTTTGGGATATCTGTCTTCAATAGCATGTCTGCTTTCAGACTTGTGCTGAAAAAAAGTCCGAAATACACATTTAGGTCTTTATTTTACTACACTTTGTCTGTTTGCGTCTGTAGATTTCTCATAAATTCAACAAAAGTTGGCTTTCTAAATCATCACACACACCGTTAGAAAGCTCTCTCTCTCCTGTACAATGCTGTCGGATCCAAATATGGTCATTTCCTTTTTATCAGCAACCAATCGTGAAAGTAGAAGGGCTGAATGCGCAATCTCATTGGCTGATATAAATCTTTAAAGCCTGTTTTCTCAAAATGACTTTTCTCTCATTCTCCAAGTCCGAAATCTCCACTTCAGTTGCACCTATATACACCAAACTTTCCAGTCTTGTACCTAGTTATATTATGAAGACATTTACTGAGGGATTTATAAATATGTTATTCCTAGCTTGATTTATATAACATTTTATTCCCAAAAACATGGCGAAAATAACTTTTTTAAGGCTATTGACTGATTTACAGGATAACAAAAGTAGATATCCATAAATCCCTCTGTAATTTTTTTCCCCATCTAATATGTGAACACAATGAAAAATTTATTTTGAACCTGGCTTTATCCAATACTCAGATTAAAATATATGCAAATTAGCGCATATTTAAATAGATAATGCCTAATTTGCATATTTAAACATTAAATTACAGAAAACTTGTCATACATTTTTTTTCTCATCTTAATGTAGGTTATCAACTGGGAACGTTTCATGGTGATATCTGCTAGTTAAAAACGTTACCCTATTGACCTGTAGTGTCTGGCCGTAATGAAGGTCATATGGTGGAGGTCATGTCTGCTCTGACCACACTTCCGCATGTTGTTCTCTTTCAGGCGGTTTTCACAGACCTTGAAATTCTCGCTGCCATTTTCGCCAGTGCAATTCACGACGTAGACCACCCGGGCGTCTCAAACCAGTTCCTCATCAACACCAGTAAGTGTGCTTTAATACAAACTACATCCAAACAACTGGGCACATGATACATATCATTAACATGAACAAAACATTGCTGATGTATATGTTACCTGTTACTGGATTAGGCCATAAATACTATTAATAATAATAATAATAATAAAAGCTTTTCTGCAGACATGCTTCTGGTGAAAATTGTTCAAGGTTAAATTATCAAATTATTTACATTTCTAAATATAATAATATCATTATTTTGTAAATATAATAATGTAATTTAAATATTTAAAAATAATAATCTAATTATTTAAATTGCTAAAAAATAATGATCTAATTATTTAAATGTCTAAATATAATAATCTAATTATTTTTTGTCTAAATACTGTATAATAATCTAATTATTGAAATATCTAAATATAAGTATCTAATTATTTAATGTCTAAATGTAATAATATTTTTTTAATGTCCAAATATAATAATCTCAAAGTCTAAATATATAATAATCTAATTATTTAATGTTTAAATATGATACATTTGTTAAAATATCTAAATATAATAATCTTAATTATTTAATGTCTAAATATATTTTTTTAAATATCTAAATATAATCTAATTATTTAAATGTCTAAATATAATAATCCAATTGTTTAATGTCTAAATATAATAATCTAATTATTTAATATATAAATATAATGATCTCATTATTTAAAAGTCTCAATATATCAATCGAATTATTTAAATGTATAAATATAATAATCTCATTATTTAAATATAATAACCTAATTATTTAAAAGTCTGAATACAGTCTCATTATTTAAATATCTAAATATAATAATTTAATTATTCAAATTTTAAAAAAGTGTAATTTATTCATCTTTATTTATGAATATTCGTAATTGAGCAATAAGGTATGAATATATTTTTAGAAAATAGTAAACAATAAAAAAATCAAGTTATTCTTCCTCTAAAAGATGTAATATTGACTTGTAAACTAAGGTTAATAGTTACTTTGACTGAAAGGCATTATTCGACCAATCAGCATCCAGAAAGGGCACTGTGCATTTTATAAATAACAATACATGTATTTAAAAGCCTTTGTGTGGTCATGGATGATCACAGCGGATCGCTGTTGTGTATTGACGAACTAAATCCCATCAGCTCTGAGACAGACAGACAGACCAGCGCACATCTGTCCTCAAAACCCCTTACATAAGTTTATCTTGACATCAGCAGCTGATATGACACACATAAACATGTGATACACACGTCACACGCTGTAATCTCTGGCACACAGTGATGGAGTCCTGCTGCTGATGCAGAGATTAACACAAGGTCGGGTTGTTGTGTTGATGTATTGTGTGTGTGTGTCCGCAGACTCTGAGTTGGCCCTCATGTACAACGACTCATCGGTGCTGGAAAACCATCATCTGGCAGTGGGCTTCAAACTCCTGCAGGAGGAGAACTGTGACATCTTCCAGAACCTGAACAAAAAACAGAGACAATCGTTGCGCAAGATGGTCATAGATATCGTACGTTCCTTCAAACCACATCTAGCGTGTTTTTGGTTTATTCTGAAGTCTGGCTCAAGGTTTTCTCATGCGTTTCTCCAAGGTCTTAGCGACGGACATGTCCAAACACATGAACCTGCTGGCCGATCTGAAGACGATGGTGGAGACGAAGAAGGTCACCAGTTCTGGAGTGCTGCTCCTGGATAACTATTCCGACAGGATACAAGTGAGGAATCACCACAACTTCTGTCTCGGCCAATGGCGTCAATTGGGGGCGGGACTGTGTTTTTGTTGACCAATGGTGTTTAAGAAACCCATTTGCTCATTATCATTTATTTGTTTAATGATGATTCATTGGAAATTAGAACTTCTAAAACGACAGATTTACTTTTTGATTTTTCGCAAATGTAAAATAAAGTTCTTTCAGCTCCATTTGATACATTTTACATTATTTGTAATTTTTTTAATTCATAGAACTTCTATAACCATCTAATGGGATGTAAATAAGTTTAACATTTATTATTGTAATATTTACCAGATTTTTTATTATATGCATGGAAAGCTTGTTTCTGCCACAGAATAAAACCATTTAAAAGATAACTTGCAACTTTTTATCTCACAAATCTGACTTTTTTTCCTCAGAATTGTAAGATTCTCGAAAGTTATAAATCTTTTCTCAGAATTGTAAAAGTTTATATTAAGTTTATATGATTTTTATATTAGATAAGTTTTTATATTGAGTTTACATCACAATCGCGACTTTATACCACGCAATTCTGAGGAAAAAAGTTTATTTTGTATTCTAGTATCATATAATTATGATACTAATCTGATGTAAATATAGAATGTAGTTCGTTTTAGACATTTTATGAAATATAAAGTGTAAATTAAGCAGAAATTGCACATTTATAAAACTTCGATGACTATCTAATGGGATATTAAATAGATAGACATTTATCATTTTAATATTTAACTTAAATGTTTAATATAATACTGATTTCTTGTGAATATAGAATGTAGTTTTCATCTGTATACTATATTTAAATTAAGCAACAACTATACCCAGTAAATTCTATTTAACTCTTGAATAACTTCTGAATGACATGTTCTGAGACTGATGTGTTGTGAACGTAGCTTGTTACTGAAGTGTGTGTTTGTGTGTGTCAGGTGCTTCAGAACATGGTGCACTGTGCGGATCTCAGTAACCCCACCAAACCCCTGCAGCTGTACAAGCAGTGGACGGACCGCATCATGGACGAGTTCTTCAGTCAGGGCGACCGCGAGCGAGAGCGAGGGATGGAGATCAGTCCCATGTGTGACAAACACAACGCCTCGGTGGAGAAGTCTCAGGTACCAGTGATCACGCCATCAACCCGGACACACAAGGGGCCATTAGCGTTGTATATACTAAATTGCTAAATCAATTAAAACAAATATGAAATCTATTGAGGGTTTGGCGAAACACGATACTAATGTGTCAACCGGTAGAGGTTTTGGACTGTCGTCTGTATTGTGGTTATGCTCATGTGACGTCGCTGTGCTGAGCCGTCTGGAAAACGAATGTGTTTTTAAGCATTGATTAAACAAGTGATTTTAAAGCGTTCAAGCGCAATAAGCAGAGAAAGACAACTCATTTGAATATTTGTGCGCACATAAAGCAGCTGCTCATACAGCGCGCGAGTACTGAACTCAGTGTCTAGAGTTCACTGGGCTTGAACAGTCAAATACACACACTTGTACGTCAAAACGCCCGTCTTTGTGAGTATCCTCATAAACACAGTCATTTATGTCTTCGGTGACGGTCAATGGTTGAGAAGGAAAGCACATGTGTATCAGTATATTAGATCAGTGCATTCGCTCTTAAAGTGACAGGAGCCTAATTAACCTGCTTTGCTCTATTGTAGTGTTTATTTCTAAGTTTTTCAGGCTGGTCTATTTTATTTTTGTGTCTTTGTTCTATTGTAGTTACTTTTTTAACTTATGTTATTTAGGCTAGTATTAGTTTTTTATGTGATTTTGACATTTAAACTGTATTTTAAGCAAAAATAACTATATTGTGATTTATTTCGTTATCATGAAATACAATTATTCATATCGTGATGTAAGATTTTGGTCATATCACCCACCCCTAAAATCTATAGACATTAATCTAAGGCATCAAATAAATTAATAAAAAATAACAAATTACTTAAAAAACAATTGTTTATTGTACTTAATTCTAATTTGTCCATTTAGTATTATTTATATACTATTCTAGATTAGTTTAAGTTTTAGTAATTTTGTTGTCATTTTTAAAATTCTCTTTAGCTTTAATTTACTTTTATTTAAGTTTTGGTACTTCGACTTATTTTATAATAAGGCAACATTTTTGTTTAACCAGTTTTTCAACTAATATTTTATTTTATTTCAGCTTTATTTCAATTAACTGCAATAATCTACAGAGTGCCGAAGTCTGTTTTTCAAAGCCTTCATGAATTTTAACCCTTTAAGTTCAGATCTATGCTGTGAGAGTTCGAAGGTTAAACTGAAAATACATTACTAAGGCAATTAATCCGGAAATTAATGGTGTTTTCATGTAAAAACGCTCTCCGTCTACACTAGCGTTTTCAAACGTTTTCCACAATTTTCTCATCCACACTGAAACGTCGTAAAGCGCTAAATTCACCTTATTTCGCATGCGTAAACCCTCACAAAAGCTCACGACACTGAGATGATACAGACCGAAAAAAATTAAAATAAAGTTATAGCGCAAATATTCTGCCAGGATGCGTCCAGGTCGCACTCACTCACCATTATAATGTTTGGTCTAAAACGCTAAAACTGCTTTTATGTATTTCCGCAGGACAGCAAATGCGAGTTAATTTTCTGAAGGGTGTGCAAACATCTTTTATAACACATTTGATTAGTGTTATCAATATAAGCAACTGTGTAAAAAGTGAACCGCACATAACAGGCACAATACCGGTATAAACATGAATATCTATGGGTTCAATATGCGTCACATGGCTAAACTTATGTCATTGTTTTTAAATACCTCAGTTTTCACAGTCCACACTACTACATGAAAACAGCGTTTTCAAATTTATCCACTTTGGAGAGCGTTTTCATTTTCATTAAAAAAAAAAAAAAAAAAAAAAAATCTTAAAAAAAGCTTCATTTTCATTAATAAAAAAACACAAATCTCAATGTGGACGAAAGGCCGAAACGGAGAGAAAAAGATTAGTTTTCCAACCAAAACGTATTAGTGTGGACAAGCCCTAAATTTAGCAACTGTTACTATAGAAATGAAAGTTAAATTGACCGTTGATTTGTTGCACCTGTCTCCAGGTGGGCTTCATCGACTACATCGTGCACCCGCTGTGGGAGACGTGGGCCGACCTCGTGCACCCCGACGCTCAGGACATCCTGGACACGCTAGAGGACAACCGAGAGTGGTACCAGAGCACCATTCCCCAAAGCCCATCGCCCGCCCCCGACCAGCCCGAGGACAGCAGCCGATCCGGCACGGAGAAGTTCCAGTTCGAGCTGACGCTGGAGGAGGACGGAGAGTCCGACACGGAGAAGGACAGCGGGAGCCAGGCAGAGGAAGAGGAGGAGGAGGAGGAGGAGGAAGAGGAGGACGACAGCTGTAGTGACTCCAAAACTCTCATCACACAGGACTCAGAATCCACAGAGATTCAAGAGGCGGAGGAGGGGATTTCGGAGGAGGTTTCCACTGAACCCAGTATGGTGGAGGAAGAGGAGGACGAGGAAGACGAGGAGGAGGAGGAGCCGACAGACACGTAGCTAATATTTAATAATTGACAATGAAATTGAGTTCCAAAGCGCACGTTGCACTCCGAGACCTCGACTCCTCTCCACGAGCTGCCTGGAGACCAGAGGACACTAAGACTTCGGTAGGTTGTCGTTTTATTTGCACTCAGGAATAACATTTTAGTCCTCTGTCTTTTTCGAGCTTGGTTTTGTTTACTTCGCCCCCTCCTCCTCCTCCTCCTCCTCCTCCTCCTCCTCCGGGATTCGACACAAAGCAATCGGAGGAGACGCCAGCGGGGATCCACGCGGGAACACGTTTCCTTGGATTTCAAAGAGACCTTATTTTCTACGTTTTAAGTCTTCCTAAACTTTGACTGAGACAAAATTTCACAAAAGACACACAAAAAAAACCACACACAACCGCAGCTCAGCGCTGTCACGGCCTCTTCGATGATTTTGTACGGTATACATACAGATTTTTACATGGTTACTTTTAATATCAAAGCAGCAGCTGTTGCGTTTTCACTGAAACTTGACGCGAAGGGTAACTTGCAAGTACGCAACGTGGGTCGTGCGTTCGCCACCATACACACTCGTATCACTGCTGTCACACACACTCCTCTCAGAAGCTCAAACACTTTACCTCCTGTCAATCACCTGCAGATGCTTCATGCTCATTAACTCTTTCTGTTCCCGAGTTCTTTCAGCACTTGAAGTCTGGATTATAAACATATTAATGCATTTATAATATTTATCTATTAATAGTTAAATTCGCTGAAACACATCAGTATGTGTATATATAATATATATATATATATATGTGTTATCAAATCGATTAATCTCATCTAACATAAGTTTGTGTTTATATAATGTGTGTGTATATATATATGCATACATACGTGCTTTATGTATGCGTAAAGCATTTACACACAACCACACCCACATATATATATATATATATGTGTGTGTGTGTGTTAATATTTCAATTTAAATCTATTATTATGGATTATATACATATATATAAATGTGTATAATACAGGCACACATTAATATATTTTTTTAAATTGTGCCTTTAAGTTTAATTACACACACACACACACACACACATATATATATATATATAGATATATAAAATATTCATATACATCACAGGCACCAAGTAAAGTGTTACGAACCTTCATTTAGGAACTTTATCGTTGTCTTCAGTCTTTAATCACCAAGCGAAGACTTTTCTGGCTTTAATGCGGTTCGGTCTCATAACTCCTAATGACAACATCCTGTTTACGGGTGTATCAGACGTCAAACCTGAAACCTCTTCAAGGCATTTACTTGAGGCACTTCTGCTGTAAGGACATCTGTAGTGTGTGTGTGTGTGTGTGTGTGTGTGTAAAGTGTGTGACACATTTTTTTTTGCCTTTTCTTGCTTTTATTTGCAGGATCTCACACGCGTGAACCTAAAACACCATGTACGTCACACACACGTCTGTTGATGTTCGATGCCTTTCGCCCGGACTCATCTCTCCACATCCACTCATTAGATCGGAGATCTTCTCTTAGGGCTAGATGCAGTTTAGCGTCAAAATCCGCATTTCCATTTCATGCCAAAGCTTCCCTCTCCCGCACACATGCGGACATGCACTATCTATGCGGCACGTGGCTTTTAACAACGACTTATTTATATCAGCGTATGGTTTTTATTTATTGTTTGGCTTCTGTCTGAAAGCAGTACTGTAGACCATCAACTGTAGCATAGAGCGTGTGGACTTGCAAGTTACGGGTCTTTGGTCGTGTACATAGAACAAGCCTTTTTAAAGTCTGTATGGAATATAATACGCTCACAGAAACTTGAAACCTGGCTCGAGTAGTGTACTGATTTTGTTATAAATATTTTTATTTAAGTTTTGTGCCATGATATTCTTTCCTCACCGGATGACCTTACCTGATTATGGATTTCTTTTTTGTTATTTTTTTTTTCTTTTTTTTCGCTGTTTACAACGATGTATTTATTTTGCTGTATATATTGTAATGTTTGTTGTAAATGATGACAGATTCTAAAACTTCATCCCGGATGGAGTTGCTGTATTTGGTAAACTCTTGTTGAGAGAATGTTTATTATTATAGATATTATCCAATGTAAAAAAAAAAAAAAAAACGACAAAACAAACAAAAAAACACATAATAATATTCTGTATAAAAATGAGCTGGTTTCTGGAGATCTGGGGAAAACGAGACGCGTCGCCACTGGCGTTTGGCCCCAGGGCTGTGCCTTAACTTTAAAACATCTCTGTGTGTGTGTGTGTGTGTGTGTGTGTGTGTGTGTGTGTGTGTGTGTGTGTGTGTGCGTTTGGTCTCTTCACGTGTTCTAGAGAGTCCGCCCGAGTATCAGGGCATCTTATGTGCTGCATTTAGGACGCCTTGGGTTTCTTCTTCTCATTTGTAGGTCCGAGACAGTGGCACACAGCGAATGCAATAGACCCAGGACAGTTTGCTTTGCCCTTGTGATCTTCTACTTTCATGCTGTTCTTTAACTTCGTTCAGGTACCGTCTGCTACCATCATCTCATCCAGCCTTGTAGATGTGCTTGTGCACGAACTGAAAGAGTTTCAGATGTTAAATAAGCATACTTTCTGACACGCATACTGTAGATTTTAGCAGCCCTGGACCAAAGCCAATCGTGGCTATTATTATTATTATTATTATTATTACTATTATTGGTATTTTTTTTTCAATGTCATTAAAGGGATACTTTAAGATTTTGATTCCTAAGTTCTGCTGATTAAAAACCCAAACACTTTTGTCTCTTACAGTCTTTTGCCGGTACTGTAGATCCATCTCCACAAACGGTTTTAACTACAAAAAAAAAAAAAAAAGACAGAAAAAAACTCATTTTATATGCAACGAATGAAATAAAAGCATGGGTTGATTCCACACTTGTGTGTGTGTCGCATGTTTGTGTGTGTTGCGGATGTGAAGCTCATTGGTTAACTGAAGAACATGATTTGGTTTGGTTGCTCCTCCTAATGAGTCGAACTGAGAGTCTTCTGATGTGGTTCGTCATCCGTTCTTCCTGCCAATCGCTGCCATCTAGTGGACGCTCTGCAAATGACAACCTCGTGCACCACTGTGATCTCGGCCATTTTAATTAAAGTCCCACTGAAACACGCTTTACTCAATTGTTGACGTCATTTCTACTGAAACAGGAAGAAAGGGGTGGGACATTTTGAACAGCTCCTCCCCTTTTTTTAAATGGCCAATAGCGTTTAGTTTATCGTTTAGAGTTCAGTAAAGCTGCAGTTTCCTCCTAATCCTCCTCCATATCGCTTTAAAATATCATATCATATCTATTTACACTGTCTGAATCGTTCCCTATCCCCTGTATAGTGCACTGTGTGCCGGTCACCATGTGGAAAATAGTAAATGTGTGAAGAGTGACCGATTTCAGCCGCAACTTCAGCATCTATTTATAGTGTAGGGGGCGGAGCTTCAGATTCTAGAGAGCATTTGATTGGACAGGAAATCTGATGAGAAGCTGAAGTGCAGAGTGATGTCATCAAAATCATTAATCCATATTGGCGGACATGGGAGACAGTAATTTTGATTTCATGGGGACTTGAAAGGTTTCCTCTAATTTTATTGCCAAAAAAGCTCTTGCATTAAATATACTAGGCATGTGCTATTTTACACAGTAGACGCATATATAATAACGTGTAGAATAATAATCATCCTGATGGTAGAGCCAGTGCAGCGAATGCAGATGGAAACACGATATATGCATAATATTAGCATATCAATAAATAAAACTGATATAATTATTATTTTTTTTTTTTATGCATCTGAAGTATTAAGTAAATAGAGTCTAAAGAAGTGTAGAAGGCACATGTGTAGAAGAACAACAGCGCCCTGTCGAATATAAATGGAGACTGAGCTTCTGCTTCCACCTAGTGGCCACACAGAGTAACAGCTGCATATTAACAACTCTTCATATTACACACTTTTCTAAGCCACTGATAAAAAGCAATGGAGAATATAATTGTGGGGGGATTTAGCTTCTTATGTTCCAGGTTATACCAACTTTTTGAATGTATCTAATAATCAACCCTTTTATATATAGAATAAACACGTCTATATACACGTGTCAATGGGAATATAAAACCATGCCTTCCATTGGTCATAACTTCAAAACCTAATACTTAAATATTTACCATGGTAATGGTTCTGCCAGAACACCACAGACACGGTTAGTGTTACAAATAAATCAAATGATAAAGAACAAGAGTCATCGAAGATATCTTTGTAGCCTGGCTATGATATGCCACACATGTGCGTTGAACGTTTTCTGTGTAACCTAAACCACGTGTAAAAGCAGAAGTGAAAATGTCCGTTTACCACACTTAACTTCCGTCTGAGAACGCTGGAAACAACGATTGCCAAAGATTATGAGTGACTGCAGAGCTGACTGACACACTCAGCGTTCACCGTGAGACTCGCGCGATTGACGCTTTTCACACGCTCTCAGGACACATACATTTTCTCACGCACAGAAACATCGCGAAGCAAAGAGACACGGAGACCGACAGACTAGGTTACTTATGATATATATATTTTAAAAAAAATCTCAGCTTTCAGATTCTGTCAATTTTATCACGAAATTCAAACAATAAATATAGTTTTGGCGCTTGTAAATGTCACGTGACAGACCCCTAGCGGCACGTGACCCGATCATCTCTACTAGCTAATAGTAAATAAACACGAACACTGTTGAAAGATACAGTACAACTTACCGAAATGTATATTCCTCATACATGTTTTTCATCGGTGGAAAGGGGTCAATAAAACAGCTGGAGAACAATTATGTTACATAACATTTAGCCTACCTCAGGAAAGCCAATTAATGACCATAATAGGCGGCTAGAAAAAATTAGCTATATAGAGTATTTTGCCAAATATGTGTAGGCTACTAAATTACATATTTATTATATATTTTTTACTTGTATTATTAAATAAAGTTATTATAATAATAAAAAACGCAATGACAGATCCCTAGCAGCACGTGACCCGATCATCTCTACTAGCTTATAGTAAATAAACACGAACACTGTTGAAAGATACAGTACAACTTACCGAAATGTATATTCCTCATACATAATATCAATCAATCAGTGTTTTTCATCCACGGAAAGAGGTCAATAAAACAGCTGGGGAACAATTATGTCACACAACATTTACCTCAGGAAAGCCATTTAATGACCATAATAGTAAGAGGCTAGAAAAAAAAGAGCTATAGAGAGTATTTTGCTAAATATGTGTACTTTATTACATATTTATTATATTTTTAACTTATATCATTTAATAAAGTTATTATAATAATAATAATAATAATAAACATGTTTAATTTGAGTTATTTTTAACCTTAAATAATACTGCCAGCTGATAGGGCTCTCTGTGTATGTTTTACAGCATTAGGTGAGATTTTTATTTTTTCTTGAGGAAAAATGAACACCTATCTACCTAGTATTTATCCAAATGAGTCTATATTAAATCAAATCAAAAGAATTGAATTGAAATCGTGAATTTTGTGTCAAGCAATAAAAACAAAGAAACGTAGCTTACCAGAAATTGTACCATGTAAACATTGTAACATGTTAGGGTCTTTAAACCTAATAAAATTCAGTTTAGTTACTAAAATGTTTTGACAATCACAATACACTTATTGTGATGCAAGATTATTATTATTTTTTTACATCCCCCCCCCAACCCCACTCAAAAGTTGGCAGCTATGCTACAGACTGAAATGATGCTGTTGATGAAGTATTGTGATTAAACGTAAAACTCTTACCAAACAGATAAGGAAGATGGTTTTATTGGAGATACACAACCACAACCAACCACCTTGACGTCATTGAATTTCGCTCAGAGTTGTGCGATCGCATCATACCTATCCGTGACTTCTCTTATATAGCTATATAATATATATATAAGTATAAACATATATATAAGTATATACATTTCCTGTTTCCCACAAAAGCAGTTTATTCAGCGTAGTGAAGCATCTCCTCCATTGACATCCATTAAAAACGGTCTCTGGTCTACTTCTGCATACCGGGTTTTTGTTTGTCTGGTTTCTTTTTTCTTTCTTTTTTTACTGTTTTTCTTTTTCTAACCTTGCGTGCTTGCCTTTAAGTGACTTTGGATAGGATATTAGGAGATCAAATTGGATCAAATAAATGTGCTTTGTCATGCTTGTCATAACCTCGCACTGCCGGCAGGGGGCAGTGAAACCAAGTCAGCGACACTAACATTACTGACCTCTAGAGTGCTGATGAATCATTCATGACCATAGACTAAAAATAATAATAATACTTACGAATCAAATATTCCTTGATCCTCTGAGATCTAATTGTACAGTACAATCTGTACTCTTTAAAAACGCACGTCTTCGTTAAAATCGTCACACTTGCATTTTGTGCAAGAAAACCTACACAAACGTACGTTTAAGTTGAAGGGGAATATAGGATTAAAATAAAGGATCAAATATATATTTACAATGTAATTTAAATCATAGTCCAGATCACTGCTCAAGCGCAGATGCCGTTGTCACATGGTACCTGTTACTTTTCACAGCGATGATCCAGATGAGCCAATCATATGCGTGATCCATGTCAGCGATGATCCAGGTGAGCCAATCATATGCGTGATACATGTCAACGATGATCCAAGTGAGCCAATCATATGCGTTTGCCCACATTAGAGCCTCTTAGGAAACAATTAATAGTCCTCTATATTATAACAATATAATAGTGTTGCCCAAAGAAACAATCAGAAGTTGTACTAATACAACAAAAGAGCACCGGAGTATCAACACAATAGGAATATTTATTGATATTTTCAACAGTAATGATGACACACGTTTGTCATACACACTCCACACATACAGAATAACCATCTCTAGAGTGATTCAGTCATCTAAAATATAAGAAATCACTGCGGATATATCACAAGTTAGGTCCAACAGTTGTTGTTTTTTTCACACAAACCAGCTTTAAAAACATAAATGTAACAACTGTATTTTGGGGATAGTACAGTACTAATATAAAATCTTTATATTAGTATTTACACATGTAGCTTACCGCCAAAGAAAATTATAATGAACATTGTTATGTTCCTACATGAGTTACTCTAGGAGGTGAATGCGAATATGTAGTGTTATTATGACAATAAATGATTTAAATGCAAAGAGGTTTGCTTTTCTAAAGATAAAGTTCCCATGTTTTTTGTGTGTGTGTTTTTTTTGGACATGGTAGAAGAACAGGTATCGTTACCATCTGAAACTGAACTATTGTACAAGTACTGTTTTTTATAGCCTGTTTAGATGTTTTTTCACTCCTTTTTTTGAGCTTGTATTTAAAAAGCAGTTTTTATGCATGCCGTACACCTGAAACGCAGCGATTATAAAACTACTGAATACTCTTTTGCAGAAGAGTGTTTCCAGATATATAGCCCTATGCATGCTCTAACTGAATGAGATTCACACACAAACACAAAGAAAAACCACAGAGATGACTTGCAACAAGATACACGTTTACTTTTCTCCATACTAGTATATACACCGACACACACACACACACACACACTCACACACCTATATGTAACTCCACAGTATTTTTGTGTTAATGTCAGTCAGCACAAAGATAGTTTAACACAGAAGGTGAGGCAGAGCGATCATCCGCACGTGGGATAAGATAGTGTGCAAAATCAGCATGGCACATCGAGACGCTCCACACACACACACACACACACACACGCACACGCACACAGTCATTCAACTATATACAAGAGATAGGGATTCGAAATATTGCACTTGCTGGCCCACTGCGCCCCACATACTGAGGGACGCATAAATGAACAAATAAATAAGATTATAGAGATACATGTATCTAAATAGAGATGTTGTACAGTTTCATGCAGGGACGATGCTAAACGTGGCTTGTGGTGGGGAGACGAAGTACTGATTTTCTATATTCTGAGGACACATCAATGAACTATTAGTAATATACGTACCGGCATATTCAGTACATCTGTGACCATGATATATTTTTAATAACGCCGGATATGGTCGGCCTAATGTTTTATATGTACTACACTCACAAGACCACACATATAAACAGACCACACCATGTAGATTTATCATTTTAAGGGCTATGTGTTGTTTTCAGTTTTACCTTAATTCTACCTAGATTATTATTATTATTATTATTATTATACATCACAATGGAAGTTGGACGATCTCTAGGGATGAGAAACGAATAAAACCGTCTAGAAGATGAATCGCATGAAACCCCTCAGGAACACGTCCAGGTCATACTTCAGCACAAAATGAAATAAAATGGAGTGAGTGATTAGAATTATATTTTATATAAAGAGAATGACGCCTATTTTTAGGACAAATAGATATTTTTTTGATGGATGGATGGATAGAAAGGGATGGATGGATGGATAGAAAGGGATGGATGGATGGATAGAAAGGGATGGATAGATAGAAATGGATGGATGGATAGATAGATAGATAGATAGATAGATAGATAGATAGATAGATAGATAGATAGATAGATAGATAGATAGATAGATAGATAGATAGATAGATAGATAGATAGATAGATAGATAGATAGATAGATAGATAGATAGAAATGGATGTATGGATAGAATTGGATAGATAGATAGATAGATAGATAGATAGATAGATAGATAGATAGATAGATAGATAGATAGATAGATAGATAGATAGATAGATAGATAGATAGATAGATAGATAGATAGATAGATAGAAATGGATGTATGGATAGAATTGGATAGATAGATAGATAGATAGATAGATAGATAGATAGATAGATAGATAGATAGATAGATAGATAGATAGATAGATAGATAGATAGATAGATAGATATGGATGTATGGATAGAATTGGATAGATAGATAGATAGATAGATAGATAGATAGATAGATAGATAGATAGATAGATAGATAGATAGATAGATAGATAGATAGAAATGGATGGATGGATAGACTGATAATACTGTAAAAAAATGTGACAATGTCTCTTTATGCAAAGAATACATTTCATTTTGAGATGAAATATGATCTGGGTATTGTCAGATTTCGAGACGTTCACCCTAGATCCGCTCTTCCTCAGAAACACAGTAGGCTTGTTATATTTCTGAAATTTAAAAATATGCGTCCACGGGCAAAGTCATGTAAGGTTCGCCGGATGAAATATTGATGCACTTCTGAAAATAGCTGCACATTTCCTTGGCTATCACTGCATCATTTTACAAGACGAGCTCAGATTCCTTATAACGTCTAACATCAGTGAATCCACGAGCAGAAAACGAGATAACAGCCAATCACGTCGCTTTATAGCCAGCAGAGAAAAACACCCGACGACAGCGATAAAACACAAAAGAGAGATGTTGAAAAAAGGGCTCGGGGGGGGGGGGGAAACACAAACTTCATCTAGAAGAACGTTTCGTTTTCAGACACACGCAGCTCATGAAGCACAGTTACTTTTCTGTTTCTCACTGTAAAGTCTCTGAATAAATAGATATAAATAAATATCTAATTTCATCAAGTCAGAGTGAATTCATTTACAATGATCTAATTAAATGCGTAGAAACATTTAATGCACATCTTTCTCCCTGTAGTGAAAAGCTACTTGAATCCACAACATTATATTGATCTGACTGAGGTATATACAAACCTATGTACACTAGATATATCATCATAGAGGTGACTTTAATATTCTTTAATAATCTATAGCGTACACACACACACACACACACACACACACACACACACAGCTGATATCACAGCCGCTGCTAGATGGGAAATTTCAATTTCAACTCGATTAATATGGCATGAATTCCTGATCTACAAAAACAAGGAGTCGAGTGTGTGTGTGTGTGTGTGTGTGTGTGTGTGTGTGTGTGTGTATGTGTAATGCAGCGCCTGACCATCTGCTAAGCCCCGCCTTTGAAAAGAATTCTGACCAATCCCACCTTAACAAGGAAGTCCTGTGTGATGATGTAATTATATTTACATTTTTGAATATTTAAAATGTGTAAGTTTGGTATCAACTCTTCACATTTATTTGTATAACGCTTTTCACAATACACATTGTTTCAAAGCAGCTTTACAAAAAAAAAAATCATGATGTTAATAATTACAATTAGGGATGCACAATATATCAGCCACTATATCGGTATCGGCCGATATATGTTAATTTGTAATGTTATCGTTATCGGCCGATATCTTAAAGCCGATAAATAATGTATTATTTCCCTCAGCTGAGACTCTTCAGATCAACATGACGGTTTTGAATTGCTTGAAATATGATTGAAATCACTTGGAAAATACAGTGTGTGAATTTTGGCGCAGGTATTGCGCATAATTTTACTCATTCTTGCAGGGTTCGCACTTATAAAGCGTGAAATTACCGCAAATGTTTATTAGCAAAACGAATCGACACAGATTATCACATCAAATCTGTCATCTGAAAAGTAATTTCAGTGAAACTGTGTCTCTCCCCTTAATCTTGCTTCTGGATGTAAAAGGCGTCGCGCCGGCACTGTAAGCGCAGACTCATTGCAGTCTGCAACTCACAGAAAGACTTGTGTGAAAGTAAATAGTTGAGAAAGAAAACACACGTGTAACTGTGTATCGGATCTTAATACATGTCTGTCTGTCACTTAATATCTTTGTAACTTTAATTGTAAGGATTTACCTGTTTAATGTATTAACACTAGGCGCGTTTCCATTACAGATTTGCGCAAAACTTTTGCGATTTTTTTCTAAATGTCGACGACAAACAATTGTGAAATGACGGCGTTTCCATTAACCGATGTTATGCGACTAAAACTTCATTTTTTCCTCTTGCGATAAGTAAAATCATTCCAAAAACCATGGCAACGGACGTTGGTAGGTTTATGTACTAATCCCAGCCACTGCACTGGCCATTATTATTAATGGAAGGAGACGTATGTGTGTTTTCAAGCATTTTTCGAACTGCCTGAAAAACCTCCTCATGCGAGCGGAAAAACTTTTTTGCGATAAATGGGACTTTTTGTGAAATTGACGTGTTTCCATTGGCCATATTTTCAATTCGCAATTTCAATTTGCGCAATTTGAAGGGTAATGGAAACGACGCTAGTGAAGACTATCCAGTGTTATTTTACATTTGATTACTTTTTTTAATACTACCTGCCTAAACTTAAGTGCAAATATTATCAGAAGATCATTGGTTCTAACGTGTCAAATGCACGCCTGAGCTTAAACTATATGATCTTATGTGCGTCGATTAGTGTTAAAAGAAAATAAATGTCTAAATTAGATCGTTTGAGTGATGCACTCACCTGTCGATCTCGTAATGTCGGCAAGTGATGCTTGGCAAGGTTTGATGGTTCTTCATCAGCAAAGTAATTCTAAATTTCACTTCTACTGTCTACTGTAGTGTTGAGTGAGATTCGACTGCTTTATCTATTTTGTTCCTCTATGTAGTCATATTTGCTGGTTTCGCATGAGTTTGGGTAGCACACTGCCACCTAGCGGTGAACTTCAGAACAGCAAACGGCGTATCAAGTACTGAAATTAGCAAAATCATGATATCGTACCGGTTGAAATCAAACATATACCAGTATTTTCCCAGTACCGATATACAGCGCAACCCTAGTCTGTCATTAAGGCTACATAAAATTGTAATGAGAATGGCTTTTAAATGGTTAGACTTAGACTTTTGCTTTTGTAATCAGGCTTTAAAAAAATTATATACAAATTTGGATTTAGATTTATCGGCCAATATCGGTTATCGATATCGGCCCAAAATGTTCGGTTTAAAAAGAGGGGCGGAGCTTAGCGGAAAGTCCTCAACAGCCGATTCATGCTTGTGGACGAGGTCTTGACTAACAGAGCTGTGGCGGATGTTAAGACTTTGATTGACAGTTAAGAAAGCAGTGTGTCAGAATGAACTAGGCACCTTAAAGATAGACGTGACTCTAGTGCAAAGGTGCTGGAACATACACAAGCGTTCACATGCATCAGACAGACTGCATCGTATCATTTTAAAAAGAACGCCCTCTAGTGGCGCAACAGACCGTGACAAGAACTTACACTGTTACCCCACAAGCCACGTATACTGAAAAACCGATGACCAAAGAAATCATATTAATATATATTTTTTTATCTATCCTCCTTTCTAAAACACTGAAAAGCGGTTTGCCATTGTTTGAGACAGCTCTGTTCCCATTGGGTGTAGTTGTAAAGGGTCACATGACTCCTGACATGCACCAATCAGATTCAGCTGGCTGTTCCAGCACCTGCATTCTATGACATTAAAGGATATATGCATCCATCTAAAGGTGTCTCACACACACACACACACACACACACACACACACACACACACACTTCTGCTACCATGTACACTGAGCACTAACAGGCACAGTTAGGCTGCTGTAGTGGAGGAGGGTTATCCGTTAGCCGGGCCGTTCCCTGGGCTCCTGAGGTAACGGCAGGGTCAGTCTCTGTACTCTCTGACATCTTGTCGCAGATTATGTCCACCAGACGCTCAAAGGTCTGCTTCACGTTGATGTTGTCCTTGGCGCTCGTCTCGAAAAACTCAAAACCTGGCGGACAGAAATGACACCAAACCACAGTAAAATATTAATAAATATATTTAATAAATAGAAATGTATTTTATAAATATATTAATAATTTAATTAGTAATTAAATATATTTATTAATCATAATTCATGATAATAGTTAATTATATTTAATAGTAAATAGTACAATATTGCTTATTAATAATATATTAAATTATTTTTTATAATTTAATACTTTTAATAAATAGAAATGTATTTTATAAATATATATGAATCATTTAATTAGTAATTAAATATATGTATTCATCATAATTCATAATATTAGTTCATTATATTTAATAGTAAATAGTACAATATTGCTTATTAATAATATGTTAATTATTTTTTATAATTTAATACATTAATAAATATTTTTAATAAATAGAAATGTATTTGATAAATATATTAATAATTGAATTAGTAATTAAACATATTTATTCATCATAATTCATCATATTAGTTCATTATATTTAATAGTAAATAGTACAATATTGCTTATTAATAATATATTAAATTATTTTTTATAATTTAATATATTAATACATATTAATATAAATGTATTTTATAAATATATTAAAAATGTAATTAGTAATTAAATATATTTATTAATCATAATTCATGATAATAGTTAATTATATTTAATAGTAAACAGTACAATATTGCTTATTAATAATATATTACATCTTTTTTTTGTAATTTAATATATTAATAAATATATTTAATAAATAGCAATGTATTTTATAAATATATTAATAATGAAATTAGTAATTAAATATATATATTCATCATAATTCATATTAGTTCATTATATTTAATAGTAAATAGTACAATATTTCTTATTAATAATATATTAAATAATTTTTTATAATTTCAATATATTAATACATATTTTTTATAAATATAAATGTATTTTATAAATATATAAAAATTAATTAGTAATTAAATATATTTATTAATCATAATTCATGATAATAGTTCATTATATTTAATAGTAAATAGTACAATATTGCTTATTAATAATATATGAAATTATCTTTTATCATTTTAATTTATATTAATAAATATTTTTAATAAATAGAAATGTATTTTATAAATATATAAAAAAATATTAGTAATTAAATAGATTTATTCATCATAATAATAGTTAATTATATTTAATTATATTATATTTAAACTAAATATTTTTTAGAGCATGTAAAGAGAATGTATTGAATGTATGTTTTAGAGAATGTATTGTTAGTAGCATGTAACCATCAAACTCTGTTCAACTGTATGTCGAATCTCGTGTGCAACTTCACTCTATTTTTGCACAAAGTTGCTGACTATGTAGTGTCTTAGTTCTGCGACTCAAAGATGTTCTTTAAGGTAAGTTGCCTATGTAGGCAGAATGAGCTCTTTTACACATTGTGACAATCCTGAGATGTAATTGCTTTGACAGTGTGAAAGCGAAGAGGGAATGTCCTCTCTCACAACACACATGCAGTAAGAGTGTCTATCTTCACCGCTCAGCGTTACTCTGAGATGTTTGCACATTCTGGTGTCATCCAATTATATGCGTTTAATTATCGCCTGAGTTCAAAAGCTGCAATTCCCTCCATATGCTCTAATTTATGCACCGTGAACATATGCTAATACGTGAGCCATCTAAGGTATATATTATATTACAGTGCTTATGTAAGAGCAAAAATGGGGCATTTTATGCATGGTGAGATTCATTTCCAGTCTGGTACATATTGGAATTTTGTAGCATTTTGTAATGGTTCTTAAGCAATGGGTTGATAGCAAATAGCAAAGGAAAATAAAAGTCTAAATGTGAAAAGTTGAAATGCAATCAACCATAAATAGCACAATAAATAGACTTTCAACTTTCAAAAAACACACACTTCCCATACACAAAAGAAATATATTTGAAATATATTTTCAGTATATATTTTGGAATATATGCAAATATTTGAAATTGGCCCAATAAATATATTTTACACTAAACATCATATATTTTTGTTATATTTCAGAATATATTTCAATGTATTTTTTTCTGTATGGGTCCCCAAAAGTGTCAAAATATATGTGGCATATATTCCAAATACATTGAAATATATTCTGAAATATAACAAAAATATATGATGTTAAGTGTGAAATATATGTATTGGGCCAATTTCAAATATTTGCATATATTCCAAAATATATTTCTTTTGTGTATGGGTTCTCATCCTTTGTTGCTGACGTAAAAGGTTGTATACGATCAAAATCAATATTTTTGGCTGATGATTTATTCAGCTATATGATTTATTTGTCAAGTTGGTAAGCAGCACGACATGCTCTCATCCTCAAAAAAAAAAAAAAAAAAAAAACACATGAACAAAACTATTTCAACTAAAAGAAAATATCACAGACTGGTGGGTCACTATTTAATGTCCACTGCAAAATCTGGGTCTTGAAGCCAAACTAGTTAAGAAGTATGGTTGGGTATCGTTTGAATTTTAACGACTCTGATTCATATCGATTCCTATTTTCGATTCCAATAAGATGGAAAAAAACGTGGATATCATTCAAATTTAGTCTTATTGCAAAACGTTTAATTGAAGCTGAATATCATGAACAAAAATCAACAGGCTAAAGAACACTTATGCACTTGCACAATGCCAGTGGTATAAAAACACCATAGAAAAACAACTAGACTAACTAATATAAGTTTCAAGCATTATTAAACACTCAGTTATTTAAAAAAAAAACAAATAAAAAATTAGCAATCACAACAAATAGATGCAACTGTACAAAGATACGACGTGTTTTAAGATTTTCAGGTATTCAGGTACAGAAACTGTGATCAAATGTAAAATAACACTGCACTTTATAAATAAAATATACATTACAAATATAGTTACAAAAGTTATTCAGTCAAGAACGAGTGAATTTTCTCTGTCTTTTGTTGTTTGATTAGTGTTATAGAGAGCAGGAATATTAGGCTGCTGTCACTTTAAGAGCTGCACGGATCCAATATACTGTTACACACGCCTGGGCCTGCAGCACAGAAGACAGAGTCGCCTCGTGCTTGAATGGTTTGAAGTCATACTGAAACGCTCACAAAGGAATCGATAAGAGGAATCGAAATTTTATAACAAGTATCCGATTCCTGACCTCAAGTATTCGATTCCAGAACTGGAATTGATTTTTGATTCCCAACCCTCCATTAAATGGATAGTTCACCCAAAAATGAAAATTCTGCCAGTAATTACTCTCCCTCATGTTGTTCCAACCCCGTAAGACTTTCGTTCATCTTCGGAACACAAATTAAGATATTTTTGATGAAATCTGAGAGCTGTCTCACTCCTCCATAGGCTGCTAGGTAATCGATATCTGCCATCCCAGAAAAGTTAGTAAAGACATCTTTAAAATAGTCCAAGTGACTACAGCCTTGAGTTGACTACACTACAACCTTAAGTTCATCAAGCGACGAGAATACTTTTTGTGTGCAATAAAACAACAAAAATAATGACTTTATTCAACTCTTCATTTTCTTCTGTGTTACTCTGAGTGAGTTCACGTAGTGTTACAGCGCAGCGCGTCTGGGGTGTACTTCAGAACGGAGGCTCACTATTGGCCAGCATCACACGCATCTCACACATGACCAGCGTCGGCCAATAGTGAGCCTCCGTTATGAAGTACAACCCAGAAGTTCTGCGCTGTTAGACTACGTGAACTCACTCAGAGAAACACAGAAGAAAATGAATAGTTGAATAAAGTCATTATTTTTGTTTGTTTTTGCGCACAAAAAGTATTCTCATCGCTTGACAAACTTAAGGTTGAGCCACTGTAGTCACTTGGACTATTTTCACGATGTCTTCACTAACTTTTCTGGGATTCCATTACCTAGCAAGTCTATAAATAAGTGAGACAGCTCTCAGATTTAATCAAAAATATCTTAATTTGTGTTCCGAAGATGAACGAAAGTCTTACGGGGTTGGAACAACATGAGGGAGAGTGATTACTGACAGCATTTTCACTTTTTGGTGAACTAACCCTTTAAGAAGTAAGTTATGCTGACCCACCTGACTGGCTCCACCGGTCCAGAAGTTTCCCTGGAGGAATCAAACTTTTATAGTTTTGGGATGAGGTCAGGAAGAGTGAACTCACCCAACTGCTCTGCCAGCATTCTGCCGTTCTCCACAGACACCACTCTCTCCTCATCCATGTCACACTTATTTCCCGCCAGGATGACCTGCGCGTTGTCCCAGGAGTACGTCTTTATCTGGGTCGACCTAGATAAAAACAACCAAGGATGTTACGATTCACTCTCACAATGCAATTATGCTCCACATACAGTATAAACAACATTTCTGCATCGCGCATGCATTATTTCAACACTGCGTGATGATGCATTTCTGTATTGTATATGCAGGGCTCCATCTGCAAACATACACTGTTAAAAGTTATACAGTATATCCCAGGTTAATAACTGCATTTACTTTCACAGTAGGACTTATACCTGCATCATTTCTTGTCAAATCTACTGGCAATTTTAGTCAAGGTTTTACAGTTGTACGGTGAAAAATCTTGCTTTTACTCTGAGTTTACGGTATTGGAAAAATTACTGTAAACAAACAAAATCATACTGTACTGCTATAGTGCATATGTCCAGCAAACAGTCTTTTCAACCACACAGTATCATTTTTTCTCTTACAATAATTCAAATTATCACAGAAGTACCGGGATAAAAGTTTATAACAGAAGCAGCAAATCACCTTTTGAAAGTAACTTGAGGCTTAAAATAAGGATTGTGTAAATTTCATCGTTACACCAGTAGGTGGCGGCAAGTGACTGTTAAAAAATGTATTTGTCATTGAATCATTCATTCAAAAATGCTGATTCATGCAGTGATGAAACGAGTGAAGACTTAATGAGTGAGTCATTGAATCATTCACTCATTTTTTATTTAAATAATTCATTCAGATTAATTAAACGTTTTAAATAGACTCCAGCAATTGACATTTTCTCAGAACCTCTAGTAAATATACATCTTACTTTGTTTAGTTGTCATTTCAGAATTGTGGGAGAATCATGATCTCTGTTTTAAACTAACAAAATTGTGATTCTCCATTTATCCAGAATCATGCAGCTCTACTTGATGTGTTGTATTAGATTACTTTTCATATTTTGTTATTTTATTTTATTTTATTTTTTTATTAGGTGTGATATTGTTTGATTATGTAAGGCTGTATTGTATGTGTGAAAGGTGCTATATAAATATATTTAAATTCCTTGCAATTTTTTACAGTGTGCCGCCCAATTAAAGCTAATGTTTTATAGCCGTCTCAGTTTTTAAAAGGCTTGTTTCGCTGCCATAGCAACAGCAGACAGCTGGTGCAGATTCACTAAAGCCCACGACACATTACAGCGTTTGCTCATGTATGTCGCAGCGATAATGCGGAGACTCTAATAAGTTGCTTTTGTGTTTCCCCAGCGTTTTCACATCCGTCTGGTTTAATTAGGTGTCAGTTCACTGACCGCAGCTGGAGTCTCTTGAGTTTCACCAGACATCATTTCAAGGAGTTAAACTATAGTCAAGCTACCCTTCTGAAAAACCACATGACAAATTACTAAGAAAAAGTAGCTTTTTAAAGAGGTAAAATCTTTGCAGTTTTTACAATTACACTGTAAAAGTGGCAACCTGCAATTGTTAGCTTAAAGAGCTATTTGATTTAAAATAGCCTAACCTGATTTAACCTATAAAAATAGGGAAAAATTTAATAATAATAATTTAACTTATTAAAAATGTATGTATTTAGGTTGATTCAGTGATGTTAAATAATATTTTTGACTTGAATAAAACTAGTTAATTTGGATGTAACCATTTTTAAGTTCCTTTTTTTTTTCAGTGTACATGAAATACATTTACATTTATGCATTTAGCAGATACTTTTATATTATGTATCGAGAGCCAACAATATACAATATTCATAATATACAATGCCAGGTTTATTAGACAACTAAATTAGAAAAATACAAACAAATAATTGAGACTAAAACACAAAAATTTATAGTACAAAATAAAAAACATATAGGGTCCTATTTTAACGATCTGAAACGCAAGTAACTTTGTGGGCGGGTCTCGGGCGCTGTTGCTATTATACCGGCGGGATAAATGACTCTTGCGCCCGACGCAAATCTAAAATGTGTTGATCTGAAGTAGTTTCATTACTCATAGGTGTGGTTTGGGCGTAACGTGAAATAAACCAATCAGAGCGACATCTCACATTCCCTTTAAGAGCAGGCGCGCTTGTTCCATGGCGGATTGCTATTATAACGGCGGATTTGCCAGGCGCACGCCAGGAGCGGTTCACAGCCGAGGAGACCGACGTTCTCGTCAGGGCCGTAAAACACAGAGAAGTGACATTGGGGATGGAGAAACACACCCAAATTAGCTTCGGTTAAAATGTGTAAGCTAGATGTGCACACGCTACATTGATTATGGCCAAGCATGCGCCCTTAAAATAGCATCTGAATAACATGCGCAACGCGCCACTGACTTTAGACTAGATTAGGCGGAATTGTTTTCTGAAACTGCAAAATAGCACCAGGGAACATTTGCGCCGGAACACGCCTCCTCTTTTCGCTCATTCCAGTTCATTCCCTAGTTTACCGACGTGCGTCTGTGGGTGCAAAATAGGAATGATACATGCGTCGGTGTACAAAGTCAATTGCGCTGGGTGCAAGATAGGGCCCATAGAGATAAACCGTAGTATTTCACTAAATATTTATTTACACAATATTTAAATAATTAATATATATTTAAAAAATGACTGGAAAACTAATTACTGAAATGGGTAAGAATTTTTATTTTATTTCTATTATTAAATTATTATTATTATTATTAACATTATATTATTATTAAATGATTAGTATACATTTTTTGGTTTTATTTTTACCAGTTCACTGAATTGAAGCTACTTGACAACAGTTATTCATGTCTGACTCTATAATTATAATTTTTTTTTGTCATTTACTTTTATTTTAGCATCAACATGGTGACAGAATTACATTTCTGAGTGAACTATTACTTCAGGTAGATAACATCTGCTGATGAGGCAGTATAATTGCAAATTCACCTCTCCAGCTCTGTCCTTTCAGTAAATTCAGGTCTTATTTCTGCCTAATAAAGTAATAAAGCTCAGACATCAAGCCGTTTTGCGGTTGTAATGACTCAGCATCTGACCCGAGTCGCCTTCCCTCTGCTCTACTCTTTCTGTTCCAGTTCCTCAGCCTCTTATCCGGATGTTCATTAGTCTCTCGTCTCACGCTAATTACATCAACCACTGACCACAGCCGAACACCCAGCGGAGCGGATCGATAGGGCGGCATCCGTAAAGCCCTGAACGAGCCCTGCTGCCCTTTAATACTGAGAGAAATTTAAATGACTCTTGTTAAATATTAACCAGATGGATTCCTGAAGACTCAGTGATGCTACTTTTCCTCTACGGCCTCTTTAACTGCTCACAGAGGACTGTTCAGGTTACATCATTCAAAACAGACCCTATTTACACTCTTAATAAACGTCTTATCATCAATGAATCAGTGTAAGCTTGCATTCATAATATCCCATCAAAATATAATATCTTTCTCCACCACAAAATACATACCCATACCCAAAATTGTACAATATAAATTAATCTAAATAATAAATATGGTGAAAGTCTCTGTTTACACCTGGTGTTTTAATCCGTCTCTTTTGTCCACTTTCAGCCACTTCTGTCCTGATTTCTTCGACGGGAGGGTCTATGGACCGGTAAATGTATGGGTTTTTTCAGATCTTTTGATCTAATGGATAAAATAAGCTCACGCAATTTACATATGAACGCGACCGGAGGCGACGGAAAAACAGCCGAACGAAATCAGGAACGGTGAGAGAACTTTGTGCTTGATACGTTTTTCATCTTCAAATCAAACTTGTGTCTTCAGCTGATAAAGTTTAAATCCCGTCTGGCTAGATCGTTTCCCATAATGTTACTCATTAAGTCAGTAGGTGAAGAGTGGACGGCCTTTTGTGGCGGTTTGAACACATTCGAGTGTTTACACTACGAAAGCAATCCAGTCGAATGCGTTTTCCACTACCTCTGGAAGTGGTCGACAGTGGACAAGCTCAGAACGTGTTAGACCCCGTTTTACACCTGTATTTAGCGTCGTCCACTTGTGATCCGATCGACCAAAACGCGTCTTTATACCAGGTGTAAACAGGGCCTTAGATATTAAAACCTCTGGCCTCGTCACTGCTGTTTTTACACCGAACAATGAATCACTAAAGTGCTGTGATGATGATGTGTGTGAACTAGAGATATTCATACTTCCTTCAGAGCCGTCTCACTCACGGCATTTGTGTTGATGGAACAATAACTTGCTTATAGTTCTCTTAAACACTGCAGATTTTTTCTGCAAACACACACACACACACACACAGTCTGGTTCGCTATTTTTGTGGGGACTCTCCATAGATGTAATGGTTTTTATACTGTCCAAACAGTTCTGTCCCCTTACACTAACCCTCCCCAAAACCAACACACACACACACACTAACCCTCCCCAAAACCTCCCCATCACACACACATACACGCACACACTAACCCAACCCCTTAACCTACCCATCACACACACACTAACCCAACCCCTTAACCTACCCATCACACACACACACACACACACACACTAACCCAACCCCTTAACCTACCCATCACACACACACACACTAACCCAACCCCTAAACCTACCCATCACACACACTAACCCGACCCCTAAACCTACCCATCACACACACTAACCCGACCCCTAAACCTACCCATCACACACACACACACACACACACACACACACACACACACACACACACACACACACACACACACACACACACACACTAACCCTCGCCAAAACCTACCCATCACACATACACACACTAACCCTCCCCAAAACCAACACACACACACACACTAACCCTCCCCAAAACCTCCCCATCACACACACATACACACTAACCCAACCCCTTAACCTACCCATCACACACACACACACTAACCCAACCCCTAAACCTACCCATCACACACACTAACCCAACCCCTAAACCTACCCATCACACACACACACACGCACACACACTAACCCTCGCCAAAACCTACCCATCACACACACACACACTAACCCTCCCCAAAACCAACACACACACACTAACCCTCCCCAAAACCAACACACACACACACACACACTAACCCTCCCCAAAACCTCCCCATCACACACACATACACACATACACTAACCCAACCCCTTAACCTACCCATCACACACACACTAACCCAACCCCTTAACCTACCCATCACACACACACACACACACACTAACCCAACCCCTTAACCTACCCATCACACACACACTAACCCAACCCCTTAACCTACCCATCACACACACACTAACCCAACCCCTTAACCTACACATCACACACACACACACACTAACCCAACCCCTAAACCTACCCATCACACACACTAACCCGACCCCTAAACCTACCCATCACACATACTAACCCGACCCCTAAACCTACCCATCACACACACACACACACACACACTAACCCTCGCCAAAACCTACCTATCACAAATACACACACACACACACACACTAACCCTTGCCAAAACCTACCCATCACACACACACACTAACCCCCGCCAAAACGTACCCATCACACACACACACACACACACACACACACTAACCCTCGCCAAAACCTACCCATCACACACACACACACACACACACACACACTAACCCAACCCCTAAACACACACACACACACACACACACAATCTGTTATGCTGAAATACTGCCTTCTGCTTCAAATATTGCAAGTGTCTCTGCATGATCAGTGCAAACGCTGGCGTCACGTCATGTTGTCTCCGATCGTCACTGGTCACTCACCAGTCCTGGACGGCTCCGAACGACTCCTCGTTGGTGATGTCGTACATGAGGATGAAACCCATGGCTCCACGATAATACGCCGTAGTGATGGTGCGGTACCTCTCCTGTCCCGCAGTATCCTTAAAAATACACACCAAACAGCTGTGTTAGTTCAGACACTCATTTCAATTCTTAAACACTTTTTTAAAATTCAGTTCAGTTCAATTCACGTTTATTTGTATAGCGCTTTTCACAATACACATCATTTCGAAGCAGCTTTACAGAAAATGCATGAGTCCACATTACAATTTAGAGTGATCTGTTATCAGAGGTAACGGTCTAAGTTATGTATTTCAGGAATGTACATATACAAAATCACAGTTAGCTAAAAATGTATTAATTTAAACAATGTAGTAATTTAATGCAGATATAATGAGCTCATTGAAGTAATGAATACTTGTTTGTTAAAAAATGATTATGACATTTAGAAAATATAGCATTGGTGCATGTTTTTTTCCCCCACAGTTTAAACTAGGGGTGGAACAGTACATGTATTCGTACTGAACCGAAACGGTAGGGGCGTCACGGTTCGGTGCATGAATACACACGGAGAATACACGGTATAAAAATAAATAAAACTTGCGTGCAAATTAATTAATGTAATGTGGAACTACTGTTAGATACGCGGGTTCTTTAGGGACACCTAATCTGTAGCTCCACCTTAGCTTTGAAGCTCCGTGGCTATAATCATAGACAGGCTATAATGGACAGGCTGCGATGTCAAGTTTGCAATGCTGGAATATGTTGTGTGTGTGCGTGTGTGCGTGCGTGCGCGTGCGTGTGTGTGTGAGGCGCGGGCGCGATCGAACAGTGGAAACATAAAAACATACTCCGTCATTTTGTTCATACAGGACATCATTCAAACTGCAAAGTGTTTACTTATATTTGTGTACACTCGCAATAAAACACAACATTGTGCTTTTGTCAAACTGTAAACTCTTGTCAAACTGTAACCTACAACTGTCACACAACACAGTGAGTAAGTTACACATTCTACATTGATTAAAAGAAAATCAAATTTGTTTTTAATGGTAGTATTATTTTGTACAGAAATAAATTATTTATAATTCAGATGAGAATAAAGGTACTGTTAATTAAAATTTTAAGGAAAACAAATATATTGATCAGAAATATAGCAAATTAATTTTAAATTCATTCAGGTACAATTACCAAACATATCTCCAGGTCTTTTTGTCTTTTTATTAATTTAATTAATAAACTAATTATATAAAACCATTGTCAGTGCACTACAATAAACTGGTTCTATGCATTTACTTTATTAATAAAACTTATTTAAAAAATACAAGGCTTAAGACATTTATTTTCCTTTGGTGGTACAGCCTGAGACATGCACAAGCCTTCTGCATTTTTATTTTGCTCTTTCCTCCATTGTACCGAACTCGTACCGAACCGTGATGTCTGAACCGAGGTATGAACCGAACCGTGACTTCTGTGTACCGTTCCACCCCTAGTTTAAACCCAAAATACTACAGTAACTAGAGATGCACTGATGTATCGACCAATATTCGGTATCGGCCGATGATCAGAGCCGATTATATCCTGTCAATCAAAAGGGTGCAGAAAAACGTGTCAGACTGCAACTCATACTGTGTGTGAAGAACATCTCTCTCGTGTTGAATTTATGGCAAGTTAACGCGACAATAATGCATTAACAGTTAAAAAGTAGCGATGTAGAATAAAGTTGAAGTTGTAAATAAAACAAAGATTTTTACAGTACATTTTACAAGAAAATACTATTTCAGTCTTTAAAGTCAAGTCACCTTTATTTACATAGAGCCTTATACAAAGCAGATTCACATTAATAAACAGCATCAATGATCATCAAATATGAGACTTCAAAATGTCACGCTTCATTCAATGTGTTACTCTGTAATTATTTGTGAAATTTACTAGCAATTTCTGAGTGAAAGATGTTTCTATTAGGGGTGGCACGGTACATGAAAAAACATCCGAACCGTTCGGTTCGCTTGTCTCGGTTCGGTGCGCGTGTGCGTCGCGCGGTTTGCACGGTTCGACGCATGCGCAATGTAGCCTCGTGCCCGTGCTAATACAATGCTAAATCATAAATCAGACATATGTAGAATTACATTACAATGTCCAGCAATCGATTTATATAGTACACTGAGTTTACCTAGACATTTAATGAGATCTATCTACTCCACTATATGTTGTTTTTTTCATGTGAATAAATAGGCTACATAGATCGACTGTTCCACGTAGCCTAATGGTCCAGTGGCAGAACTTGCCAAGCGTATCAAAGGTTCTGAGTTCTAATCTGCGCTCGTATATATTTTTTTCTTTATCAAAACCGATTATGTTTATCAGCGGTTGTATATCAAGCAGGGACCGATTTGTATGAATTTTGTTTTATTATTTAATCGGAACGAGTAGCCTTGAGTCTCCTCAATGGATTGAAGCGCGCGTCCGAGTGATGAATGTGCGGCCGCTGCGGTGTGTGCGCGAGCCACGAGAACACTGTATCAGCACCACTGATCGCAACTGCAACGAGCACTTTGATCACTTGATTAAAAAAACACATTTCAGCGCTAAATTGCTTCTTATTTAACAAACGAATGAAACAAATACTTTGCTAGTTAACTGGAAATGTTTTATTTATTTGTATTGGTACACCCGTGCTGCAAGATAATATCAACCCTGGCAAAAAATGGTGGGGACATGTCCCGCCTATGATGACGAGACACGAGGATAAATTGACAAATAACGGTCCAACACAGCCCACGTAGCTCTACAGATGATGGACCTCCAGGGCCACTGAAAGTTTCCTCAGGGTGACGTAAATTTTTGGAGTGTTAAAGATTAAAAGAAAAAACAACAACATGAACCGTACAGAACCGAAAACCGTGACCCTAAAACCGTGATACGAACCGAACCGTGGGTTTTGTGAACCGTGCCACCCCTAGTTTCTATCCTACACTATTTTTTTTTTCTGTGTAGTTAAAGGTGCAGTGTGTCATTTTAGTTGCGAATTGCACCCAACAGAAGTTACGGTGGCCGACAGGAAGTGATGTCGTCGTCTGAGACAGCAGAGAGTAGCCAGTTAAAGCAAGAGGTTTCTTTACAAAGATAAATTACGAAATTAGGTTTACTTAATTATTCAGTAAAACGATATGTTATTGCGAATATTATTGTCACTTGTTCATCATTGTGTCAGTGTTTTATTCGCTGACTTTAGCTATAGCTTCTTTACATGAAGAACAACATAGTGACGAAACGCGTTTGTCTGTTTAGGGCCACCGTAGAAACATGTCGATGTAAGCGGACCCGCGGTGTGTGTAGACAGAAATGCCTCATTATAAGCTAATAAAAACATAACGGTTCATTAAGTAAGGTCTTTATACACCACTGAAAATATAGATGTGTATATGATATTGCATTTCTGTCAACAGATTAGATTAGATCCAGATTAAATATTACACAATGCACCTTTAATACTTTTTTTATAGGGAACCACAACAGCAAACCTAACATTGGACTCATTTTATCCCATATCATTTAAATAATATTCATATAATATTTCACAAGGCTTGATGGATGAGAGCAGGAAGTCGTTTAACTTCTTATACCAGATTGTTCCCAAATTTAGCAGGGAAAAGCGGAGACCTGCCAGGGGTTACCATGGTGATGGAGCAGTACAGCAGGGAGTAGCAATGGCGCGGGTTGGGTGGGTGGATGCAATACAGCAAATTATGGACCCTAAAGGGTAATATTTTACACTTTTGTAGCATGCAATCTCTCCCAGCTGACCAGTTATAATATTAGTCACGGATTCTTGCACCAAAAACATTAAAATGTAGTTTACACGATCATTTCCACTTTCTCTCTAGCCTTTGTTATGGATTATTATTAATATGGCTGTTGATATGTAAATGTGGGCGGTCATATGCTAATGAGCTCATAATGGGCTCTGTTTCAAACCCTCTGCATAAAAAGTGTATTCTTTGACAAAGATTGTTTTAGTAACTCAGTAGCCTATGTGTTTTCAATAATGTTTAAATGGTGTAAATAATATTTGTGAATTTGATTATGTAGCTTCTTATCCATTTTCTTGAGTGCCGTCAAGACCACGAGACTACGCCCACACGCTGTTCTGATTGGCTGACTCCACCCACACGCTGTTCTGATTGGCTGACTCCGCCCACACGCTGTTCTGATTGGCTGACTCCACCCACACTCTGTTCTGATTGGCTGACTCCGCCCACACGCTGTTCTGATTGGCTGACTCCGCCCACACACTGTTCTGATTGGCTGACTCTGCCCACACACTGTTCTGATTGGCTGACTACGCCCACACGCTGTTCTGATTGGCTGATTCCGCCCACACGCTGTTCTGATTGGCTGACTCCGCCCACACGCTGTTCTGATTGGCTGATTTCGCCCACACGCTGTTCTGATTGGCTGACTCTGCCCACACACAGTTCTATTTGGCTGTGGGTTTTGATTACTTTGACGCATCTCGTAGTCGTGTCGCTTCTGGTGTGGACAGACAAATTATTAGTCGTTGGAATCTTATCGCATCGCGTCTGGTTAGTACATGGTGTTAGCGATCACACTACATGCATACCAAGCCCAACTGAACAGTGCTCAGGGCCACCTCTTCCATGCGGGACAGGGAGAGTTAAGGCATGGTTTATATTACCTGGTGTGAGTACACTCTTACTGGTCTTCCCATGCATGTGCCAATAACACTGCCCTCTAGTGTGAAGTGGACCATGACAAACAGGCAAATCCCGAATCCTGCTCTTATCTGCCACAGACAGATCCAATGAGCGACACACAAAATACAAAAAGAGAAGCACGCACATACACACGTACACACACACACAGAGTGGCCAAAAAAATAAAGCATCAGGCTCCATTAGGAGGCTTTATGATGATCTAGAACCGCAAGCAATTATAAAATGGGCTGTGAGCGTCTCTTTATGGCTCTGTGAAAGGCTTGTGTTTGGACACACACAGACTGAAGTAAAGGCTCTAATTACCGCAAACAGAGCCGCTGATAAGAGCAAACAACATGCGGTCGCTCCCTTAGCAGGTGCTGGTCAATCTCGGCCACGACCCGAGAGAGAGAGCAAAACGCACCATTCACTGCATACACACACACACACACACACAACTCTTTCAGTCTGCGAGAGGTTACATTAGGCCAGTCGATCAATTAAAAATGGAATCAAATGAATAATGATACACTGATTAATCAAACTATATATAATATCAAATTACATCATTGTTGCAGACCAGCAAATCATCAAATATACATTAGAAAAAGTAGCTTTTAAAGTCAATAAATCAAATTATAAAAATACATTAAAAATAAATAAAAAATATTTTGAAAAGTCTACATGTTAAATTGACAGCCCTTGCTTTATTTAACATTTATTCTCTAAAAAAATAAAAACGTATCATTTGACGTCAATTAATAAGTAATAATCAAATAATACAAATATATTAAAAATGGATAAAACACATGAAAAAAATAATAGTTTATAAATAAATTATTATTAAAAAAAAAACTATACATTTAATAAATAAGCCAACATGTTAAATTGACAGCCCTATTTTTAATAGTACTTTCTTCTTTAAAAAATAAATTTATAATTTTAATAATTTTAATTGAGTTCTACTTTTAATATACTATATTCTCCAAAAAATCAGGGATGAAATAACATACCTTTATAAGTCAATTAAAAAAAATATTTCTAAATAAAAAATATTTCTAAATAAAAAAATAAAAAAAATAATTAAATTGTCAGTCCTACTTTTAATATACTTTATTCTCTAAAACAATCAGGGATGAAAAAACGTAGCATTAGAAGTCGCATAACATAAAAAAAATTTTTTATAATAAATAATAAAATAAAAATAAATACAAAATTACTATAATACTTTAAATAATTAAATTAGCATTGTAAATTGATGTAAAAAAAATTAAGAGAGAGAGAGAGAGAGAGACACAGACAGACAGACAGACAGAGAGAGAGAGAGAGAGAGATGATTCATGTGAGTCACTTCTGATCTTATGCAAGTGGAAGAGCTTGATATCCGACAGATGAAATGCTAGTGAGCGTGTGACGCTAATGTGAGTCAGCGTGAGCGGCCCATGGTCGGACTGCAGACGGCAATGTTAAAACACTTCAGCTGCTGTAAGGGAATAACTAAAGATGACTGTGCAAGCAACAAAACACTAATACAGAAACTAAAATGTAACTCACAATGACAATATATGAAGGAGCATGACGGGAAAACGGGTTTGCTTTAAAATCATTACATGCTGTGCATTATATCCTTTATTTCACTGCCTTTTTTGAAAAGGATCACAAAGCAAAGGTTGAAATGATGTTCTCTAAAAGACACCTGAAGATGAAGGAGTCATTACTGTTGCAGACTCAGATGTGGAAAGGTCAAGCTGTGACTTATAATGGAGAGGACACAAACACATCATACACTGTGACACAGATGGGGTCAATAAGTTAATAAGTTTAATGTTTCTGTCTCTTCTGCTCACCAAGGCTGCATTTATTTCATCAACTAATAAGGTAATATTGTGAAAAATTTATGCAATTTAAAATAACTGTATTCTATGTGAATATATTATATGTAATTTATTCCTGTGAATTTTCAGCATCATTACTCCAGTCTTCAGTGTCACATGATCCTTAAGAAATCATTCTAATATGATGATTTGATGCTCAAGAAACATTTATGATTATTATCAATGTTGAAATTATCAGATTTGTATGGAAATCGACAAAGGATTATTTTGTTTCAAAAAATGAAATGAATGCTTTTATTCCTCAAGGACGCATTGTTAAAGTGATCAAAAGTGACATTAAAGACATTTATAATGTTACAAAAAGATTCCATTTCAAATAAATGCTGTTCTTTAGAACTTTATACTCATCAAAGAATCCTAAAAGAATTGAATGTATCACAGTTTCCACAAAAATCGGAACTGTTTTCAACTTTGCTAATAATGATCAATAATTGAGGACTAATAATAATTAAGCAGCAAATCAATTAGTGTGTGTAAATATTTCTATTTAGCTTATTTTAGTTTTTAGTAATTTTAGTGCTACATTTTTTTTTTTTTACTGATTTTAAAAAACGATATTTTTATCTTCATCTTATATTATCTTTATGACCCCAATATTTACATATATATAATGAGTAATTTTGAAATAGCTAAATAAAATTGTGTCTCGCATTTTTTATTAGGATTTTTTAATATGTATATTTTTATTCATTTTTATTTAAGTTTTAGTTATTTTCAAGTTAAACTAAATGAAAATGAAAACATTTGAAATAGCTCAAATACAATTTTGTCATTTTTATTAGGATTTTTAAAAATATTTTATATATTTTTATTTAAGTTTTAGTTATTTTCAGGGAAAACTAAATGAAAATTATATATTTTGAAAAAGCTGAAATAAAATTTTGTCATTTTTATGAGGAATAGTTTTTTATGTCATTTTTATGTCTATATAGTTTTATTAATTTTTATTTCAGTTATAGTTATTTTCAAGGTAAATTAACTTGGCAACTGTCTGAAATAAATGCAGAAATGTATATATATATATATATATATATATGTAGTGAGAAGTATATATATATATATATATACTATTTCTATTACTATATATATATATAATATAATATATATATATATATAGAAATAGAAATAGAAATTTGTAAAACCCTCTTCAAGCTGAAATGATGTTGGTTTTTCCTCCTTTGAGGATTAAAGGATTAGAAAAGAAAGGGTGCGGTTTTCATTTCCTAAATGACAAAGTGCCACTGCCGTCATTAAGGTAACGAAGAACATGTAAGTTAAAGCGTTGGCCTCGTTCTGACGGGACCGGTCCGTTCGCACGCCGTCTGAGAGATTCATGTGTCTGGAGACGCTCCAAATCCCATGTTGAGTTTTATTGATCTGTGACTTATGTGAACCTTCATTGGGCCAATAAATTAACGTTAGACAACGTGAGCGAGTCATTTAGGAGATGGGCTTCCTCTGGGAAGCGGGGATTTGATTTAGACGGATGAATGCTGGGAGTGAGCGCAAATACTTCCGATCAGCAGCTGAGCAAATGAGGACGGGTAAAAAAGAAACGCTGACACTTTCACAGACGCTCAGCGAGCGAAGAGCAGAGAAAATCAATTCACGCTTGCACAAAGAAACTCACAGACAGCAGAGCCGGAGAAGCACGGCAGGTGATAGAGATATCTCACGCCTACAGTATCACTGCAGTTAATGATGGCTCAAACTTATACCGCTTATACCGCAGTACATCTGTGACGTTTAGTAAAAGCGTTTCAAGAGTAAACAGCTTCATTGATTATAATGAAAGGGATTTACAGTAGCTTTGATGTGTAGACTGTCATTTTAGTGCAAACTAAGTGATGAGACATATTATGACATTATGATGCTCCACATAACAGTGTATTAAGTATTGGATATGTTTTTGATTTTTGCTTTCAGGCCGTGTGTCCACCAAATCGTTTTTTCACGCGGCTGGCGTATTTTTTTCAATTGTGTTCAATGGGAGCGCCACCTTTTTAAAACGGCATGAGCGTAACGAGGCGCTGAGTGTCTTTTTCGCGCTGAGGCGCTGAGCGTTCTGTGTTTTTTACAGGTCGCCGAGAGTTGAAGAATGTTCAACTTTGGGTAAAACGCAGCGCTCATCACTGTCACTTTTTACCCAACCGTCCAATCACAGTGGAGGAGGGGCGGGACTAATACCACACCGACCAACCGCCACATTCTGCTTGTACAACGTCAACAGACGACAACAAGAAGCAAAATAACGGAACAAAATCATTTAAACAAGAGCCCGAGAAAATACGTTACATTGTATCGACATTTTAATATAGAATCAACACAGAAACAAAATATGTGTGAAATGAGATACTAGTAACACTTTCGCGGATGTTCCGTATCACAACAAGCAAAGCGTCTCAACTGAAAAATAACGCAACGCTACCAAAACACTCTCAAGCGCCCACAGCTAGGCGTTTAGCAGAGCGGCTAACGTTTTCAGCTGGCTAAATACGCTTTGGTGGACACACGGCCTCAGTGTGAACAGAGAAATTACTTATTTACTTATTGCCTGGTTAGGACAAAGTTTTGAAAATGCAAATTCAACTGGATGAAAAAGTGTGCTGAATAAGCCATATTCTGTATTCTTTGCACCTTTTATTCAAATGTTATAAAAATGTGTTAAAGTCCCCCAGAAAATCCAGCTTTTAATGTTGTTTATGTGTCTATGTGGTGTTTTTAATATGCTTTAAGACAAACCATGTGTAAACTCATAAGTCGACACCATTGCTGAGTATTTCCTCCTTAAAACTGCAGTGAACCAAAGACAGTCTCAAAAACACGCTTTGAAATCGCTGGTGTTTCTGACGTCACAAACTACCTTGTAACCAATCAGATCAACGTGTGATCGTCAACCAGTGGATCTCTGAGCTGAGTGAGGGAGTGGAGGCGGGGCTCATTTGCATATTCATAGAACCGCGCATACTAAATGAGGCGAGGGTGTCGAGTTACATTCAAGATATTTTAAGGCATTAAGAATTTCTGCACATTTTTCAGAAAAAAACTTTTAAATATGTAATTTTAGTGATCAAAGATGAGTTAGAGATGAGACAATTATTGACTACAGCAGGGGGTCTTTAAAGATGCTGTGAGCTTTTTGTTTTTCAATGCATTTTTTTTATTTTTTTTGCATAGTAAAATAAAACCTGTAGCTGTCGTTTAGTATGAATAAATATTATTTCATTTCTGAATGAAGTAATGTAGTTTTAATGATGAATTAGGTTTCAAATGTCTGTTTTCTTTCAGCTGAAAGGCCTTTAGTTTTGCTTTGGCTCTTCAGATTTTTCATCATATTAACAGGAACCATTCAAGTGAACAAATTTAGGTCGTTTTTAGTACTTTTGATTTCTGGGAACAAAAAAGAAAAAGCATTGAAATAAAATCGCTGCGAATAAAAGGAGACATATGCCGTGGGGAAAAGGACACACACACAGACACACATGAACTCACTCACCTCCTCATTCTACCTCTACGATTTCTCCCGAGAGGCTTTGTGGTTGAACGAGTGAGAGTAAAAATAGCTCGAGATGAACAGTCATGCCATCGGTGGTGGCGTCTCCTCTGACCACAAAGCACACGGCCGACGAACGTACAGATTTATTTGGAAATGAAGCACTTTAAGCAAAGGCTGCTTTAAATTCGATACTTCACTGATAATAATTACACTATCATCATTCTCATCCCATGACTGCAAATAAGATTACAGACAAGTTAATCTTAAAAGCAACTAAGTAGGCTTTAAATGATAAAATACAAGACGGAAAGCAAAAATCTGCTCTATTATTGATTTGCAAGCAGTGATAATATGATATTTGACTATTTTAAAGACCCCCTGTGGTGAAAATCCAGCTTTTAATGTTGTTTATGTGTCTATGTGGTGTTTTTAATATGCTTTAAGACAGACCATGTGTAAACTCATAAGTCGACACCATTGCTGAGTATTTCCTCCTTAAAACTGCAGTGAACCAAAGACAGTCTCAAAAACTCGCTTTGAAATCGCTGGTGTTTCTGACGTCACAAACTACCTTGTAACCAATCAGATCAACGTGTGATCGTCAACCAGTGGATCTCTGAGCTGAGTGAGTGAGTGGAGGCGGGGCTCATTTGCATATTCATAGAACCACGTATACTAAATGAGGCAAGGGTGTCAAGTTACATTCAAGATATTTTAAGGCATGAAGAATTGTTTTTCAAGGAAAAAACTTTTAAATATGTGATTTTGGTGATCAAAGATGAGTTTTAAGGGATACAATTATTGACAGATTGTCAGAAAATACCCATACCTTCTTGACTAACTTGTAAATTATATATTAATATTTATTTATGTGTGTGTGTGTGTGTGTGTGTGTGTGTGTATGTATATATATATATATATATATATATATATATATATATATATATATATATAGTGAATTAAATGAACTCTGTATATTGGAGGTTGTGCAATTAGAGCTGGTTCAGAGGTGTCAAGTGATCACAGAGTGATCTTAATAATAAATGTAAGGCACGTAGCAACACTTCCTATTAGATTTCTTCTCAGAAACCAGTCATTAGTTCATAGCAACATCTCCAAAACGAGCATGAGGTGAAGAGAGTCTAGTTTCTTGACACACTTCTTGTCAACCCTCTACAGTGAGAGCAATGGACGAGACGCGACACTACTAAAATCATGCACTTGGCAGTGTACACAGATCTATTGATTATAAAGGATGCATTTTAGCAGAAGCCAAAGTTTAGCTTTTCAGCTTCAACAAGTTAGTTTTCACTTTTTGGCCTCATGAAGTAATTATCAGAAATTTTCAGTCTGCATTAAATGCGCATTGTCACTTTAAATGGCATGTCGGGGCAAATTCAAAAGCTTTTCACTGGATTGATTGACTGGCATTCTTTAAACTCTTTAAAGCTGCTCAGATCTATAATGCTAAATGAGCTATTCTCACGGAGCTGAATGAGACACATGATTCATAGATGCGGCGGCGCTTCCTGGAACAAAAACGTTCGGCCCAGCTGTTCCTGTCCTCTACGTCTGTTTAATATAATAAGAGGAACGACAGGGGCTATAAAGACCCTTAGCACATTTATTCTGCGATAAACTCATGTCCTACATACTAAAATGTCCTAGGATGTGTTTTGTGAAATAATGTAAATAGTGCAATGACACTACTGAATTGAACACAAACAAAATGTTTGGCTTTAAAGTGGTGGTATAATTCCCTTTTCACAAGATGTAAAATAAGTCTCTGATGTCCCCAGAGTGTGTGTGTGAAGTTTTAGCTCAAAATACCCCACAGATATTGTAACTTTTTGAGGGTGAGCAAAAACGCACCGTTTTGTGTCTGTTCCTTTAAATGCGAATGAGCTGCTGCTCCCGGCACAGGGGGCGGAGCTTCAACAACTTGAACTCACACAGACATGCACTGAAAATTTCTAAAACTTTTAGCCTTTAATTTTCAAACCGGAGTCGGACAATGATGGAGAGACTCAAGAAGAAGTGACAACATGTAGAAGCAACAGGACATTTCTGTATACGACTCTCTAAAAGCGGACATTGCCTCTGAAATGAAAGGCAAGAACGGCTATTTATTTGGCTTTACTCTGTTACATTAAAATTAAAATATGTAATGTCATAATAATAATGTTTTGAGAGTTAATTGTTGCATTAGGCTATGAATTAAACCAGCGTTTTGTTTTTTTAAATTAAAATTTAAAAATTGCTTGTATGTGAAAAAATAAAATAATGCGCACAATATAATAAAAATGAAAATCATACGTTTTCGGCGTTGAATTGCGGAGGTTGCGCTTGCGCGTGATTTTATTCCCGTACCTCATTCCCAGTGCGTCCACATCAAGCTGCCTATTTTTCTTTGTTGCGCTTACGGTCAAATACACACGAAAACATTGTCACAACGTCCGTCTTGCCGCGTATTCACAACACATCGGTTATGTCCGTGCTGCTGTCAACGGTAACTAACGGTAACTAAATTAATGTTTTTCAGTTTAACTATTTAACGCAATTAAAGCAGCATCCGTTTTTTTTCTGTCATCCTTTGGCTAGCGTTACATTATATAATCACGTTCTTCTTCATGCAAATGCTTTTAAACCATGCAAGCGAGAAAATATAAAAGAGAATGCGCTGTCTGTGATGCTGACACACACGACGATGCGCGCCAGAGTCGACTTCTCTTTCGCGCTTTCGCTTTGAGTATCCTCATGAGAACAGTCTTAAATTAGTTAAATAAAGTCTTAAATGAACGTTAAAGGTATAGTGGAGGATTTTCCCGGATTTTAGAAAAGAACCGCCCTCTCCACTTTTTGAAAAAATGCACATGCGCAACACTCTCCCTGCTCCCGAGAGGGAACGCCTATTAAACGTGTGCACGAGAGAGCATGCATGAGCCTAGTTCTCCTCGTGCACGCTCTGTTTACAAGTTGCTGTCGGCATGGCTCATACAAGCCTACTTTCCTTTACCTGTCGAGTAGAAACTTCGCGACTGAGGCGTCAGTGGGAAGCCCAACCTGTGCTTTTAGCGCACGCCAGCGTGTGAAATATTCTCCCAAAAACACTCTGGTCTTGTTTCTTTCTTCAGAGGCCTTTCTCTTCTTGTCATACAATTCGTAGACACTTTTTCTCTTGCGACCCTCAGACATTTTGAAAAAACCCGGTGAGAACGGGCGAGCTTCAATGAATGGCTGAAACCGTAGCTCACCACACACATACAGTACACCTGAAAGTGCGCATGCGCAGAAAGCGAAAACTACCTAGGGACGAGCACGTACGACGGCCTTACGTAAACATATCACCAGAATGATTGACAACTAGGAGGACCAATAGTCTTGATGATCCACCCGGAAAAAGAAAATCCTCCGCAATACCTTTAAGAGTTGTGAGAAAACGGGAAGCGTGTGGGATCCACATGTGCAGCAGTGACAATCAGAATCAAATAACACTTCATTCATAAAAAGATGGCATTAAACAATTATTTGAAATATACTGTCTTTATGTTGTTTCTACATTAATTTGGAGATGAACTGTGAAATTATTACATAAAATATATTAAAAACAAGCTATCTTGTGCAATCATAACAAAATTATCCCGATATAAAAACACAAATACACTGAGTGAGCAAACATTTAGGTGAGATTTGCAATGGTAATTGAGCAATGTTTATATATAAATAAAAGCCTTAAAGCTACACTGTGTGATATTTTCCCCCATCTAGCGGTGAAATTGTATATGACTACCCAGTGAATATTAGTTTCTGTTCCTTTCAATTTCGAGGGCGTTTTAACTCCTGCCGTGGCCGTATTATTCCAAGATTAACATGGCTTCCGGTTCGACTTCGTCCAATTGCGCCTTTAAAACTATCACCTGTGATCCGTCGCAGCACAGATTTATGTTACAAGGTAAACAATACTTTTTCACCATTGACGCGAGGAAAAGTAACGCAAGTTATACTAGAGGTCGTTCTGGCGTTATGCACAACCATGCTATGGTTAGACAAGCAACTATAAAACTTCGAATTTACACAAATAGGCTGAATTACCTGTCGAGAAGAAAGCAGGCAACTTCGGCGTCCGTTTTAAAATCTTTGCTCCTCATGAGCTCTTTCCATCTGGGAAAAGTTACTCCAGTATTGACTTTGGTCTTGCTGATTTGCCTGTCGCGTTGACGTTTTAATTCTCTCTTTCGCTTCCTTGGCGACTCTGCTACATGTCCTCGAGAATAGGCGTGATCCTCCATCAGCAATCTTTCAGATCTGCCGGCAGTCGCGAGTAATCTCCCTCTCGCATTCGTCTCTGTGTCACTGAGTGTAAAGCGTGAAAGGCGAAGCTTGAATTTACAGGTATGTCCCTCTTTGGCTAATGTAGTTTCAAGATGGAGGCGCAACATGGCGACCGGCATTCGAACCCCTCAACCGTATGTACTTTCAATGGCAGATTATAAACTTACGAGAATACTTTATTACTTGAAAGAAGTAAATATACATTAATGAGCACATATATTTTTGAAAGAACTAAGTGTTTTTTGCTAAGAATCAACAAAAAAAATTACACAGTGTAGCTTTAATTAAATATGTCATCATGTAAAGTGATCTCTTCAGAAGAAATTAATGATTTCCTAGACTTTAAATGGACGGACAAAAAAATGTGATAATATTAAAAATATATATAGTTGTAGGCCTATACGGCAGGTCTTCCCTGTGGTATTGACAAATTTACACATTTCAAGGTATCAAAGTAGTATGGTGACAACACTAGTGTAGGGTGCCACACATTTTTTACAATTTTTAAAGGGTGCCTTGACTGAAAAAAGGTTGGGAAACCTTATTTAATGTCTTTTCATTTACAGTAGCATGAACCACAAGTAGTTGAGTAACTCGAGTCTTGTTTTGATAAGAAATCGATTAGCAGAAATCAGTAGTATGTATTGCACTGTAAAAGATTATCATGATTTTAACTGTCGAAGACCGTAAAAATGCTACAGTGAAAAACTGTTAATTGGTTAAGAGAAAGTTTCCTTACTATATACGGTAAACAACTGTGATAGATCTAACGGTACATTTAATGTAATTTTACTGTAAAATTTTTGGAAGTGAAAAAGAACAAGTCATTGTATAATTTACAGTGAAAAAACGTAAATTGACATTCCCACAATTCCCTGCGTGACACTTCACATTTTATGGTTTTTTTTTTTTTTTAATAACTATGTTCATAGTTTTCTTAGTTTTTTCTAATCAGTTATGACATTAGGGTTTTATGTTACATTTATTGTTGTTAAATTAATGTTTATTGCATTTCGTGTTATTACCATGATGGTGTTTATTGTTTGTATGAATGACACTGTGCAGCTTCTATATATTAGTATTAACTTTCTTGTGAAAGAGCTGCTTGTGATGATGTTTAATTCATCATGTGATTTTCATCTCCACTGTGATTGGTGGTTGTCAGTGTATTACTAAGGTACAAAACAGATATAAATACTTCAATAGGTCAGTCAATTAACATTATATCAGATAATGAAATACGGTTTATTACTGTAAATTTAAGTCTCTAAAATCTAAAATGTTGCTACCGTATTTTTACGTCAAATTTCTGGCAACCACAGCTGCCGGTATTTTACCGTAAATTTAACAGATTTTTTCATATAAAAATGTTGATACAATGTAACGTATTTTCTCTGGCTCTTGTTTTAAATTATTTTGATCCGTTTTTATGCTTGTTGCTGACGTTGTACAAGCAGAATGTGGTGGTTGGTCGGTGTGGTATTAGTCCCGCCCCTTCTCCACTGTGATTGGACAGCTGGGTAAAAAGTGACAAAGATGAGCGCTGCGTTTTACCCAAAGTTGAACTTTCTTCAGCTCTCGGCGACCAATAAAAAACACTTTTTTGTAATGCCATGGATCTCCCAGAAATCATTATGTCAGAGTTCCCATAAGAGCACCAGCTCCAACACAAACCACAACTAAAAGGATTATCAACAAACAATATATTTGAGCATTAAATGAGCAGATAATAAAAGCTGTGCTTGTGTAAAAATGAGTAGATTCATCATAAAATCAATGACTATGGATTGCAGGTTGATGCAAAACTCTCTGAATGTGCGATCAATCAGCGTTTGCTCTCCACACATGACGTTAAAGCAATGACGTCTTCCAATCAACGACGTGAACGTGAATCAGTTCGGAAAACACATGCACAATTTTAAACACAGGCATTTGCTTTAGGCTAGTTTCCATGCAGCTTGTGCATCATCTAGATAAAATGGTCCGGTATCTGTATTAAATCTGTATTGAAGACAAAATAAAGGCAACATGCTAAGCACAATTATATCTGGTGTCATGAAGAGATGATTGTCTAAGGGTTGATTCACTACAGCAAAACCAAATGCCTAATTGTGCATGAATGAAACGTGTTTAACATAAAAACATTCCTGCATCCGTTTCTGAAATCATTCATACCAGACGTCAGTGCCACTGAAAACATCGTTCCCCTAAGCCACTTTTATGCTTGTTCACCACCTGCTCATCCATTTTGAGTCACACTGACTCATATGTTTGTGCCAATCTAAATAAATAATCTGTCTAGAACTATGACGCAACCAAGTGGCTTTGATTTACGGTGTTCTCACGTGCAGTTTGATTCTCATAGTTCTTTTGGTCCGGACCCAAAAACGAAATGATAGGACTTGTTCACACTTAGCATGATTGCTCTGTTAGTGTGTTTTATTTGAATAAGTGTGAACGCTGTTGTGTGACCCAAACAAGCGGACCGAGACCCACCTTTCCAAACGAACTCTAGTGCGGTTCGACTGAAATATGAACCAAAAACATCTAAACGGACCACAAACAGGACGTGATGTCACAAGATGCGACCCTACAAAGCACAGAATGCTCCAGCAAACCTGTTTTATCTCGTCATAGGAGCTGCGATGGCCATTACAGTTCGGTACAGGCGTCGGAAACGTTGCAGCTGATCTCCGTGTGTGTGTGACGGACGGATTCCTGTCGCTGTTTTGACTCCTTTACACACTTCATAAGCTCTTCATTAGTTCTCATCTGATCAAAATACCATCATATGTAGGCTGTGCACGTACAGCGAGCGCATTTAGTCCAGCGCACAGCATTGTTTTGGATGTTTAGGTTCAGTGTTAAAAATAGCCAGGTTTCCAATCATTCACCTATTTTTATGCGCATTTTGGGATATCGCATAAAAAACGCTGGATGGAAAGGCCAAAATGTGCATAAGTTCAAAAAATGTAAGTTCTGTAAAAAACGTTTGTGCTCAATTGAGTCGGATAAACCACGATGGAAACACATTTCCCGAATAAATTCCTCGATGTGCATCAAAAAAGACTAGGGATTAGAGATGCACCGATTACAATTTTCTAGGCCGATTCCGATTTCCGATTTTTCATTGAGTTTGACCTGCCGATACCGATTTTAGCCGATTCCGATTAAATTTTTTTCTAACCACTTTACAGCACACACAAATATTTATTTTCGATCTTTTCTTTAACCCTTTCACGCGTAAGTTTAAAATATTCTAACTTCGACACCCCCACTCCCAGAGTGAGTTTTTTTCAAGGTGAACGTTCCCTTTAATGTTTCCATGGGGACGCGTCACGCGATACACCGCAGCCACAATAATACTGTATGATAGATGTGTCGCTTTTATTTCGCTTTTCCTTTTTTATTCAAAATATTATAATATAACAAACTTGCTTACCATGTCATCAACTAGCCTATCTGATATTCCGATTCTCAAATACGTGTAAGTGAGTGTGTTTGGTCGTTTAAAACCCTTTATAAATAATCTTGATCAATAACATGAGATGGGTGCCGCAATGTTGTCCTGTCAGTCGGATTTAAAGCACGCGAATTCGTCAGTTTCTCCCGAAATAAATGCAAGAAAGTGGCCGGTGAACTGAGAGAAGAATAGAGTAAACACTGCTTAGTTATGATATATGACAGCGCTGAACGCGTCCGACTCTGGCTCAGCGCCAGCCAACGCGCGAAAGCACAGTTTGAATCTGGCAGTTATGCGACGTCACTGAACATTCTAAATGTGGCACCGTAACGTTACTCTCAGGGGCACAGAAATAAAAATCCCATATATGAGACCATACCTCTCAAAAGGTTAATCATGCGGCGCCCGAGTGCATTTGACCGGCATAAAATCGGCATATGTCAGACTGACCGGCCGGTCGCCGGTCATGGCCGATCACGTGAAAATCGGCCAATTCCGGTCACCAGCCGATCAATCGGTGCATCTCTACTAGGGATGCACTGATATTAACATTTTGGCCGATACCGATAACCGATAATTCTTTATTTTTGAAAGCCGATAACCGATATATTGGCCGATAAATCTAAATCCAAAGTTTTATATAATTTTGAGAGCCTGATTACAAAAACAAAAGTCTCACCATTAAAAACCATGTTACAAGCACACAATTATGATGTTCTCATTATTTTATGTAGCCGATTTGACAGACTTGCGCTGCACATGTTGCACTGAACTGTATTTTCCTTTTTTGAAATGATTCCAATCATATTTCAAGCAATTCAAAACCATCATGTCGAACAGTGCGCATCTAAATTGTCTCAGCTTAAGGAAATAATACATTATTTATCTCCTTTTAATATATATCGGCCAAATTTTCTTATCAGGCCGATAACGGCAACATTAAAAATGAACATATATCGGCGTTACCGATATATCGTGCATCCCTAAAAAAGACATGCGACTTTGCGATGGGACGACATAACTGGATTAACCAGCGGACCAATCTCGTTTAACTTCCAGAACTGTCTTAGACGACTACGTTCCCAAACATCCGTCAAGATACCTATTGCGTTTCGTCTGCGTGCAATTTATTATATATGAAATTATTATATACAGTGGGATCTCATACTGAAGCAACTTCCATTTTTCTCAGTGATATTTTAAAATATCACTGAGTACCAGTTTATCAGGAAGTGACGAATTTGTTCTCTTCGTCTCACCGGATGGAAACGTTGCTTTATTTGCAAATGTTTTATGCAATATTCCCATTTTGTGCATAAGCTAAATTCGCAACTTTAAGCGAACCAGGACTAAATGTCTTTTTTTTGGGGGTCTGAACCAAGAGAACCAAACTACAAGTGTGAACACACCCTTTAAGTCCTGGTACATGTAGCGTTCACACTGTCATAACACCGAACCTGAAGATTTATTTTTATGACGTATACTTTGCGACGGAACATCCAAAACAATGCTGTGCGCTGGACTAAATGCGCTCGCTGTACGTGCACAGCCTACATATGATGGTATTTTGATCAGATGAGAACTAATGAAGAGCTTATGAAGTGTGTAAAGGAGTCAAAACAGCGACAGGAATCCGTCCGTCACACACACACGGAGATCAGCTGCAACGTTTCCGACGCCTGTACCGAACTGTAATGGCCATCGCAGCTCCTATGACGAGATAAAACAGGTTTGCTGGAGCATTCTGTGCTTTGTAGGGTCGCATCTTGTGACATCACGTCCTGTTTGTGGTCCGTTTAGATGTTTTTGGTTCATATTTCAGTCAAACCGCACCAGAGTTCGTTTGGAAAGGTGGGTCTCGGTCCGCTTGTTCGCACCAGGGTTCGGTTCGCACTTATTCAAATCGCACCAGGGTTTGTTTAAATTAGTGCTGGACAATGATTGTGAAAGTTTGTGTTTACATAATACATGCGTCTATAAATACACACACATGCATGTAGATATTTAAGAAAAATTTGTTATTTATATCTAAAAATATTTATATTTATAATGTATATATTTAAGTTTTTATTTTATTAAAATCTAAAAAATACTTAAATTTATAATGTATATATTTAAGATTTTTTTTACATTTATATCTAAAAAATATTTATATTTATAATGTAAATTATATATAAATATACAGTATATACATATTTCTTACATGCATATGTGTATTTATATATACAAAATTATTATACACAGCACACACACATATATTATGTAAACACAAACTTTATTTTGGATGCGATTAATCGTTGCCCAGCACAAGTTTTAATCAAACCAAGCATGTCAAATGTACATTAGATAGTGAGTATCTTGTCATAGGTTAGTTTACCAATTATATTAAATCTTTTCTGGAGCATCCTAGGCCATCTCACAACATTAAAGTCCATCCACAATAATTTCAAACCAGTCTGATGCAACTAAAAGCTAGTGTTTTTACTTTTAAGGAGGAGCGTGTGTCGAACAACATGTTGGTGGATAGACCCGAGGCAAGCCAGGCATCAATTTAACCGGCCTCGTTTCAAACTACAAGGCTAGTCTGATGAAACCTGCGGTCTAAAGTAGGCCAACTCACCCATATCTGCAGTTTGATTCTCTTGTCGTTCTTGTAGACGGTTTTGACTTTGAAATCGATGCCCACCGTACTCACAAACGCTGACGTGAAGGAGTCGTCAGCGTACCGGAAGAGAAACGACGTCTTTCCTACACTGCTGTTGCCGATGATCAGCAGTTTGAACATGTAATCGAAGTTCTGGTCAGATCCTTCTTTCTGAGCCGCAGCCATCTGGAACGAGAAGACACGCTTTGAACAAACAGCTGCAGCTACACAAACGTCAAACGTGCATTTTATCCGCACTAATAAATCTTCAAAATGCATTTATTATTATTCATGTTTATATTGTTGTAGTCTAATGGATATTATTGTGGTAAAAACAGAATGCATTCAAAAAGTCATAAAACAATAAACATATCAGTTTATTTATATAGCTCTATTTTATAAAGATAAGTGGATACAAATAAAAAATGTATATAAAAAATAAAGGGCAGATTTTGAAACTTTTGAAATATTTATTAACAATAAAATTTGGATTAATTAAAAATTGAGTTGTTTGATAAAACTGATATGGTTATTGTTTTATTACTTTTGGTTTGCATTCTGTTTTTACCACACTAATATTCATTAGACTACAACAATATAAACATGGATAATAATAATAATAAAAATATACAGTAAGTATTTTTGTTTATTTGCGATCGAAAATTAATAGTTTATCTTAAAATGCTATGCATTTTTCACGTAAATAAATGGATGTTATATAATTGCGTGAACAGTACATTTAAATAAGCAAGTTAGTTAGCCTAGTGTTTGGAAATATTCTTGAAAATGTATCGGAAGATCCGATATTACGGTATACATTATTATAAATAAAATATGTCTAAAAGTAATATAATAAAAGACAGATTTGATGTATGGTTTAAAAATCAGTAAAGAGGAAACTGGCTTTGAAAAGTATAGGCCTAGTGAGATTATTTCTCTAAATTATTATACATGCAAACCAAACTGCATGTTTTGACACTAATACTGTAAAACATGATAATATCACATGTTATAAGTTGTCATTTATCAAATTTGGAGCTTGTCATTGGCCGAAAGAACCCTGGAAAGCCATCCATATAAAACCAATCCTCAAACACCATCTCAAAAATAAATACAGTCAAGCTGACAATCATTTAATTATGATAATGAAGAATGTACAGAGAGGAAGAGCTATAAAACGCTTTAGTACAGGAATATTCCCCCAACCCCCACATTACAGAGGGTTAGGGTGTGTTTCCATCAATAACCATATCCATTTTATTCACCCTTATGTTCATAACGACTGATTTCATCATATTGAGAATAAGGCTAATACGTTACAACAATCAATTGTGACATATTTCGCCTTAACGTCATTTACACAATTCGGAAATGATCAGCAGAACTGTAATTATAACGAAATAACTTAATATTATAAAGCCACGTATGACAATAAAAGCTCATAAACGCAAGCACAAACCTGCATGGATCCGTCCTGACGCATCCTACCGAAGATTTGGCACGATAATTCAGTCGGTTCCCGGTGATGCTCGAATCTCTCCGTGTCCTCTGAGCATCAGCATCAGCTGCCAGAGAGAGAACGCGCGCTGACTCTCTGCTGTGCGCGCTCCCGGCCGTTACAACGTCACTCAACCGCGCTCACTGCTGGGAGTTGGAGTTTTCTCCAAAGAATAGTTTGTAGTCCTAAAACCCGGAAGAGACTAGAATAATTTATTATCTCCTTTTTTTTTACAGTCTATGATTATCTCTCACGTTTCTAATGTGTTTCGGTGTATCAGAAAAATAATATCCGTTTATAGCAGAATGTTAGCAATTTATTTATTTTCCCTCCATAACATTTTCTATTGAAAACTGATGTTGTAGAATAACAAATCTCCGGACCTCGCTTGACTCATTCCAAAACGTTTGAATCAATTCGTGTATAAATCAACAATTATTTATATATAATAACTTACTTATAAAGAACAACTTACATCTTATTTAACGTGAGCGTTAGGAAATAAAATATTTTTTGGGGAAAAATTATTTGTCAAAATAATTCAGTCCACGCGAAGGTTTTTATATTTTTCCCCCTTACATTAAAATCTAATAATATCATCCCGCTGGATGGAAAATAAAACTGCTTTTCAGTTTAGTAGGTTTTTATTTAATTTTTAGTATTCTTGTAGAAATTATAGGGTAATAGCCTAGGTTTCATTACACATTTACACTTAGGCCTATATAAATCCTACCGTCTTAAAACAATAAAACCAAAGATTTTAACAGGTTTGTATGATAATGTTCCTTATGAAGAAATATTTACCAGAGATTTGCAGAAGTCTATAAGATGCAGATCGAAATCTCATTGTTCTTGGCTCCTGTGTCCCTAAAAACCCTAGTAGGAAGTTGGTAAGACAGTATTCGTATTAAAAAGATTTAAACAGACTTTTAAGATAAAATGGCCCATTTTAGTGTTTTAGACAGATTGATATTTAGATGTAGCTGCGTCTATTGCAGTGGCTTTCAGAGTCTGTCAATCGTAGCGATTAAAACTGAGGCGTGTATCAGACTGACAGTGACAGGACATGATGTTTCCGTTTGTTTTCATCTTCACTGTGTATTTACAGGCGTTTAAAACGCGGTTCGTTCACCCTGTCGAACACATGTCACGTTTCTTTGGTTGGTTCCGAGCTCGAGTCAGACAGGCGCGTGCACGAGCCTCGGGTTGTTGCAGCAGCGCGACCTCTACCGACCTCTGTTAAATATCATCCCAATAATTACACTGAAATAGTGTTGTTTTTGTATTATCTACTATTATAGTATTTATTAATATTCTAAATTAGCTTTTATTTTTATATTTTTATTTTTGGTGTTTTTTAATTGTATTTGCAGTAGCTTTAGTAATTTTACTCGGCTACTTTAGCTTAAAATTATTTTATTTCAGACTAGTTAGTTGAAACATTTCTCATTTTATATCATTTTTATATTATAATATAAAATGTGAATATAAAATATAAAATGCTTATAATAGCCTATATGTAATTTTATAAGCTTTATTTCGATTAACGAAAACAGACTAAAGGTGTTTTGACTTCACACATATTTCCCTCACTTTAAAGGAGTAGTTCACTTTAAAATGAAAATTAGCCCATGATTTACTCACCCTCAAGCCATCCTAGGTGTATATGACTTTCTTCTTTCAGACGAATACAATCAGAGTTATATTTAAAAAAAAATCCTGGTTCTTCCAAGCTTTATATGGCAGTGAATTGCAACCATCAGTTCGAAGCTCATAAAAGTGTATCTATCCATTATAAACGAACTCCACACGGCTCTGGCGGATTAATAAAGGCCTTCGGAAGCGAAGTGATGAGTTTGTGTAAGAAAAATATTCATATTTAAAACTTAAAGTAAAATAACTAGCTTCCGGCCAGACGAACATACAGATTCGACTTTAGCGCAACTTATGCGAGTAATGCGACGAACTGCTGATATTTACGCCATGACGCGCTACGCTACTTCTGACATGATGGATAGATGCACTTTTATGATGGATAGATGCACGTTTATGATGGACAGATGCACGTTTACGATGGATGCACTTTATTGATGGATAGATGCACGTTTATGATGGATAGATGCACGTTTATGATGGATAGATGCACGTTTATGATGGACAGATGCACTTTTATGATGGATGCACTATTGATGGATAGATGCACGTTTATGATGGACAGATGCACTTTTATGATGGATGCACGTTTATGATGGATAGATGCACTTTTATGATGGATAGATGCACGTTTATGATGGACAGATGCACGTTTATGATGGATGCACTTTATTGATGGATAGATGCACGTTTATGATGGATAGATGCACGTTTATGATGGATAGATGCACGTTTATGATGGACAGATGCACGTTTACGATGGATGCACTTTATTGATGGATAGATGCACGTTTATGATGGATAGATGCACGTTTATGATGGATAGATGCACGTTTATGATGGACAGATGCACTTTTATGATGGATGCACTATTGATGGATAGATGCACGTTTATGATGGACAGATGCACTTTTATGATGGATGCACGTTTATGATGGATAGATGCACTTTTATGATGGATAGATGCACGTTTATGATGAACAGATGCACGTTTATGATGGATGCACTTTATTGATGGATAGATGCACGTTTATGATGGATAGATGCACGTTTATGATGGATAGATGCACGTTTATGATGGACAGATGCACGTTTATGATGGATGCACTTTATTGATGGATAGATGCACGTTTATGATGGATAGATGCACGTTTATGATGGATAGATGCACGTTTATGATGGACAGATGCACGTTTATGATGGATAGATGCACGTTTATGATGGATAGATGCACGTTTATGATGAACAGATGCACGTTTATGATGGATGCACTTTTATGATGGATAGATGCACGTTTATGATGGATAGAGGCACGTTTATGATGGATAGATGCACGTTTATGATGGATAGATGCACGTTTATGATGGATAGATGCACGTTTATGATGGATAGATGCACGTTTATGATGGATAGATGCACTTTTATGATGGATAGATGCACGTTTATGATGGATAGATGCACTTTTATGATGGATAGATGCACGTTTATGATGGATAGATGCACGTTTATGATGGATAGATGCACGTTTATGATGGACAGATGCACGTTTATGATGGATAGATGCACTTTTATGATGGATAGATGCACTTTTATGATGGATGCACTATTGATGGATAGATGCACGTTTATGATGGACAGATGCACATTTATGATGGATGCACGTTTATGATGGATAGATGCACGTTTATGATGGATAGATGCACTTTTATGATGGATAGATGCACGTTTATGATGGACAGATGCACGTTTATGATGGACAGATGCACGTTTATGATGGATAGATGCACTTTTATGATGGATGCACTATTGATGGATAGATGCACGTTTATGATGGATAGATGCACGTTTATGATGGATAGATGCACGTTAATGATGGATAGATGCACGTTTATGATGGATAGATGCACTTTTATGATGGATAGATGCACGTTTATGATGGATAGATGCACATTTATGATGGATATATGCACGTTTATGATGGATAGATGCACGTTTATGATGGATAGATGCACGTTTATGATGCATTTTTATGATGGACAGATGCACTTTTATGATGGACAGATGCACTTTTATGATGGATAGATGCACTTTTATGATGGATATATGCACGTTTATGATGGACAGATGCACGTTTATGATGGACAGATGCACTTATATGATGGATGCACTTTATTGATGGATAGATGCACGTTTATGATGGACAGATGCACTTTTATGATGGATGCACTTTATTGATGGATAGATGCACGTTTATGATGGACAGATGCACTTTTATGATGGATATATGCACTTTTATGATGGATGCACGTTTATGATGGATAGATGCACTTTATGATGGATAGATGCACTTTTATGATGGATAGATGCACGTTTATGATGGACAGATGCACTTTTATGATGGATGCACTTTATTGATGGATAGATGCACGTTTATGATGGACAGATGCACTTTTATGATGGATGCACTTTATTGATGGATAGATGCACGTTTATGATGGACAGATGCACTTTTATGATGGATGCACTTTATTGATGGATAGATGCACGTTTATGATGGATAGATGCACTTTTATGATGGATGCACGTTTATGATGGATAGATGCACGTTTATGATGGACAGATGCACTTTTATGATGGATATATGCACTTTTATGATGGATGCACGTTTATGATGGATAGATGCACTTTTATGATGGATAGATGCACGTTTATGATGGATAGATGCACGTTTATGATGGATAGATGCACGTTTATGATGCACTTTTATGATGGACAGATGCACTTTTATGATGGATAGATGCACTTTTATGATGGACAGATGCACTTTTATGATGGATAGATGCACTTTTATGATGATAGATGCACGTTTATGATGGACAGATGCACTTTTATGATGGACAGATGCACTTTTATGATGGATATATGCACTTTTATGATGGATAGATGCACTTTTATGATGATAGATGCACTTTTATGATGGATAGATGCACTTTTATGATGGATAGATGCACGTTTATGATGGACAGATGCACTTTTATGATGGATGCACTTTATTGATGGATAGATGCACATTTATGATGGATAGATGCACTTTTATGATGGATAGATGCACGTTTATGATGGATAGATGCACATTTATGATGGATATATGCACGTTTATGATGGATAGATGCACTTTTATGATGGATAGATGCACGTTTATGATGGATAGATGCACATTTATGATGGATATATGCACGTTTATGATGGATAGATGCACGTTTATGATGGACAGATGCACTTTTATGATGGACAGATGCACTTTTATGATGGATATATGCACTTTTATGATGGATAGATGCACTTTTATGATGGATAGATGCACTTTTATGATGGATAGATGCACGTTTATGATGCACTTTTATGATGGACAGATGCACTTTTATGATGATAGATGCACTTTTATGATGATAGATGCACTTTTATGATGGATATATGCATGTTTATGATGGATAGATGCACGTTTATGATGGATAGATGCACGTTTATGATGCACTTTTATGATGGACAGATGCACTTTTATGATGTATAGACGCACTTTTATGATGGACAGATGCACTTTTATGATGGATATATGCACGTTTATGATGGACAGATGCACTTTTATGATGGATAGATGTACGTTTATGATGGATAGATGCACGTTTATGATGGATAAATGCACTTTTATGATGGATAGATGCACGTTTATGATGCACTTTTATGATGGACAGATGCACTTTTATGATGGATATATGCACTTTTATGATGGATAGATGCACTTTTATGATGGATAGATGTACGTTTATGATGGATAGATGCACGTTTATGATGGATAAATGCACTTTTATGATGGATAGATGCACGTTTATGATGCACTTTTATGATGGACAGATGCACTTTTATGATGATAGATGCACTTTTATGATGATAGATGCACTTTTATGATGGATATATGCATGTTTATGATGGATAGATGCACGTTTATGATGCACTTTTATGATGGACAGATGCACTTTTATGATGGATAGACGCACTTTTATGATGGACAGATGCACTTTTATGATGGATATATGCACTTTTATGATGGATAGATGCACTTTTATGATGGATAGATGTACGTTTATGATGGATAGATGCACGTTTATGATGGATAAATGCACGTTTATGATGGATAGATGCACTTTATTGATGGATAGATGCACGTTTATGATGGATAGATGCACTTTTATGATGGATAGATGCACGTTTATGATGGATAGATGCACGTTTATGATGGACAGATGCACGTTTATGATGGACAGATGCACTTTTATTATGGATGCACTTTATTGATGGATAGATGCACGTTTATGATGGATAGATGCACGTTTATGATGGATAGATGCACGTTTATGATGGATAGATGCACGTTTATGATGGACAGATGCACTTTTATTATGGATGCACTTTATTGATGGATAGATGCACGTTTATGATGGATAGATGCACTTTTATGATGGATGCACTTTATTGATGGATAGATGCACGTTTATGATGGATAGATGCACTTTTATGATGGATGCACTATTGATGGATAGATGCATAGTTATGGTGGAATAGATGGATAGATGCACGTTTATGATGGATATATGCATGTTTATGATGGATAGATGCACGTTTATGATGCACTTTTATGATGGACAGATGCACTTTTATGATGGATAGATGCACTTTTATGATGGACAGATGCACTTTTATGATGGATATATGCACTTTTATGATGGATAGATGCACTTTTATGATGGATAGATGTACGTTTATGATGGATAGATGCACGTTTATGATGGATAAATGCACGTTTATGATGGATAGATGCACTTTATTGATGGATAGATGCACGTTTATGATGGATAGATGCACTTTTATGATGGATAGATGCACGTTTATGATGGATAGATGCACGTTTATGATGGACAGATGCACGTTTATGATGGACAGATGCACTTTTATTATGGATGCACTTTATTGATGGATAGATGCACGTTTATGATGGATAGATGCACGTTTATGATGGATAGATGCACGTTTATGATGGATAGATGCACGTTTATGATGGACAGATGCACTTTTATTATGGATGCACTTTATTGATGGATAGATGCACGTTTATGATGGATAGATGCACTTTTATGATGGATGCACTTTATTGATGGATAGATGCACGTTTATGATGGATAGATGCACTTTTATGATGGATGCACTATTGATGGATAGATGCATAGTTATGGTGGAATAGATGGATAGATGCACGTTTATGATGGATAGATGCACTTTTATGATGGATAGATGCACGTTTATGATGGATAGATGCACGTTTATGATGGATAGATGCACTTTTATGATGGATAGATGCACGTTTACGATGGATAGATGCACGTTTATGATGGATAGATGCACGTTTATGATGGATAGATGCACTTTTATGATGGATAGATGCACGTTTACGATGGATAGATGCACTTTTATGATGGACAGATGCACGTTTATGATGGATAGATGCACTTTTATGATGGATAGATGCACGTTTATGATGGATAGATGCACGTTTATGATGGATAGATGCACATTTATGATGGATAGATGCACGTTTATGATGGACAGATGCACTTTTATGATGGATAGATGCACGTTTATGATGATGCATGTTTATGATGGATAGATGCACTTTTATGATGAATAGATGCACGTTTAAGATGATGCACGTTTATGATGGATAGATGCACTTTTATGATGAATAGATGCACGTTTATGATGGATAGATGCACTTTTATGATGGATAGATGCACGTTTATGATGGACAGATGCACATTTATGATGGATAGATGCACGTTTATGATGGACAGATGCACTTTTATGATGGACAGATGCACTTTTATGATGGATAGATGCACTTTTATGATGGATAGATGCACTTTTATGATGGATATATGCACTTTTATGATGGATAGATGCACGTTTATGATGGATAGATGCACTTTTATGATGGATATATGCACTTTTATGATGGATATATGCACTTTTATGATGGATAGATGCACGTTTATGATGGACAGATGCACTTTTATGATGGATAGACGCACTTTTATGATGGACAGATGCACTTTTATCATGGATATATGCACTTTTATCATGGATAGATGCACTTTTATGATGATAGATGCACTTTTATGATGGATAGATGCACTTTTATGATGGATAGATGCACTTTTATGATGGATAGATGCACGTTTATGATGGACAGATGCACTTTTATGATGGATGCACTTTATTGATGGATAGATGCACGTTTATGATGGATGCACTTTATTGATGGATAGATGCACGTTTATGATGGATAGATGCACTTTTATGATGGATGGATGCACGTTTATGATGGATAGATGCACATTTATGATGGATATATGCACGTTTATGATGGATAGATGCACGTTTATGATGGACAGATGCACTTTTATGATGGATATATGCACTTTTATGATGGATAGATGCACGTTTATGATGTACTTTTATGATGGACAGATGCACTTTTATGATGGATATATGCACATTTATGATGGATATATGCACTTTTATGATGGATAGATGCACTTTTATGATGGATATATGCATGTTTATGATGGATAGATGCACGTTTATGATGGATAGATGCACGTTTATGATGCACTTTTATGATGGACAGATGCACTTTTATGATGGATAGACGCACTTTTATGATGGACAGATGCACTTTTATGATGGATATATGCACGTTTATGATGGATAGATGCACTTTTATGATGGACAGATGCACTTTTATGATGGATATATGCACTTTTATGATGGATAGATGCACTTTTATGATGGATAGATGTACGTTTATGATGGATAGATGCACGTTTACGATGGATAGATGCACGTTTATGATGGATAGATGCACGTTTATGATGGATAAATGCACGTTTATGATGGATAGATGCACTTTATTGATGGATAGATGCACGTTTATGATGGATAGATGCACGTTTATGATGGATAAATGCACGTTTATGATGGATAGATGCACTTTATTGATGGATAAATGCACGTTTATGATGGATAGATGCACTTTATTGATGGATAGATGCACGTTTATGATGGATAGATGCACGTTTATGATGGACAGATGCACGTTTATGATGGATGCACTTTATTGATGGATAGATGCACGTTTATGATGGACAGATGCACTTTTATTATGGATGCACTTTATTGATGGATAGATGCACGTTTATGATGGATAGATGCACTTTTATGATGGATGCACTATTGATGGATAGATGCATAGTTATGATGGAATAGATGGATAGATGCACGTTTATGATGGATAGATGCACTTTTATGATGGATAGATGCACGTTTATGATGATGCATGTTTATGATGGATAGATGCACTTTTATGATGGATAGATGCACGTTTACGATGGATAGATGCACTTTTATGATGGATAGATGCACGTTTATGATGATGCATGTTTATGATGGATAGATGCATTTTTATGATGAATAGATGCACGTTTATGATGGATAGATGCACTTTTATGATGGATAGATGCACGTTTATGATGGACAGATGCACATTTATGATGGATAGATGCACGTTTATGATGGACAGATGCACTTTTATGATGGATAGATGCACTTTTATGTTGGATAGATGCACGTTTATGATGGACAGATGCACATTTATGATGAATAAATGCACGTTTATGATGGATAGATGCACTTTTATGATGGATAGATGCACGTTTATGATGGACAGATGCACATTTATGATGGATAGATGCACGTTTATGATGGATAGATGCACTTTTATGATGGATAGATGCACTTTTATGATGATGCATGTTTATGATGGATAGATGCACTTTTATGATGAATAGATGCACGTTTATGATGGAAAGATGCACTTTTATGATGGATAGATGCACATTTATGATGAATAGATGCACGTTTATGATGGAAAGATGCACTTTTATGATGGATAGATGCACATTTATGATGAATAGATGCACGTTTATGATGGATAGATGCACTTGTATGATGGATAGATGCACGTTTATCATGGAAAGATGCACTTTTATGATGGATAGATGCACATTTATGATGAATAGATGCACGTTTATGATGGACAGATGCACATTTATGATGGATAGATGCACGTTTATGATGGACAGATGCACATTTATGATGTATGCACGTTTATGATGGACAGATGCACATTTATGATGTATGCACTTTATTGATGGATAGATGCACGTTTATGATGGATAGATGCACGTTTATGATGGACAGATGCACTTTTATGATGGATAGATGCACTTTTATGATGAATAGATGCACGTTTATGATGGATAGATGCACTTTTATGATGGATAGATGCACGTTTATGATGGACAGATGCACATTTATGATGGATAGATGCACGTTTATGATGGACAGATGCACTTTTATGATGGATAGATGCACGTTTATGATGGACAGATGCACTTTTATGATGGATAGATGCACTTTTATGATGGATAGATGCACGTTTATGATGGACAGATGCACATTTATGATGAATAGATGCATGTTTATGATGGAGAGATGCACTTTTATGATGGATAGATGCACGTTTATGATGGACAGATGCACATTTATGATGGATAGATGCACGTTTATGATGAATAAATGCACGTTTATGATGGATAGATGCACTTTTATGATGGATAGATGCACTTTTATGATGATGCATGTTTATGATGGATAGATGCACTTTTATGATGAATAGATGCACGTTTATGATGGAAAGATGCACTTTTATGATGGATAGATGCACATTTATGATGAATAGATGCACGTTTATGATGGAAAGATGCACTTTTATGATGATAGATGCACATTTATGATGAATAGATGCACGTTTATGATGGATAGATGCACTTGTATGATGGATAGATGCACGTTTATGATGGAAAGATGCACTTTTATGATGGATAGATGCACATTTATGATGAATAGATGCACGTTTATGATGGACAGATGCACATTTATGATGGATAGATGCACGTTTATGATGGACAGATGCACATTTATAATGTATGCACGTTTATGATGGACAGATGCACATTTATGATGTATGCACTTTATTGATGGATAGATGCACGTTTATGATGGATAGATGCACGTTTATGATGGACAGATGCACTTTTATGATGGATAGATGCACTTTTATGATGAATAGATGCACGTTTATGATGGATAGATGCACTTTTATGATGGATAGATGCACGTTTATGATGGACAGATGCACATTTATGATGGATAGATGCACGTTTATGATGGACAGATGCACTTTTATGATGGATAGATGCACGTTTATGATGGACAGATGCACTTTTATGATGGATAGATGCACTTTTATGATGGATAGATGCACGTTTATGATGGACAGATGCACATTTATGATGAATAGATGCATGTTTATGATGGAGAGATGCACTTTTATGATGGATAGATGCACGTTTATGATGGACAGATGCACATTTATGATGGATAGATGCACGTTTATGATGAATAAATGCACGTTTATGATGGATAGATGCACTTTTATGATGGATAGATGCACGTTTATGATGGACAGATGCACATTTATGATGGATAGATGCACGTTTATGATGGATAGATGCACTTTTATGATGGATAGATGCACTTTTATGATGATGCATGTTTATGATGGATAGATGCACTTTTATGATGAATAGATGCACGTTTATGATGGAAAGATGCACTTTTATGATGGATAGATGCACATTTATGATGAATAGATGCACGTTTATGATGGAAAGATGCACTTTTATGATGATAGATGCACATTTATGATGAATAGATGCACGTTTATGATGGATAGATGCACTTGTATGATGGATAGATGCACGTTTATGATGGAAAGATGCACTTTTATGATGGATAGATGCACATTTATGATGAATAGATGCACGTTTATGATGGACAGATGCACATTTATGATGGATAGATGCACGTTTATGATGGACAGATGCACGTTTATGATGGACAGATGCACTTTTATGATGGATAGATGCACTTTTATGATGAATAGATGCACGTTTATGATGGATAGATGCACTTTTATGATGGATAGATGCACGTTTATGATGGACAGATGCACATTTATGATGGATAGATGCACGTTTATGATGGACAGATGCACTTTTATGATGGATAGATGCACGTTTATGATGGACAGATGCACTTTTATGATGGATAGATGCACTTTTATGATGGATAGATGCACGTTTATGATGGACAGATGCACATTTATGATGAATAGATGCACTTTTATGATGGATATATGCACGTTTATGATGGATAGATGCACTTTTATGATGGATAGATGCACGTTTATGATGGACAGATGCACATTTATGATGGATAGATGCACGTTTATGATGGATAGATGCACTTTTATGATGGATAGATGCACTTTTATGATGATGCATGTTTATGATGGATAGATGCACTTTTATGATGAATAGATGCACGTTTATGATGGAAAGATGCACTTTTATGATGGATAGATGCACATTTATGATGAATAGATGCACGTTTATGATGGAAAGATGCACTTTTATGATGGATAGATGCACATTTATGATGAATAGATGCACGTTTATGATGGATAGATGCACTTGTATGATGGATAGATGCACGTTTATGATGGAAAGATGCACTTTTATGATGGATAGATGCACATTTATGATGAATAGATGCACGTTTATGATGGACAGATGCACATTTATGATGGATAGATGCACGTTTATGATGGACAGATGCACATTTATGATGTATGCACTTTATTGATGGATAGATGCACGTTTATGATGGACAGATGCACTTTTATGATGTATGCACTTTATTGATGGATAGATGCACGTTTATGATGGATAGATGCACGTTTATGATGGACAGATGCACTTTTATGATGGATAGATGCACTTTTATGGACTTCAAAACAGTAACATTAATCCACTGCCATTATAAAGCTTGGAAGAGCCAGGACATTTTTTTAATATAACTCTGATTGTATTCGTCTGAAAGGAGAAAGTCATACACACTCAGGATGGCTTGAGGCTGAGTTAGAGTTAGGGTTAATTTTCATTTTAAAGTGAACTACTCCTTTAATAGAGAGAAGCTGAAAAGCTCTGGTGCTGGTGGGATATTCTCCCAGGTGCCGTTTTTACCTTCAACACAAGAACAAACTGCAAATGTTATCAAGCTTCTAGATGGACGCAAAGGCCGTCTGGCTGACCTGGGATCAGCCAATGGACGTTTGGTAAGTTTTGCTGACCTTTACGTGAAGATAAAATGTCAGCTCATACTATCAGCTTATGTATTAACTGTCCTGTGCAGGGTTTTGCAGTGGGACTGTGGGATTTCAGTGCACAGGAAACATGTCGTGAGTAAAGCATGGTGTTGATAAAGCATTGAGTAAAGCATGATATTAATTTAATCAAACAGGACTTCTGGAAGGTAAAGTGAATGCATATTTCAAGTATTTTGCATTGTTATATGTCTAGCCTTACTGTAGCTCTTTTATGTTCCAGACGGATCTGTCCGAGTACAGGAACGCGGCGTGCTCCTGCATGGCTCCTGCAGTGTTATGTTGCTGGATTGCCATGTGGGGGCGCTATAGGATCATGCCATGCATTTTCTGGCTCTTAGTAGTGGCCAGATGGGAAATAAGCTTTTATTTACCCTACAAGTTTGATGAAACCATATTTTATATTTTATAAACTACAGCTACAGGTTTTAATTTACTAATTTACTTATTTATTAATAACACGTTATTAATATTTTGTTGGTTCTCTTGTTTTTGCATGTGTTCATTATTTCTTTGTGGCCAAAATTATGTCGGCACAATTTGTCATGTTTCATTGCGTTATCATCACAAATAAAACAATCGACTCCAAGCACAACTACGCAATGTGCTTACAAAATCTTTAACAAATTATTAATAATATTTGAATAAAGGGTGAAGATGTAAATTTTCTTTTGGCCAATACTGTACAAATCCCTCAGGCATCTCATCAAGTTTAAATATTTTTAGTTTTACTAAAATATTTTGTATCTTTGCTTATGATTAAATATGCAAGTATGTTAACATTAGTTAATGCGTACGATATATTACAGCATTTTTTTTATTTTAGGTTAATGTTCATTCTTAGTTCATGATGCATTAATCATGTAAACATATGAAAACAGAACTCACATTAACCAAAATTAATAAATGCTCAAACTATTGCATTAATGTTAATGCTGTAAAGTGTTTCCAAAACATCTTAGCACAAACTTCCATAAAGAATAAAATGTGGGTTTAAGATGTTTAATGGTGATTTATGCTTGTTAATGTGTCAGATGGGTGTTCTGGAAGAGAAGCTGTTGAAGGAGTTTCCTGAGGATGCCAGAGTCATTGTGTGTCGTTTCCCTTTCCCTCAGCGGCCTCACATCTGCACTGCTGGATCGGGACTGACCCAGGTCTGGGCTTATGATGAACACACTGCTGGAGAACCATCCAGAACATCTGAACAGAACATGTGACGAGTAAGTCACGTGTCAGTCTTATGATCAGCGGTCCTGTGTGACTGCAAAACAAGTCATTCCCAAACCAAGATAAAGTTTTGCATGTTTGACGTTAAATAAATTGTTGCAATGTTTTCAGTCATTTCTTGCCTTTTATTGGACATACACTGTCTAAAAGTCTGAGGTCACTGGTGGTGAAAACACTAATATTTTGTCTAATATACGTATTATCAGCTTAATAGTTTAAGTGAGAAGTAATATATATATATATATATATATATATATATATATATATATATATATACATTTCTGCATTTATTTCAGACAGTTGCCAAGTTACTTTACCTTGAAAATAAGTAAAACTGAAATAAAAATGTATAAAACTATATAGACATGAAAAAATGACACAAAAAACTATTCCTCATAAAAATGACAAAATTTTATTTCAGCTTTTTCAAAATATATCATTTTCATTTAGTTTACCTTGAAAATAACTAAAACTGAAATAATAAATATAAAATATATACAGACAGACATATAAAAAAATCCTAATAAAAATGACAATTTTATTTCAGCCATTTCAAATGTTCTCATTTTTATTTATTTTAATTTGAAAATAGCTAAACTAAAACTAAAGTATAAATTATATAGACAAAAATCCTATAAAAAAAAATATATATATATATTTCAGCTGTTTCTAACTTTAACATTTTCATTTAGTTTAACTTGAAAATAACTAAAACTGAAATAAAAAAATATAAAATGTATACAGACAGACATATCAAAAAATCCTAATAAAAATGACAACATTTTATTTCAGCCATTTCAAATGTTCTCATTTTCATTTAGTTTAATTTGAAAATAGCTCAACTAAAACTAAAGTATAAATTATATAGACAAAAATCCTATAAAATATATATATATATATTTCAGCTATTTCTAACTTTAACATTTTCATTTAGTTTAACTTGAAAATAACTAAAACTGAAATAAAAATATATAAAATGTATACAGACAGACATATCAAAAAATCCTAATAAAAATGACAACATTTTATTTCAGCCATTTCAAATATTCTCATTTTCATTTAGTTTAATTTGAAAATAGCTCAACTAAAACTAAAGTATAAATTATATAGACAAAAATCCTATAAAAAAAAATATATATATTTCAGCTATTTCTAACTTTAACATTTTCATTTAGTTTAACTTGAAAATAACTAAATCTGAAAAAAAAAAAAAAAAAAAACATTTTTATTATGCGCGAGTTCACGCGCATAAGTTTAGTACCTATGATCACGCGCGTGCCGTGAACTCGACAATCGACTACTGTGGACTTCGACCGAAAACAGGATGTAAATACAGGTATGTGCGCTGGCTGAATAAACATCATTTTTATTCATATCTTTCACATCTACTGCAGTCAGATTCACCCGCGTTCACTCTGAAGGAATCACTCACATGACCTGTGCACTTGTAATGACACATCAAGGATGTTAAGAGGCTAAAAGCAGGTTTAAAACTTGCCCCATTGAAGTCAACAGGGTGCAAATTTTAAAACGAGGATAACACGGTGTAGGCAACACCGATTTTTGTCGTTGTTCTCTGTACTGACAGCACTCCAAATGTACAAAAAAATGAACTAAATGTTAAAATTGACCGGAGTTCTCCTTTAAGCTGGTTCAGATCATACTTATCTGACCGCTACCATTTTGTCTATTTAAATGGAGAAAAATCGATCATAACTCCAGTAAACTATGGAGTGCCGCAGGGATCTGTGTTAGGCCCTCTGTTATTCTCAGTATATATGATGCCACTTGGAAATATTATAAGGAAACATGGAATTAGTTTCCATTGTTATGCTGATGACACTCAAATCTATATTTCATCACGGCCAGATGAAAACGCTAAATTATCCAAATTGACAGAGTGTGTTAAAGATATAAAAGATTGGATGACGTGTAATTTTCTTTTATTAAATCCAGATAAGACAGAGGTACTACTTATCGGTTCAAAAAACCGCCCACAAAACCTCTCGCAATACAACTTTAACATCGTAGGATGTCCTGTTACTTTATCCTCTACAGTAAAAGACCTGGGTGTTATACTCGACTGCAACCTGTCTTTCAAAAATCATATTTCATATGTTACAAAAACCGCCTTTTTCCACCTTAGAAACATTGCTAAGCTACGTAATATGCTATCAGTTTCTGATGCAGAAAAGTTAGTTCATGCATTCATGACCTCGAGACTAGATTACTGTAATGCTTTATTAGCTGGTTGTCCTGCATCCTCAATAAACAAGCTACAGTTAGTCCAGAATGCCGCCGCTAGAATTCTTACTAGATCAAGAAAATATGATCATATAACACCGATTTTATCATCACTGCATTGGTTACCTATAAAGTTCTGTATTAATTACAAGGTATTGCTACTGACTTATAAAGCCCTAAACGGCTTAGCTCCAGTCTATTTAACGGATCTTCTATCGCCCTATAATCCATCGCGCTCTTTAAGATCACTAAATTCAAGGCTTTTGGTCATACCTAGGATATCCAGATCCACTAAAGGAGGGAGAGCATTTTCACATTTAGCTCCAAAACTCTGGAATAGCCTTCCTGATACTGTTCGTTGCTCAGACTCGCTCTCCCAGTTTAAAACTAGATTAAAGTCGCATCTCTTCAGCCAGGCATTCATATAATATTTTTAATCTTACAGTTCAAATTACAATCCGGCCTCTAGTTAATAAACGCCAGAGGAGAACTGGCCCCCGACTGAGCCTGGGTTCTCCCAAGGTTTTTTTTTTCTCCATTGGGTCACCTGATGGAGTTTTAGGACACCATTAGGTCACTTGATGGAGTTTTTCGGTTCCTTGCCACTGTTGCCTTTGGCTTGCTCAGTTGGGGATATTCTGGGGATATTCTGGGGATATTCTGGGGATATTTAATTTGATTTTATCAATCAATAAATTCCACTAGAAACAAACCTTGTTGTATTATTTTAATTTAATACTGTGAAGCTGCTTTGATACAATCTGTATTGTGAAAAGCGCTATACAAATATACTTGACTTGACTTGACTTAAAATATTGAATGTAAATCTTCATTTTCTCTGATGAGTGAAACAATGGTCTCTTAACAAAGGAAGGGTCTATTGTTTACATTACACAACAGGCATATGCTTTCAGTTTTACACTGTTTGGTGTTACATAAAGCACTCTGCGCTGTGAATATTCGTTGTTTGCATGCAATAAATATAAATGTTTACCTGTTGAATTTAAGTATAAATAACTGAGTTCAGCATGTAAACACTTTATATTGAAAACAAGCCTTCACTGAACGGCATCAACACACTCCCACTCTCTCTGAAGACCTTCAGAAAACAAGCAACGCTCCGGAAATGTTACCCTGTTTTCTTCAATAAAGTAGAGCAGTGTCTACTGCATCTCACAACAAGATGACTTCTTATAAAGACCAATACACAACACATACTGTTTTCATTAGCGGTGCCACTAGATATATGCAAAAAAAAAAAAAATAATAATAATAATAATAATGATAAAATATATATATATATTTTTTTCAATATATATATTTAAAAAATATATATATATATATAAAATATATATATATATATATATATATATAAATATATATATATATATTTATATATGAGTAGGCCTATGATATAAACCCCTAACTTATTGGTATAACTTTTTAATATCATCATATTACCCTATAACACCCTATTACATAAATGCTTTTTTGTTATCTATCTGCACCCAAACAATTATGATAAATCTGTTGTCCATATCAGGCTGTTTTGATTTTTATTAATTCCCAGGATATTTGTGATATTAAATTAATTCTTTATGGCAACTATTTAATTTTCACTAGTAAAAATGCTAATTCTTGATATCAGGAATTAGATTTAGTAGAAATGGCATTTTTTTTATATCAGGAATTACATTTCCAATAGTCAAAATGTGAATTCTGGATATCAACAATCACTCGCAGAAACACAAATTCCTGATCAAGAATTAAATTTCAACTAGTAAAAACTATAATTCTTGATATCCGTAATTTAATTTCCACTATAGGTTGCCATTCAGATTAAATTGTTGATATCAAGAATGTTTTTTATTTTATTTTATTTTTTTACTATTTCACATGTTAGAAATACAATTCTTAGTAAAAATCATAATTTTTTACATCAACAATTACGTGGTTACTAAAAATATAAACTCAATTGTCACTAGCTGAAATATAAGGCCTAATTCTTGATATCTGTAAATGTATTTCAACGTTACATTTCTAATTTCTGACATCTGTGAAAATATATTTATGATATCAATAATTAGGAGAGTAATTTCAGATCTAAAATGGCTTTACTTACAAAAAAATCACATTCATGATATCAGAAATTAACATTGTCACTAGTGGCAAATTATTGATTTCAAAAATGAACATTTTATCTAGTAGCAGTTCAATAGTTGATATCAAGAACAGACATTTGCACTAGAAACCACAATTACTGATATAAAAAATTATGATTTTTACTATTAAGAATTTAATTTATATGTGAATTCAACTAGTAAAAACTATAATTCTTGATATCAACAATTGAATTTGAATGGCAGCCTATGGTGATATTCAACTAGTGGAAATCCAATTACAGATATCAAGAATTATAGTTTTTACTAGTTGAAATAAAGAATTTGTATTTCTGCGAGTGATGACGTCATTGTTGATATAAAAAAATTGCATTTCTGCGAGTGATGACGTCATTGTTGATATTGTGAAATCATTGATTAACTTGTGAAAATGGAGTTGCTGATATCAAGAATTCATATCCTGCAATGCAAAAGTCAAAACGGCTTGACATAGTGTGTGTGTGTGTGTGTGTGTGTGTGTCAGTATGAGTCATGCATGCACCACACATCTAAATCCGTAGTAAAACTAGTGTAAAGCATCACATGGTGGCGCTAGAGATCTTTACTCTAACTATCCCATAGTTTCTAAAACATGTCCATGCATGTCCTGCTCAAACTAAATATTATAACATACAAAATATATGGACAGATTTAATGTTGTAATAATGAAGTAAATAAAAGAAATAAGATATAAGAAGATAGATATAAGAAAATAAAACATATTGTAGGATACACAGAAAACAGAAAAATAAAAGGCGTGTTCTGACTACTTAAAAATGTTAACAAAATAATAATAATAATAATAATAAATAAAAAATCGAGATTTAGTTTAATTATATTTTAGATTTTATTTTAATTTAAAGTTATAGGCTACATTTAATTAAAATTAAATAAAAGTTAATATCGTGATTTACAGATCTATCTAATCTCAGGAGTAAAGTATTCAATCTTTGAGACGCGCGTCTTCATTCCAGCGCTCAGTGAACGCGCGTGACGCGCCAGTGAAAATAAGTGGGCGGAGCCTCCGCGCGCGCGTGTATAAGACCGAAGCTCTGTGATGATTTCTCGCAGTCGGACTCGAGCATGGACATACTCAGGACTATAACACACCACCATCATCATCATCACCATCATCAGCCTGTGAACAACGGCAAGATGTGTGAACACACACACCACAGACCCACCGAGAGCAGACGAGGGAAAGCTGAGGATAATAATAATGCTCATGCCACGCAAGAAATGTCACGCATCATCACGGATTCAACCACTGGGAAATGTTACTGTAGAGGAAAAGTTTTGGGCAAGGTAAATATTTTACATTTGACTCACGAAAAAGTAATACAATGGAGCACCATGTAAATACCATAGTACAAAAACCATGGTATCAGTACCAACATATATTAAATATTCAAAAGTGCATCAGCTGTTTTATTTTGGTTGTTGTTTAATTTCATTAATTAGTAATGCATAGAGGTAAATAAGAGATTTGAATATACAATTGAATATACTGATATGTAATGCTCTTATAATGCATCCTCTCTCTCTCTCTCTCTCTCTGTTTCAGGGCGGTTTTGCAAAATGCTATGAATTTACAGATCTAAGCACTGGGAAAATGTATGCAGCCAAAATCATTCCACACACGCGCGTCTCCAAACCTCACCAAAGGGAAAAGGTAACTTGCTGTCCTGTCGTCACGCATTTGCTGCTGGCTGCGTTGCTTAAATCGCTAATCAAGTTTTTTTCAACCGTTTGATTGACAGATCGACCGAGAAATCGAGTTGCACAGAGCCCTGCATCACAAACACATCGTTCACTTCTACCAGCACTTCGAGGACAAAGATAACATCTACATCCTGCTCGAATACTGCAGCAGACGGGTGAGTGCTATTGACGTCTCTCTATAATAATAGGTCTAGTAGGAAATATTGTTAAGCTGACGTATTTTGTTGTTCTTCAGTCTCTAGCACATATTCTCAAGGCCCGAAAGGTGCTTACAGAACCAGAGGTTCGGTACTACCTGAGACAGATCGTCTCGGGGTTAAAGTATCTCCACGAGCAAGAAATTCTGCACAGAGACCTTAAACTAGGTAAGCACCTAGAGCATTCAATCATTCCCTGAATAATACAGAAATCCCTTTCGTAACCTGATTCTGTTGCTTTTCCCAGGGAACTTTTTCATCAATGAATCCATGGAGCTCAAGGTTGGAGACTTCGGTCTGGCTGCGAAGCTCGAGCCGGTTGAGAACCGCAGGAGAACGATATGCGGGACGCCAAACTACCTGTCGCCTGAAGTCCTCAACAAGCAAGGGCACGGCTGTGAATCTGACGTCTGGGCCCTCGGCTGTGTGATGTAAGTACTAAAACATTGCTATGTTTCACTTCGCAACCTCCGTTTGCCCTCGAAAAAGAGCTAAGATCGGAAATTAACGGGGGGTTGGGGGGCAAAAATGCCTCCAAAATGAATAAAAATGCCCCTAAAACTTAAAATATGGAGCAAAAAAAGTCACTGTATGAGTTATTGTTTTTAATATTTATAATAGCCAGCAAAAATGCCTCCAAAATTAATAAAAATGCCCACAAAATTCAAGATATGAAGCAAAAAAAGTCACTGTATGAGTTCTTCTTTTAATATTTTATAATAGCCTCCAAAAATGCCTCCAAAATTAATAAAAATGCCCATAAAGCTCAAGATATGGGGCAAAAAAAGTCACTGTATGAGTTATTGTTTTTAATATTTATAATAGCCAGCAAAAATGCCACCAAAATGAATAAAAATGCCCACAAAACTCAAGATATGAAGCAAAAAAAGTCACTGTATGAGTTATTGTTTTTAATATTTATAATAGCCAGCAAAAATGCCTCCAAAATTAATAAAAATGCCCACAAAATTCAAGCTTTGGGGCAAAAAATGTCACTGTATGAGTTATTCTTTTTAATATTTATAATAGGATGTAGTTAAGCAATACTGAATGAGCGAGAGTGCTGTTTTCCCGAATACCAGCACAACTGTCAAAAACAAGAAATTAATATTATGTGTATTACATTTTAGACTACATAAATCCACAGTAGCTCCAGTGCAACACAGTGATGTCTCGTTACTGAATGAATCTGCGTTTAATGAGCGATTCAACGACTCGCTAATAAAGAGATTCACTTCATCCAGCGGTTTTGAATGAATCATTTGACTGAATCATTTGACTCAATGACTCACTTGTTAAGATAATTTGCCTCCACCTACTAAGAAAATAATTGCATACAATGTTTTTATCTGGCTTTTTTAAATTATCCGGCTCTGAATTGCAAAGTCCGCCTCTAACAAGGAGATGTTTATTCATGACGGATCATTTATGTCCCAACAGGTATACCATGCTTTTGGGAAGACCTCCTTTCGAAACCACAAACCTTAAAGAAACGTACCGGTGCATTCGGGAAGCGCGATACTCCATGCCGTCGTCTTTGTCGCCTCAAGCCAAGCATCTCATCAGCAGTATGCTGGCCAAAAACCCCGTGGAAAGGCCACAACTCGATGATATTCTACGCCACGACTTTTTCTGCCAGGTGTGTGTCCGTCTGTGCGAACGAAACATGTCACCAGTGAAGTATTCAGTGGTTTGAGCTTGTTTTTCCCCTCTTATATCAGGGTTTCACACCAGACAGACTGTCCTCAAACTGCTGCCACGCGGCCCCAGATCTTCACCACACCAGTCCTGCCAAGAGCTTCTTCAAGAAAGCTGCTGCCGCCCTGTTCGGTGGAAAGAAGGACAAAGCCAAGTACTTGGAGACTCACAGTAAGCGCTTGTGTACAGTAAACCATTCGTGACCCTGGACCACAAAACCAGTCACGGGTCGCACGGGTATATTTGTGGCAATAGCCAACAATAGAACATTGTACGGGTCAAAATTATTGATTTTTCTTTTATGCCAAAAATCATTAGGATATTAACTAAAAATCATGTTCCATGAAGATATTTTGAAAATTTCCTACTGTAAATGTATATAAAACATATTTTTTTGGTGAATGCAGCACAATCGCCAACATAAATGAACAACTTTAAAGGAGATTTTCTCAATGTTTTGATTTTTTTTGCACCCTCAGATTCCAGATTTTCAATAGTTGTATCTCTGCAAAATATTGTCCTATCCTAACAAACCACACATCAATGGAAAGCTTATTTATTCAGCTCATTCAACTCAATTTAAAAAAAATTGTGGTCCAGGGTCACATTTGTGGATCATCCAAATTACATCATTATACTGATGCACATCTTGCTTCTTGTAGATAAACCAACCAAGGAAGAGGATGACATAAACAAACTATGCCTTGACCTCCGGAAAACTTCAGTCAGTCCTCAACCCTGCAGAAAAACCCTTGAGGTGAGATCCTTCGTCCTCGTCCTTCTCATAGCTGTGCAGAAAGTTTAAGATCGTAACCTAACCTCATGCACATTCCTTCCTATATTCCCCACAGGACACTAAGCCCACTATCACAACTGCTGGAAAAGCAGCTGTTCCCGCAGTGAAGGACACCAGCAGCAAACAGCACATTAGAGACAGCATTCGGATGATAGTGCGGGGAACGCTGGGGAGCTGCAGTAGCAGCAGCGAATGTAAGAGACTTGCACATTTTTATCAGCGTGAGGATGTTAATGGATGTTTCGGTGCGATATCTAATGGGTTTTGGTGCTATTTGTGTTCACAGGTCTTGAGGACAGCACAATGGGAAGCGTTGTGGACACTGTTGCACGAGTATTGCGAGGCTGTCTGGAGAACATGCCGGAAGGTGCGTATCTGACATGATCCGATTTACAAATGCAGAGTCACTTTTAATAACCCATTCTTAATAAGAAAGTAAAATGCATTTAAAAATAAAGGTATTGTAAGATTAAAAAAGCATCAAAAGGGTTAAAAAAAAAGTGTATATATATATATATATATATATTTAAAAATAACAATAATATATATATTAATTCAAATCAGTTTTGTTTAGAATTTTTTTTTATTCCATGTTAAAGTTAATACTAATATTAGCCACATTAATAATAATATTTTAAATATTTATTAATAATAAAGTTGAAAAAAAAAATCCATACAAAAATCTGAAAATAAAACATATTTATAAAATATATTGTAAGATATAAATAAATTAAAATAAAAAGCATTAAAATGATTTTGAACATTTGAAAAAGTTTAAAATCTGAAAATAACTAAATAATAATTACATTTGTGTTTTAGTTTTTTTCCATGTTAGTTATACATGTCGTTACATGTTATACATGCCTAAATAAAATGCATTAAAAAAAATCTGAAAATAAAATATTTATAGAACATTGAAAAATGATAAATATAAATAAAAATAAAAAGCATTCAAATAATTTTTGAACATTTTTAAAAGTTTAAAATCTGAAAATCGTTTATTTTATTTTATTATTATTCCATGTCAAAGTTATACCTTTCACTTTTAATAATGCATTTTTAATCCCTTGTTTACAGTTAATAACATTCCCAAAGAAAGCATGAACGGCAGCTTCCAGTGGGTGACGAAGTGGGTGGACTATTCCAACAAGTACGGCTTCGGATACCAGTTGTCGGATCACACAGTTGGCGTTCTCTTCAACAACGGCACTCACATGAGCCTTCTGTCGGACAAGAAGTACGTTGACCATCTCAAGTGTCTGTGTAGCTCTTTTGCAGGTAAAGATCATGAAGACTAACGTGTCTTTTAAACCTACAGGACGGTGCATTACTATGCAGAGCTGGGACAATGCTCGGTCTTCCCCACGACTGAAGCCCCGGAGCAGTTCGCCGGTCAGGTCACCATCTTAAAATACTTCGCCCACTACATGGAGGAGAATTTGATGGATGTAAGTGTCCTCGCTTGGTGGAAACGTGCTAAGTCTATCAATAATTCACAGATTTCCTGATTATAACTTGCCGCTCTTCAACAGGGAGGTGATTTACCCAACGTAACCGATGCAGGGAAACCCAGACTGTACCTTCTCCAGTGGCTCAAATCTGATCGAGCTCTCATGATGCTCTTCAACGACGGCACTTTCCAGGTAAAACGTCATATTTGCTCCGCTAGAATGAAGGAACACACATAATAGGGGTGTAACGATACCCTCACGTCACGATACGATACATATCACGATACGATATTATTGCGATACTCCAAGACATATGATAAAAGGTTAAGAAAAAATGTACTGTTGCTTAAAATGCTAAATTTGGTATTACATTGTACAAAATATCACAAAATATTTATTTTAGACGAATATTCTTGCACTCTTTCACTGACTAGATATATTTAAAATAATGTAGGCCACTTTTACTGGTAACATCAGACATTTGGCATTATCAAGACCCACAAATATTCCCCCATTGCATTATTATACATTATATTTAACATTATATATAGTAGTTTAATGTAGTACTGACACTGAAACTCTGAAAACTATACACAATACATATTGTTGCAGTTTTGTATTGCGATATATTGTTACACCTCTACTACATAATGTTGACTTGATTGCTAAACACATGCTATTCCCACAGGTCAACTTCTACCACGATCACACCAAGATCATCCTGTGCAATCAGAGCGAAGAATACCTCTTGACGTACATCAACGAGGACCGTGTTTCCACCACGCTGCGTCTCAGCACGCTCCTCGTGTCGGGATGCTCACCGGACCTTCGCACACGCATGGACTACGCGCTTGACATGCTGTTGCAGAGGTGCAACTGAACCATACGAGCGCACAAAGACTGGGATACTTCGAAAAGACGAGAATGTGGACTATGTACGACTGGACGGGAGAGTGTTGCAGACGGGAGGAGATGAAATGGATTATGAGTTTTACAGAAAGGACTGAACTGAGCTGGGCTGGAACCAGAGACAATGATGATGAAATCAAGATGATAATATCTCATTTTAGGTGTTTTAAAATGCAGAAATCTTGCTTTGTTGAAGCCAAAAACGGAGATATTAACTCTTTCCCCGCCAGCGTTGACTACAAAAAGTCGGCTGAATTTTTGAGCACGTTCACGAAACGTTCACGGCCTCCAGAGTATTTTGTTGTACGAATAAACATTTCAATATATTGAAAGAAAGGACAGAGCCTCTGCTTTTAAACTAACAAAAATGAATGTGGATAAGAAACAAAAAGCGGAGAAAATCTCGTTTTTGTCAAAGACTTTGTCAGGATTGATAATCAAACATCCCCAAAGCTTCACAGTCGTTTCGTTCGGTAACAATATTCAGTTTTGATTGATATTTTGTTTATGTTTGATGCTCACGTAAATGACTTGTGCGTCAGCAATGCAATCCTGGTTTACGCAGATCATATTCTTCGCTTGTTTTCGGATTTGGAGATGCCGTGCTATTTCAGAAGTTGCTCAACAGCGCCCCCTACCAAACCCAGATTCCCGGGGGAAAAACTTGTCAATGGCGGTGAAAGAGTTAAAGCTGAGGAAAGAAGGCTTTAGCAAGGCAGGGTGGTTTGATGTAGCTCTCTTGAGAGCAGATTTCGTTTAACTGTGAAAACATTCCTGCTTAAGGACACGGGCTTCAGAGTGAAATGATCCGATGCTGTAGTTCAACATTTCACTGTGTGCACGCTCTGCAATGCCATGGACATAACTTATTATCAGACAGAACCCACTATTTATTTATTTAATAAAGATGACCTTAGAATAATGTCAGTGTTCATGAGTGACGTTTCAAGAACACACGTTATTTAATTGTTCAGTACAATAATCGTGTCTAGCGCTTTGTCCTTTTGCGTCAATCTCCCAGGGCATCATGGGAGTTGAGGCAAACTCATTATGCAAGGCCGGTGGCAAAACCGCAATCGGCGTTTGTCTTGTCTTGATGTTTGTATAAAGATTAAAGATGAATAATATTGTGGAGGTGTTGTATTTTGTTTCTTTGTTAAAGCGTAATTACCCCCATTGTCCCTGCGTCTGAGTGCTAAAGCAGTCTATTATGCAAACCTCCAGGGGCCCGATGAAGCCACCACAAAAACACACATTATGCTTATGTAAAAGGGAAGAAAACATGAAAAGAGTGGTTTTCACCACCTACTTTCAGCCCAGTACAAACTCCCTACGCTATAGTCCTTCTTGCACTATAGTAAAAACAGTACTTGACTTATGTACTGTATTTATAATGCAATGCTTAAAACTACTTGATCTCATTGATGGATTGCTTTACTTTATTATTTGCTTTAGTTTTCTTCCTGCTTTTCTGCAACCAGAACAGACCTGTGAAGCATTTATGATATATTTAAGCTTTACACCTTTACTGTGACAAATGCCAACACTTTTCATCATGCACTCATTAACTCAGTTGCTATAATTAGTCATAATTTAAAGATAACTAGGGTGCACGAATAAATAGCTCGTATAAGGTTTCCAGAATGAATCAAACCAAATGCATCTGAATACCTGCAGCGTAGACACAGTTAATGAAATTAAATTAAATATGAAAGTGCCATGGTAACCCATACGCCGTCCTCTGGATTTAACCCATCCATCCAAGGAGCAGTGAGTAGTGAACACACACACTTCAAACCGTGGACACACACACCCGGAGTATCGTTCACTACCGATATTGAGATTCGAATCTGCAACCTTCGGGTTGCCAGTCTGACTCTCTAACCATTAGGCCACGTCTGTCCCGTCACAGCTTTTTTATATACTTTTGTTCTTTAATAGGCCACTAAATCCATTCCCTAGAAATAGTACGATGGAAAACCATTGTTGCGTCCCAATTCTCATCGGCACCGGCAGCATCAGTCGCCATTTCCCTTTCATTGAATCTTTTCACCGCACAGCAAAACTAAATGGTGACTGAAGCTGTCATTCTGAGAAACTGCTTTGGTTTTGAAACAGCTTGAGGCTAGTAAATAATAATTTAATCATTTTTGGATGAACATGCAATCCCTTTGAATACCATGGTATGAACATGGTATCAGTATGGTATACAAATATGGCTTAAAAAAGTTAAAGTAGTCAATAATGTTATCCCTTTAAACTCATCTTTGATCACCAAAATTACATATTTAAATGTTTCTTCCTTAAAAAAAAAAACGTCATGCCTTAAAATATCTTTTGCCTCGGTTAGTATTTGTGGTTCTATGAATATTCAAATGAGCCCCGCCTCCACTCACTCACTCAGCTCAGAGATCCACTGGTTGACGATCACACGTTGATCTGATTGGTTACAAGGTAGTTTGTGACGTCAGAAACACCAGCGATTTCAAAGCGTGTTTTTGAGACTGTCTTTGGTTCACTGCAGTTTTAAGGAGGAAATACTCAGCAATGGTGTCGACTTATGAATTTACACATGGTTTGTCTCAAAGCATATTAAAAACACCACATAGACACAAAAACAACATTAAAAGCTGGATTATCACCACAGGGGGACTTTAAACGTATATCTTGGAATGAGACATTACCATGTCAAGATTCATTTTTCATTTTTATCATCTTTGTATTGAGCCAGCTGGTTTCTCTCTCTCTTGGCCTTGACGAGGAAACATTCTAGGAACAGAGACGCGTTTGTTGTCCAAGATCACTATAGGCCCGGTACAGTTGGCCGCCTGGAGAGAAGTCTCTTTCTAGCATCATCTGTCACTTCTGTGAAATGTAGGCCATTTTTCTCTTCTCTGAGTCAATGCCAGGTTACTTAATAGGCTGAATTCACAAAATAACACTTTTACAGTTACATAACACGTACATAGCCACTGATACTGACTATAACAATTACCGTTTTAGCTTTTACACAGGCCTTCAGTGCACATGATCAAATGAATGACTGGATCTCTGAGTAATGAAGTAATAAGATAAAAGCAAGTCATAATATAATATTAAATAGATAAATATAATATAATATAATAATAAAAAAAAAAAAAAAAAAATATAATATTTGACAGATGCTTTAATATTGTAAAGCAAGGGACACAATGGACTTATTTTGGCATTTTTAAGACAAAAATGTTTACTAGACTATAATGTACTAGAAAAAATATATATCCCGCACACTACTTGAGTTCGCAAAAATGACAAACAATTTTTTAAAGGGGTGGTATAATGCCCTTTTCACAAGATGTAAAATAAGTCTCTGATGTCCCCAGAGTGTGTGTGTGAAGTTTTAGCTCAAAATACCCCACAGATATTTTTATATAGCATGTTATTCATATAGCATATAGGCGAGCAAAAACGCACCGTTAGTGTGTCTGTCTCTTTAAATGCAAATGAGCTGCTGCTCCCGGCACAGGGGGCAGAGCTTCAACAGCTTGCACTCACACAGACATGCACTGAAAATCTCAAAAACGTTTAGCCTTTTATGTTCAAACCGGATTCAGATAATGATGGAGAGACTCAAGAAGAAGTGACAACATGTAGAATGCATGGTAGTTATCTTCTAGTCATTGATTAGCATATTCTGTCTTGATAATCTATAAATCGTGTTCCGGGGGCGGGGTTTATGCAAATTCTAGGGTTGGTGATGTCACTAACCCGGGAGGAATGTGGTGTAGTCTCTACCAGCCGTTTGTTGTAGTCCTTAAAAAGCGATTTCTTTAAAAGCAAATATCTCCCTTTGCTTTGAACTTTGAGCGTTGTAACTTTGCATGTTGTTTATGCTCAAACAGCAACATTACACACTAACTAAAGCTAGAAAAGTCAAATCATAATCAACCACCCCTTTAATGAGCACCGATTTGGCCAATCTCTCTTCCTCAGTCTTACTAAACACAAACAAAAAGACCAAAACTGGGTAAATGTGTTGGCCTCAAAACTGTGAGTTTAGCTGGCAAAGTATTAGACAGCATTCTTGCAATGAAAAGGTCCTAATTATCTTAATGAAGCTCCTCTTAAGTGCCGCTGATATAATTAGATCTAATCTTCTCTGGAATTGTTTGCAGAATAGCATCCTTAGGTGTGGACAAAAGAAGCACAGATGATAGATTACAATTAACGATTAATTTTCCACAATGTCATTACAGACCTTAAATACCTCCAGACATATTATAGTGTTGATGTGGTTCATGACTTTCATTTCATCATGACACATATTTCACTAAGCCACAACTTTACATTGTAAACATCAAATACATTAATATGTGTATGCATAAACATAATAATCCATTCAGCTAAACCAGTTCATAATGCATGTCACAGGAAACACGTCCTGATCTAAATATGTGAATTGTGTTGTAAATGAGGATACAGCTCGTCCATGATATTTCTCAAGAGATGGCAAACAACATGTGAAGGTAATGAATCACGCCCGATTACTTAACACCCATCTGCTGGCAACCCAGTGTGTCCGACTGCCCCACATTACGGACACACTTTTGCCCCAGTTTCCATGTATTGTGATTGTCCATGTCTGAATCTGTTGACGACACGAATGCCGATTTATCCGTCTTGAATGAAACCACATGCAGAGCAATCTGAGAAGAGATATGCACTGAGTCATCGACGTGTCTAACCAACAGGTTTTATTTCAGAGAAATCTGATTTAGTATAGATAACATCTATAATGAAAGGAGTCAGAGGGTTTCGTCATGAGATCTCATATCCTCACATCACATTACCTCAAAATTTTACAATGACAGTCATCTGTTTTTCATTGAAGTATGGGTGAAGTTTTACACTGTAAACCCTAACGCTCAAAATTGGTTTGAGTAGGACAAACTTAAATTAAAAAAATTAGTTCAGTCAAATTAACTTTTATGAGTATTTAGCACTTTCTTTTTCTTTCAAGTTCACAGAACTGATATATTTAATAAGTAAACTGAACTGTTTCATTGTTTTGAGAATTATTTCTTTTGATTTAGATGAACTTAAGTTTAACTGAAACGGCATGGGATGTCTATTTCCCAGCATGCTTTGCTGATGTCACTGGAAAGGGAGAGTAAATGCTAAAATTAAGTGTAATATAATGTTTTTTTTTGTGTGTGCAAGATTAATGTTGAGTGGAAGATTTAGTAGTGATTAATGTTTTGTTATGCTAATTTAGAAGAATTTCTGTTAATGTTGGTTTTAGGATATAAAACCTTTATATTGCTGCACTCATACAGCAAGTGCTACTGTAAAACATACTATTGTTAACATGTTAACAATTTAGTATGTTAAAATAGCTTGTTAAAGCTATAAGTTTATACTAATAAAAGTGTTCAGATTGAGATTACATGAAAGTTTTAAGTTAAATATGTGAATTAGTGTACTCGAACATTTCAAGTTAAGAACAATTAAAATGTATAAGTACAAAATAAAAATCTGCCAGGTCTGCTTACTTAAACTTTGATTTTCCTAACTTAAAAAATTTGAGACAACTGATTGCCTTACATTTTTTGAGTTTTGCCAACTTACTCAGGGTCACATTTCAACACAAAAATCAAAAGAATTTATATTTTGCATAAAAAACAGGAAGTGTTCATTTGGCTAATGTTCTGAACAAACTTACTTCCTGTAACGTTCATAGAATGTTTGTTTAAAAAGGATCAGGGGCCTCATTTATAACCGTTGCGTACGCACAAAACAGGCCCTGAAAGAGGCGTACGCCACTTCCGACGCATAAGTTGTGATTTATAAAAACAAACTTGACGGGAAAATTTTTGCACCTGCACGCAAACTCTGACCCATGCGTACGAACGTTTTCGAGATGGAGCAGTTTGGCGACACCGATGGTGAGCTGGAGTTAAATGTCTTTTTGGTCACTTTTAGTCAGAAAATCTAAAGACATACAGAAAGATGATACAAAATATAATTTCACTCACCAAGCCTATCACTTGAAGCAAATATCCATCCCTTCTTAAATGTCCGCGCCAGCGAGCGCGTTGGGCCGTTTAGTGAAACTGACGCAAATAACAGTTTAAATAAATAAAATAATGATTTAAACTATGTTTTACTTCTGATATAAACATTTAGATTAAATATGCCATTCAAATTAATGGAGTTTAACACTTAAACATGAAATCATTACTGAGAAGTTACAACATTTTTTTTATATTCAATCAATAGAAATATTTGTTGTGGAATCGGATGTGATGTTTTTGAACACTTTTCCTGTGGCTGTTTTAATGTTTTAACCACAGAGATAATTGCTTATCATGATAATACCAGATTGTCTGAGCAAATAATGCACATAATTTCGTGCAAATAATGCCAAAGGCCTATCTGTTTCCATTCAAAATATAAATCAATTAAAAACGCAAAGTTTTATAAATGAGACCCCATGCATCTTTAATAAAGTATTTAAAATGTTAGCACAAAAATGTTATTCATGCATTGTTCATGGAATGTTTTTTTTTTTTCCTGAAACGTTTTAGTTGGACATTCATCTAACATTTTTTAAATGTTACTTGGTTCGGAATGTTCAGAGAACATTCAAAAGTAACATTCACACGTTCGAGGAATGATAAAATGGAATTTTAAAAATGGAAAACATTGGAAAATGGAGTTTCCTTAGCGTTCGCGTAGGAAAAAACATTCAGAAATAATGTTTTCATAACTCCTTATAGAGCATATTTGTGTTAGGATTGAGATTTTTTTTTTTTTTTGCAGTGAGACATAATTTTCACAGGTTTCACCACGTTTTCACCCCAATTTGCATTACTGTAATGCAAAAGACTGTGCAGACATCCAGACATCATTTATTTTTAATCAGCATGAATTCAATTTACACTGTAGTATGTCAAATATGATGCATACTTAATAATGGCTTTATAAATGTAAATTTTTTACACATCACAATAATAATGTAATCAGTGACGACTGAATTCTTAATCATCATAAATAATGTTACATTGCAAATAATAATAACAATATTGTATATGAAAATATGGAAATTTCTTTGTGAGATTCACCCATGTTCAAAATGCATCATCTTTTGCCGTTCAGAGAGTAAATGAACGTAGGAAACCTTCAGAGAAGAGCTATTTACTGCATATTTGTGGCTTTGCAGCGAGTTCATTCATGCCGTTTGGCACAGTGGGAAATGAACACATATCTTTGTGCCGCCCGGTTTCCTCAACACGACCACGCCTGACATTCCTCAACACACCTGACGGCTTTTTCTCACACATTCCCTGTTCGATTACCCACATACAACCAGATTTACTGCAAATAACCGCTCCGAGTTCCAAGAAGAAATAAAAGTCACAAATAATGGAAGAAAATCTCAACTGTTTCAGTATAAGATCCAACCGAGAGGTTTCTCAGATGTTTCACCTGAGACAGAGACGGTTTCAGAAGAGATTTAATGTCAAATCACTCACAATCAGTAACTAAACCAGGAAACTAAACAGGGTTTATTTTGAATTCACGTTGACTTTGACTAAGATCAGTGGGGAAGTCAGAAGCTGGCAAGTAAATTAAAGCAGAATAAAAACTTGTGCATGTTTTCTATGAATCAGACGAGGTAAATTGCATGCCTTTATTTCTGAGGTAATCTCTGCTAATGCAGACAGTATGTACAGTATGCTCAGTGTTGCCTACACTGTTCTCAAAGCAAACACAATGCAGACGATTGTTGCAACACAACTGCAACTGTATGCAATGTACATTGCCACACAATGGGGCTTGTGAAGCGGCTGGTGACCGCAGAATAGTGGGCTATGAGTTGTGGAGGAGTGAGGATTTCACCAACACAAAAGAGCTTTCAGAGAAGCATTTGAACATTTTCTTACTCATTGCACAGTTATGAAAATATAATATCTTTGTAGTTGACCTAACAATGCATCAGGGAGCAGAACAAGAAGGAATCAATGGCAGACTGAGATCTCAATTCAATCTTAAATGAATAATGAAAAACAGCAAAAACAAAGTATCTGTCATGATCGCAGTGAATAAGGTCCACAGAAGAAGATAATTTAATCAAACAAACTCAGATAATCCACAGTGCGTGATACACAAACAATACCTGACAATCAGAGAAACGAGGAACTTAAATACACACTGATAACGAACTAAAAGACTAACAGGTGTGATGATTAGATGAGTTCCCATAGTAACTAATTATTACGGGAAACATGAATAAAGACAACACGCAATAGGGAATGAGAAGCAAACTAAAAGTCCATGATAATGAAACTAAACAAGCTAAAACTTGTTTCCGAAATTAACTGTAAAATTAACGGACACCTTTGCATAAACTCAACATGAAATCAAAATTGATTTTCTCAATGCCGATTTCCCTGGAAATCTGATTTCCAGATTTCCAGTTTCACTTGGAAATATGCCACGTTGCGAAAGTAAAAAAAAAAAAAAAAAGGGGTTTGGGTGAATGCAGTTTCTTGCTTCTTTACCCCATTCATTTCCATCATACTATGGAAGTCAATGGGGCTTGTCAACTGTTTAATTATCCATATTCTTCAAAATATCTTCTTTTGTGTTCAGCCGAAGAAAGAAACTCGTACAGGTTTGGAACAACTTGAGGATGAGTAAATGATGACTAATTTCGATTTTTTGGGTGAACATTCCCTTTAAGTTTAAGCCTCTTAGATGTTACTCCTAAAACAAGACCCCTGTAATTTCACAAATCTCTCCTCGAGGGTTTCGGTAGAGATCTCAACATGTCTTAAACTGTGCTCAAGTTTGCCAAGATACTAAATTTCACAATCCAAAGTCAGAGATCACAATATGCAAATAAAATGTTTAATCTAATGATATCATTTGAGCTGCAATCCATGTTGATTTTAGGCCCTGTTTACACCTGGTATCAAGACGCGTTTTGGTCGATCGGATCACAAGTGGACGACGCTAAATACATGTGCAAACGGGGTCTAAAAGGTTCTTGTCAACCACTTCCAGAGGTAGTTTAAAACACATTCGACTGGATTGCTTTCGTAGTGTAAACGCTCGAATGTGTTCAAACCGCCACAAAAGGCCATCCACTCTTCAACTACTGACTTAATGCGTGAACATTATGAGAAACGCTCGAGCCAGACGGGATTTAAACTGTCGGCTGAAGACACAAGTTTGATTTTACGACGAAAAACATACCAAGCACAATGTTCTCTCACCATTCTTTCTTTTTTTTCTTGCTTCTTTTGGAAAGTTGATAGGTGACAGGAGTACAACATTACGATAAAAACAGGGTTACATGTTCCTCAACCCGGTCACACTAAATGTGTCTCTATAGCACGCATTGTATTTATCGTGCAATTTATACGCGAAAATTAGTTTTTACGTGCATATGATACGCATGGGTAGGTTTAGGGTAGGTTTAGTAGTGGTGTGGGGTGCGTGTGCATTACACGCAATAAAGTGCGTATCAAATGCACGCGAAAACTGCGTATCATATGCACGTAAAAACTCGTGTATAAATTGCACGATAAACACAATGCGTGCTACAGAGACGCATTTCCATGAGATCAGGCTGTGTTCCTACAGGCACATTTTGACCATGAAATAAAATACAGTACAAGACAAAACACAAAGTGGTTAACTATTCATTTTGAGACCTTACTGTAATATGTGTCCAGAACTCTTCCCAAGGAGACAGTCCCTCCTCTCTAACATTGTTTACTCGGATAAGCATAGATTCATAAGATGCAATTTCTACCATTGCACTGGACCACTCTTTCAATTCTGGGGCTTTCATTGTCTTCCAGTGTCTCAAAATAATCCTACTAGCCATTGTAATACATATGTCCATTTATACCATAATATACCATATTATGTCCATTTATACCATAATATGGACCATAATATACCATAATATACCATATTATGTCCATTTATACCATAATATACCATAATATGGACCATAATATACCATAATATACCATATTATGTCCATTTATACCATAATATGGACCATAATATACCATATTATGTCCATTTATACCATAATATACCATAATATGGACCATAATATACCATAATATACCATATTATGTCCATTTATACCATAATATACCATATTATGTCCATTTATACCATAATATACCATAATATGGACCATAATATACCATAATATACCATATTATGTCCATTTATACCATAATATACCATATTATGTCCATTTATACCATAATACACCATAATATGGACCATAATATACCATAATATACCATATTATGTCCATTTATACCATAATATACCATAATATACCATATTATGTGCATTTATACCATAATATACCATATTATGTCCATTTATACCATAATATACCATAATATGGACCATAATATACCATATTATGTCCATTTATACCATAATATACCATAATATACCATATTATGTGCATTTATACCATAATATACCATATTATGTCCATTTATACCATAATATACCATAATATGGACCATAATATACCATATTATGTCCATTTATACCATAATATACCATACCATATTATGTCCATTTATACCATAATAACATTAGGTATTTGAGACTTGTCATCTAATAGACACAGTTTAGGAGTTAAAGATATTGTGGAGCCATACCAGCAACTTAAAACATCCATAACTTGTTTCCAGAATGGTTTAACAAGACTACGTTCCCAAATACAGTGTAAAAAAGGTACCCGGTTCCAGCTGGCATTTCCAACAAAAATTGCAAGTTTCATCCTGAAAAGTCTTACTGGAGTGTGGTAGAATCTGTGGAGAATCTTATATTGAGTGAACTTCCCCCTTGCTTCTTTAATATATTTACCACACCCCACCATAATGCTAGACCATAGAGTCAATTTCTTCACCAATGTCCCACATGGTCCTTAAATTTCCCAAGTCACTGCTCCTGAAGGAGTTTACCGTTTTATAGAAGTGTGAGGATTTACAGATTCTTGTGTTTTTTTTTAAGGTATCTTATAATAGGGTTGTCAACCACAGGGCCAATTTTAGACAATATACAATTACGCCTTCAAAACGTAAAACCTACTTTACAAAACCTTTTTGTAAAACCTTCAAAAAGTTGTCTTTTCCTACAAGATTATAACATCAATTATGCTTATACCCTGCTGGTGCCGGTACTTCCAGTAAATCACCTTTTTACCAATTCGGATAGCCGGGTTATTCCATAATAAAGAATATTTCTGTAAATTGTGAGATAATTGGAATATTTTGTGAATCATTCCTGATTTCAAACACACACTCAGCAGAAACTAAAGCTGTTGCTCTCCGTGTGTTTTTCCATCGTCTCCAGTCGCGTTCATATGTAAATTACGAGAGCTTATTTCGTCCATTAGATCGAAAGATCTGAAAAAGCCCATACATTTACCCATCCATAGACCCTCCCCTTGAAGAAATCAGGACAGAAGTGGTCGAAAGTGGACAAAAGAGACGGATTAAAACACAATGTGTCTCTCGTGATCCGATCGAACAAAACGCATCTTAATAGCAGCTGTAAACATATTTATAGCTCTATATGTCTCAATTGGGTCCATTTGTATTTCTCCAAAAGACTTTTAGAAGAAACGCGTGAGACAAAGTTCATACCTACACTGTAAAAAAAAGAATTTTAGAAGTTGTGAACAAAGATTATTGGAAGAACACTCTAAAAATGCAGGGTTATTTCAACCCATGTTTGGGTCAAATATGGACAAAACCAAACCGTTGGGTTTAAATTTGTAATTAAAACAAATGTAATCAAGACTTGTGAGGACTGACGCACTGGATGGTGGTTTTGTGCGATATTACTATTTTAATGCCCTCAAATATTACACTGAACACGGCATATTTTTCCATCAAGGAAAACAGGATTTTTCTCGCTCTTCTCAAGTAAAAGAGTCTTGACTGTGCAAACACTCCCATCCACTACTGTTAAACTGCAATAACTCATTTAGAAACTGGTGAATCTCACAGACTGGTCAAGAACGGGTCGGGTTTCATCCAAAAACCTAATGAGAAAACAGAAGAAGAAAATGATAGAAGAAGAAGATTTGTAAAACTGATCTATCATTTGCAACTAATTAACAGACAGACAGACATATAGATAGATAGATAGATAGATAGATAGATAGATAGATAGATAGATAGATAGATAGATAGATAGATGGATGGATGGATGGATGGATGGGTGGATGGGTGGGTGGGTGAATGGGTGGGTGAATGGGTGGGTGAATGGGTGGGTGGGTGGGTGAATGGGTGGGTGGGTGGGTGGATGGATGGATGGATGGATGGATGGATGGATGAAGTTGTGAACAAAGATGATTGGAAGAACACTCTAAAAATGCTGGGTTGTTTCAACCCATGTTTGGGTCAAATATGGACAAAACCAAACCGTTGGGTTTAAATTTGTACTTCAAAAATAAATAAACCAATGGTTGTGTTTGTCCGTATTTGACCCAACCATGGGTTGAAACAACCCAGCATTGTTTAAGTGAAAAATACTCTTTCAGTCATTCTACTTCATTGTTTAATTCAATGTTACTTGCCATATCTGAGTAAGAATAGTTTCAAAGTAAATGCAAACTGGTTTTTTTTTTCTGTTTTTTTTCTCTCTCTCAGTGAAACGATGCACAAGCAAACTATATGAGCAAAGAAACATCCCTCTGGGTTGATTCACACTTTGTTCTGTACAGGGCGGTTCAGCTCTGCACACAACGTTCTCGTTAAATTTATGAGCGCTCGGTCTCCCTGTGAAACTTCTCAACATACCTGTTATTCACAGGATCACGTCCCTCCACAGAATCACAGTCGGCTTCGCTGTAGGTTTGCCAGCCTAATTGAACAGATGGGTTTTTAATGGCGGCGGGTCAGATGTTTGTGCAGCTGGAGCGGGTTTAAAGAGACGGGCACAAGTAAGGACAGCGAGGTGAAATTTCATACTATATAAAAACATGCTTTCCATAAGACAGGATCTGTTTGATGCTGCTGGGATTGAATGACACGGCCCTCCTGAGAAAAGATGACTTTAATGAGAGCGTCACAATAGGCTGAGAGTTCATGAATGCAAACATTCAATCAAGTTGGCTTGTTGTCTAGAACTCAAGCTCAAATCACCCAAAGGCATGTTTTATGTGCTGCAGAAGTAGCTGTTCATGTAATCGAATCTGCGAAGAGAGAGTATTAAAACATTGATTTTCTTCCAGAGATGTATTTACTCCTGGATAGGGTTTCCAAACACACCCATGGGACACAAACTGCTCAATAAATAAGCTCTGGGATGAAGGGAGTAAAAGCCAATTTTAGAAATAATGATTTATTTTTCTATTTATTGTCAAATTCGTATAAAGCCCTACATCGGTCCCATCTCACATTACAGTTTTCTCTCGTGTCATCCAAACCGATGCATGTAAAAAATGGAGACTGGAAAAACACATCCCACCAGAAATAAGTGTTGAATAATGAAAGAGACTGACATTTTTATCCATACCAGACAACTTCTAGAACTGATTTCATGCTGTATACAAACAAATAATTTGATATCAAAAAGCTTGCTTAATAAATAAATTAATAATAATAAATGTAATCAAGTAAATTATTAAATAAATCAAATTCATGAATATGTTTTTTTGTTTTTTTGGCTATATCATTAATAAATTATTGTTTTCAGTGTGGTGTGTCCATTTTTTTAAATATTAAATATGTTATAATTATTACTCATAATTAAACTCATGAATAAGTAATTTTAATAAAATTTATACTTTTTTTGACAAGGTGCTTAAATAATACACAATATTGTGCTTGTTAATATATATATATATATAATAGATAATTCATGCATATAATTTGTGCATGTTGAAAAAAGCTCAAACTAAGTAATTTTTACTGTACTGTTATATACAATATATATAGAAGAGCACATAAAAAATTATATATATATATATATATATATATATGAAGAGTTCAGATGCAAAAGCCTCTAAGTGACATCTGAAATTTTCTTCTGGAATAATCATTTTGATCAAGTTCAATAATTTCACTTAAATGGCAATTAATAGGTAATTTTCATTGCCATTTAAGTGAAATTACTGAACTTAAATATACGAGCTTGATAAAAATAATCATTCTAGAAGAAATTTTCAGATGGCACTTAGAGGCTTTTGCATCTGAACTCTTCACATATATATATATATAAAGCTCAAACTGTAAATTTTACTCAGGATTGTTTGCTTTTAAGTATTGATCTCAAAGTAGAAAGTTCAAGCTTTGGTTATTAGTGCATCAGATGCCAAACCACATCCATTCCACACTGTAATGAAATGATCGATTGACTATAGTTTCGACAGTATATGTTTATTTCTCTCTCTATCACATGTGACACCAGCAGAACTGAACCTGTAACATTTGCACAGGGATTGTCTTCCTGTAAACGCTGTTAATCTCACTCACTCTGAGGTGAAATTCATTCTTAATTTTACCTAAAGCAAGACTCTGTGAATGCAAAATGCCTTTAAACCATAATATTAAAATGAATCCACTGCATTTCAATAAAGATCGTGGATGCGGCTCAATTTTTGCACATTAATCATTAAACACGCCTGTGTGGTTTTGAATGAGTGAGTCATCAGTCAAATGCACACGGATATCAGACGCGTTCAGCTTTGTCAATGACACACTCTGGGCAAATGTGAACGGGATCTTGGTTTGTTTGCCTCTCACATTAAGGTCAGAGATGCCACCGGAAATGAATGAGGTGGAAGAGAGAGCATTCAGACAGAAGACTGACTCTAACATTCACGGTGCTCTCGGCATTGCAACAGAGAGTGTCGCATGCGTTTAGTGTGAGAATCACACACCGACTGCACAAGGAAAACACACAAGGACAGAGGCTTGTGAGGACTGACGCACTGGATGGTGGTTTTGTGCGATATTACTATTTTAATGCCCTCAAATATTATACTGAACACGTCATATTTTTGCATCAAGGAAGACAGGATTTTTCTTGCTCTTCTCATGTAAAAGAGTCTTGACTGTGCAAACACTCCCATCCACTACTGTTAAACTGCAATAACTCATTTAGAAACTGGTGAATCTCACAGACTTGTCAAGAACGGGTCGGGTTTCATCCAAAAACCTAATGAGAAAACAGAAGAAGAAAATGATAGAAGAAGATTTGTAAAACTGATCTATCATTTGCAACCAATTGACAGACAGACAGACAGACAGACAGACAGACAGATAGATAGATAGATAGATAGATAGATAGATAGATAGATAGATAGATAGATAGATAGATAGATAGATAGATAGATAGATAGATAGATAGATAGATAGATAGATAGATAGATAGATCGATAGATCGATGGATGGATGGATGGACAGATAGACAGACAGATAGACAGATAGATAGATGATTGATGGATTACAATAATACGAATTTTATCTATCTATCTATCTATCTATCTATCTATCTATCTATCTATCTATCTATCTATCTATCTATCTATCTATCTATCTATCTATCTATCTATCTATCTATCTATCTATCTATCTGTCTGTCTGTCTGTCTGTCTGTCTGTCTGTCTGTCTGTCTGTCTATCCATCCATCCATTATTAGTTTCATTCATATGTTGTTGTAGTATTTGTTGAACATGCCTTTTACATTTAAAAATCATTGTATTGTAAAGAGTATTTTGTACAATAATATAATCATAAAATTATGCAATATACTGTATACTGTTGTTGTTAAGAGGTTAGCCAATGAAAATAGAGATAATTAACAAAGAATATTAGGGGGAAATAGCAAAAAAAAAAAGTGGTGTTTATTTCTAAAGGTCAAAGACCGCCGGGTCAACAAAATTACAAAATTTGGTGCACAAAAGATGTAGAAAAATAATAGTGTTTCTGTAAAACAAGACCCCTCTACATAAAACACAGAGGAACCATCTCTCACCCCCGCACATCCTCAGTTTAATATGGAGGATGTTTGAATAAATGTCAAACAGCAGCTTCTCACAAACACCAGGTGCAAAGCCTCATAAGCAAACACTATCTAGGGTGCCAGCTGACACTGGCCATCTCAATAAAGACAAATCCCTTATTTTAAAACACCGAACAGCTCAAAAGAACATCAAACTGTTGTCATTGCTGTACATCAGCCCTTTTCATGCATGTTTTGTGTGTATTCAACGAACTGCTGCAGTGTAAACTCTTCAAACAAAGTGAACACTGACAATGCGCTTGAAGTCTAGATGAAACACATATTGCACGTCATTAGGAGCACTGGAGAACACAAAAGCTTCATGCACCTGACATTTAAGAGCACAATCTACTTAAAAGAGGTGATTCACAGCGAGCTTTTCTTTTAGAAGTACACAGTTCTGCAGTGCAAGGTGTTGCATACTGTAGCTCATTTACAGTAGTCAACATTTGAAGTCAAAAAAGTTCATCAAAGTTGAACTTTGACAAGACCGGGTATTGTTCAAAATTCATGAATAACTTTGATGAAAGGTTTTGATCCACTTCAAATGTTGACTATGTATTTGCCCATTCAACTGTGGCATGCTGTTTTCTGCATCAAATATCCAGAGCTGTGAAAGAGAAACCTCTGGGATAGATTCATCATGTTATTATGATACCCGTCGATCCATCTCTGCTCCACTGTCCACTACAGCTCTTTTGTGAGCGAGACACTGATTCACAACAGAGATCTGCACAGAACAACATCAGAAACACCCATCAATACCTCTCCAGCATGCACTCGCCGGCCCGGCTCAGGCTGATGGACATTGATAATTATGGTAGCCTACGTCATTTGTGACATTCCCGTCGGGCAGAAGAGCCACTGGCAGACAGACTGGCATTATCTGTGAACACGGATGAGCGGAGAGCTCTAAAAACACTCTGAGAAGACAGAGGGAAAGATGGCAGAACATGCAACCAAATAATCCGTTAGTATTCGGATCGACGGCTCAATCGAACTGAAAAGCCTTCATGTAAACACCTTAATCGATCCGATTGAGCTCGATCCGAATGAGATTTCGATCGGATTGAAAGAGGTGGTTTATTCCTTTTCTAATCCGATCCAGAGAAGATTTAAAGGAACACGCCGACTTTTTGGGACTTTAGCTTATTCACTGTATCCCCCAGAGTTAGATAAGTCCATACACACCCTTCTCATCTCCGTGCGTGCCGTAACTCTGTCTGACGCACCCACCGCTAGCCTAGCTTAGCACAAAGACTGGAGGTAAATGGCTCCAGCTAGCATACTGCTCCCAATAAGTGACGAAATAACACCAACATTTTCCTATTTACATGTTGTGATGTGTATAGTCACAGTGTGTGCAAATAACAAGGTCACATGAGACACAGCCATCTTCTAACCGTATACATACTGGGAACTATATTCTCAGAAGGCGAAGCACTGCTACTCGGGCGGAGTGATTTGCTCGCAGCGCATGAGAAGCCCCGTGGTGAGGAGCAGAGAGTTCGCTCAGAGCTGGAGTAAATCACTCCGCCCAAGTAGCAGTGCTTCGCCTTCTGAAAATATAGTTCCCAGTACTGGTGTCCATGAAGATGTGAAAGAATAGGCATAAATCTAGCTTACACATTTACCCAAATTTTTATACGCCTGTTTAACCGAAGCTAATTTGGGTGTGTTTCTCCATCCCCAATGTCACTTCTCTGTGTTTTACGGCCCTGACGAGAACGTCGGTCTCCTCGGCTGTGAACCGCTCCTGGCGTGCGCCTGGCAAATCCGCCGTTATAATAGCAATCCGCCATGGAACAAGCACGCCTGCTCTTAAAGGGAATGTGAGATGTCGCTCTGATTGGTTTATTTCACGTTTCGCCCAAACCACACCTATGAGTAATGAAGCTACTTCAGACCAACCCATTTTAGATTTGTGTCGGGCGCAAGAGTCATTTATCCCGCTAGTATAATAGCAACAGCACACAAGACCCGCCCACAAAGTTACTTGCGCTTCGTGTTTGATACTTGCGTTTCAGATCGTTAAAATAGGGCCCTGTGTGTCTTGAGCAGATCATTTCAAGCAACAATACAGTTAACTCATGAGATTTATTTCACCTGATCTTTTCTAACCACTCCCAGCCTTTAATGTGCCATTGAATCTTTGCAGGCTAGAGCCGCTATTGACCATAAACCTCAGGGAATTTCCAGAGATCTGGAATGGCCGGCCTCCCAGACAGCAGGAATGTTCAGGGTATGCTGTCTACTGTAATTACATGCAAACTGATTAAACTATTACCTTTGGAATGTTGTAAGTGGTGTAACAGTAAGTAATGTTTATTGAATAACTCAAGGCCATCAGTATCCACTTAAACCACATGCAAACTAGAATGACAGACGTTAATTAACCATTAACCCAACCTACATGCTGTCTAACGAGACACAGTGGCCGCCTTAGAGTATCTGGACACTTAATGTCACAATGTCAGATTGTCTTTTAACACTATATTTATTGTTTTATCATTCCAGACATACATTTAGTGATACGTTTTGCTTAAATTATTATTTTTTTAGAACAAATTTTCTAATGCAGTGACATTCAGACTGCATTAACCTTGTGAAAAGTGCACTTAAATGTATTGCACTTGTAGTGTAGTGTACTTTAAATCCTAAAAAGTATATTTTTATATATTATATATAATATTTATTTTTTTATAAAGTATATTTTTGTATTTATTTTGCAGATAATATAATATTAAAGAAACAAAAGGCCACTTAAGCGTAATTAAAGAGAGTACTCTTTCATGACCGTTTCTTAACACACTTTTAAAAAGTGCACTTTGTAAGTTTTAAATGTTTAAATGTTTCAATATTGTCTTATTTTGATGTGTCGACTAAAGCACATGTACTTGATTATAGCTATAGTGTGTTGTTCAATATTACATTTAAAGTTCATGTATTTTAAATGTACTTTATAATTTCAAATATTTAATAATACATGACACAAGTTTGCATAGAAATTACATCAAGGTATATTTAAGTTTTGCATAAATGCTTGTCACTATGTTCGGTAGCACACTTTATCCATATCTCAAAGATAATAGAAGTAATTATGAAATTGCAAATAAAGATGTACTTAAGTTCTACTTAACTGGGCCAAAAAAGCATTCAAATGTTCAACTAAATGCACTAAATATACATTTAAAATATAACAGATTTTCACAGTTAATATGCAATAGGGATGCACGATTATCAGCCACCATATTGGCCGATATATGATCATTTTTTATGTTATCGTTATCGGCCGGATAAGAAAATATGGCCGATATATTAAAGCCGATAAATAATGTATTATTTCCTTCAGCTGAGACTCTTCAGATGCGCTCAACATGATGATATTAAATTGCTTGAAATATGATTGAAATCACTTCAAAAAAGAAAAATAAAGTTCAGTGCAGCGTAATTCTGTCATATCGGCTATAAAATTATAATGAGAACATCATAATTGTGTGTTTGAGACATGGCTTTTAATGGTGAGACTTTTGTTTTTGTAATAAGGCTCTCAAAAATTATATAAAAATTTGGATTTAGATTTATCGGCCAATATATCGGTTATCGGCTTTCAAATATAAAGAATTATCGGTTATCGGTATCGGCCAAAATTTGCATATCGGTGCATCCCTAGCTATTATGTGTCCGAAAACTATCCATTCCATTCACACTTCCTTTTTAAAGTATATAATTTCCGTAATAAGTATACGCTAAAATGTACTTCTTTTTCACAAGAGTAAGTATAAATCCTTTTAGAAGCATTCTTACTGCAGTAAATCAAACAAGAAAATAACTATAGGCTTTTGTTGCATTTTAGGGCAGCTGCTCTTGGCAGAAACGTCTGATATAGTCTCAGCTTGAACAAAACAAAGCATAATAAAAACTTGACTGATTCTATTGACTGCATAGACAATGCAAGGCCTCAGTTGACTGCACATGCCACAGTGTGTTGATGTTTTTGTTAGGTTGTTAGGTTTGTTAGATTGTTCGGAGTTGTTGGGTTCGTTCTGTGGAAAAGTCACAGTAGAAAATACCTGGAAGTGGCTGTAATTGGTGAGGAAACAAGTTTGACTGTTTGATTTCACTTCAGCTCAGAGACCGGGATTTAACTCAGATCAACTCAGACCCGAGAAAACCTAATGAAATGAAGATGAAATGAAAATGAAATGAAAATGTCAGAATCTGACACTGCGTACTTCAGAGGTCGACGTTGGAAGATATGGATATTGAATATCATGAAAACATGTCCAGGTTACATTTGCCACCAAAATCAGACAAAATAAAATAAAATGACATTTTAATTGATTTGCAAAATAAATGCATTGCTCATTTTTGCAGTTACATTATTTCAGGGTTAACATTATAACGGAAACTCAAAAATAATTAATGTTTTCATTAAAAATCTAAAAATACTATAGACATAGTTTATAAAAAAAACTTGACAAACAAAATGACAAAAACTTTAACTGAAATTAAAATTAAAATAGAAAATATAAACAGAAAATCAAATGATAAAAACTAATACTATCTCAATCATACTAAAATAACACTGCGTTATTATGCATTATAAGTGCATAATATAATTGCAGACAAAAAAATATTTAAAATGTGAAGCTTTGACACATAAAATCAATTTATCGTGTTTCAGTTATGAGATCTGTGGGCTTAATTGTCATAAAAAAATAATGTCACAATGAAATTTGTGTAATGCAGTATATATTTTCTTATTTCTTTCTTTTGCTTCTGAAATGTGACTACACACTCAGTCTACACACACACACACAATTCACCGTGCGCAATAAATATGATTTATTTCTTGACAAAAAACATCATAGTACTGTTTACCAGACAACCATGTACAGAAGGAAGTGCTTTAGTAGCATCTCTCCTGCAGATTTGGCTCAGATTTATAGTTTATAAAGTCCATTTATTCTCTGTGCTCAGGCAAGACTTCTGCGTGTTTTACTGGTGTAAACTTCCTCAGGCCTGCAGGTATTACGAGGTGGGTGGGTAATTCCTATGAAGCCCTTATCACCACAGGTGTATAGTTTCATTAGACAGTTTCTGCAATGATGCAAAAGATATTTCAGTGGAAGAAAATACTTTCTCACATTCCTCAATAGAAATGAAGTCCGAGAACTGGAAGGGTTTGATAAGTTCAGTTCCTCGTCATTCCAGTTGAACATGGAGGATTTCACAACAATGTTTGACAAAAATAAAAGGCCTGTTTCTGGTCAGTGAGCATTACTGTGAGCAGGATTTCTACAAATACACAGGCACAATTAATCAATCAAGATGGATAAACTGTTCATCACAGTATGTGGCAGATTATGAGTTACATAATCACGATTTACTGATAACTCTAAAGCTCCTGCAATAATCAAGATTATTCATACGTTTTCGGTAAATAAGGTATTTTTCCAGTTCATGACATGAAAAAGGTTTGCTGTTTGGGATTAAAAGAGCTAAAAGTTCCTGTAATTATTAGAAATTGTCATAGAAAATGGTGTATATAAAAAATACTTAATGTTAATATTTAAAAAAAAAATCAAATAATACATCATATTTCTATTTATATGAAGATATGAAAACATTTTAAAATGTGGACAGACGGATAGATAGAACGATGGATGCATAGAACAACAGACGGACAGATAGATGGATGGTTGATGGAAAAACAGACAGATGGATGGGTAGACAGAAAGACAGATAGACAGATAGATAGATAGATAGATAGATAGATAGATAGACAGACAGACAGACAGACAGACAGACAGACAGACAGACAGATATATAGATAGATAGATAGATAGATAGATAGACAGACAGACAGACAGACAGACAGACAGACAGACAGACAGACAGACAGATAGATAGATAGATAGATAGATAGATAGATAGATAGATAGATAGATAGATAGATAGATAGATAGATAGATAGAACGATAGACAGACAGACAGACAGACAGACAGACAGACAGATAGATAGATAGAACGATAGACAGACAGACAGACAGACAGACAGACAGACAGATAGATAGATAGATAGATAGATAGATAGATAGATAGATAGATAGATAGATAGATAGATAGAACGATAGACAGACAGACAGACAGATAGATAGATAGATAGACAGATAGATAGATAGATAGATATATAGATAGATAGATAGATAGATAGATAGATAGATAGATAGATAGATAGATAGATAGATAGATAGATGTGTCGATGTAAACATCAGAGTCGGTTCAGTGTCAGTTGTTGAGTGTGTGATCACTGTGTGAAGGTTCGTCTCGACACGCCTCTGGAATCACATTCCAAACACCTGAAACTCCACCGAAACTGAGGCGAGCGCTGGGAAACCTCTGGCACTGAAACACACAGGTCGCAACAATAACCGCCTGTGATAAATCAAAGGACACCGGGTCGAGGGTTGAGTCAGAACATAAGAGGATAACACCTTCACTAACATGCCCAGACAAGAGCCGCCATAAACCAACAACAACACCAATCTCACGGCTAGAACCATCACACTGCAGCAAAGACACATTCACATGATTCGCAAGTGATGGTTTTCACATAATCATCCAGTGTTGCTTTATCAAGGTCTTTGGTTTAATATTTGTTTATAATTTTTCTCCCATAATAATTCCCAGTGCTCCTGTGAGGTGAACAGAAGGCTATAAAAATATCCACATAAACTTTAACGGCACAATTAAAGTGTCAACTACACACAATGAGACAAGTCAGCAGTGTACAGTGTATAGCTGACATTTTAGTATATATAAAAATAAATAAATACATTTAAACAGCAAAACAACAAGATTTATCACTGGTTGCGGGGTGTTTTAGGTGGGGTCATCATTTATTCACCCTCATGTTGTTCCAAACCCATTTGACTTTCTTCTGATACTTTCATGTTGTCCTTTTTTAAGCTTAAAAGCATTTGATTCCTATCACTGTTATTGCACAGAAAAGAGCAACTAGCAGAACTTCTCTTTTCCACAGATGAAAAATGGGTGATGACAGAAATTTGCTTCTTTAACCAAGTATGAGGAATAACTGCATGCAACACTAACAAAAGAATAATGTTGGAAGATGGATGGATGGAACGATGGACGGACGGATGGATGGGTGGATGGGTGGATGGATGGATGGACAGATGGATGGATTGATGGATGGATGATGGATGGATATGGGTGGGTGGGTGGATGGATGGGTGGATGGACAGATGGATGGATGGACAGATGGATGGATGGATGGATGGATGGATGGGTGGATGGATGGATGGATGGATGGGTGGATGGACAGATGGATGGATTGATTGATGGATGGATGATGGATGGATATGGGTGGGTAGATAGATGGATGGATTGATGGATGGATGATGGATGGATATGGGTGGGTAGATAGATGGATGGATGGGTGGATGGATGATGGATGGATATGGGTGGGTGGATAGATGGAACAACGTATGTACGGACGGAGGGAACGATGGACAGATGGATCGATGGATCGATGGATGACAGATGTATGGAACAATGGGTGGATGGACAGATGGATGGACAAATGGATGGATGGGTAGATGGACAGATGGATAGATGGATCGATGGATGGACAGATGGATGGAACAATGGATGGATGGATGGATGGGTGGGTGGATGGATGGATGGATGGACAGATGGATGGATGGATGGATGGATGGACAGATGGATGGATGGGTGGATGGACAGATGGATGGAACAACGGATGGATGGATGGATGGATAGATGGATGATATGGGTGGGTGGATAGATGGAACAACGGATGTACGGACGGAGGGAACGATGGATCGATGGACGGACAGATGGATGGATCAACGGATGGATGGATTGATGGATGGATGGGTGGATGGACAGATAGATGGAACAACGGATGGATGGATGGATGGATGGACAGATGGATGGACAGATGGGTGGGTGGGTGGATGGATGGAACAACGGATGGATGGATATGGGTGGATATGGGTGGATTGATGGCACAAAGGACGGACAGATGGATGGATGGATGGATGGATGGATTGATGGATGGATGGATGGACAGATAGATGGAACAACAGATGGATGGATGGATGGATGGATGGACAGATGGATGGACAGATGGGTGGGTGGATGGATGGAACAACGGATGGATGGATATGGGTGGGTGGATGGATGGATATGGGTGGGTGGATGGATGGAACAACGGACGGATGGGTGGGTGGATATGGGTGGATTGATGGCACAAAGGATGGACAGATGGATGGATGGAACAACGGATGGATGGATGGATGTAAAATAAATAAATAGAGAACATCCTTCTGTTCTTTGCTTTGCATGAAATATTTGTCTTTTTTTTGTGCCTCTGCCACATAATTTATGATATATTACTGCTGAATTTCATCTTATTTTAACAGAGCTTGGAGGCAGACCTCACACTGCGGACATTTGACACTTCATTTTCAGCCTGGAGAACAGTTTCATTATTGGGCCGCATCTACACACGGGGACGGTGATAACATATCTTTGGGCTGGGATCAAAAATCACACTTGACAGCCCACCGAAAAGACAAACGACCCTATTATAAATGTTTCATTGAATCCAGTAATGAAACTCTCAGAACAAAAGCTTATCTTAGATACTGCCAAGATATCACGGTGTTCTGCTGTATTAGATTGTACGTCTCGCGTCTCATTAGTTAGAGTGCATTAATGAGGGCATGAATTTGACAGAAATGCGAGAGATCTTCATTGGGTCCAGGTTTGATCAGAATACAAGTCACTAAAAACACAAGTTATTGAAAATGATCAGCCAACCTGGACTCGATCTGGACTCTACAGAAAGTGATACAGACTTTAAACGGTTTACGGAAAAGGAAAATTTCAGCCGAAAAATTCATGCTATTCCATAAAGCTCACATTCACTACAGCATAATCAATTGTAGTCATTTATAATAGGGCTGCACGATTTTGAAGAAAAATGCGATATGCGATAACTCATTAAATAATGCGATATGCGATACGATAATGCTGTAAAATTAAATTAAATTATCTATTATATAATCTACATACGTGTTTCACATTCTTTTTGTGACAAGAAAACATCCCTACAACTTCTGAAAGTGAACATCAGTGTTTTACTGTTTTAGTGTAAACCACAGGGTTCAGGGTTTCAGGTTATACTACATTCGTCCTTCGGATGAGACGTTAAACCGAGGTCCTGACTCTCTGTGGTCATTAAAAATCCCAGGATGTCCTTCGAAAAAGAGTAGGGGTGTAACCCCGGCATCCTGGCCAAATTTGCCCCTTGGCCTCTGTCCATCATGGCCTCCTAATCATCCCCATACACTGATTGGCTTCATCACTGTCTCCTCTCCACCAGTAAGCTGGTGTGTGGTGGGCGTTCTGGTCCAATATGGCTGCCGTCGAATCATCCAGGTGGATGCTGCACATTGGTGGTGGTTGAGGAGATTCCCCCTTCCTTGTAAAGCGCTTTGAGTGCCTAGAAAAGCGCTATATAAATGTAACTAATTATTATTATAATTATTATTATTACATTAGGTTCATTTAACAACAGAAACTGAATAATCAAATGTAAAAATAAATATTGCTTAGTTTTCACTGTATGAATTACATACTGATTCTTATTAAGGCTCCATAAGTTATTCAGCCAAGAGCAGTGAGTGATTTTCTCTTTGTCTTTTGTTCATGACCCCAGTTATTGCAAGCCGTTGCGATATGCATATCACGATATATACATTTCGATAATTTCGATATATTGTGCAGCCCTAATTTACAATAAATTCTATATTAAATTCACATCACATGGACCTGAGCATCCAAATGAGCACAACAGAGTTACATCACCAGTGTGAAACATCAAATTAACACGAATTTAAAGGCTTTCAGGTGATTTCTGAAGGTGATAAACTAAACCTGTTACATCACGAGAACATCCGTCTGATCCTGTTCAGGAATGTTTTATAACTGCGTTTCACTGATGACAGCGAGCTATCAGCGGTTCGTGCCCTTAATCAAAATATGAAATTGCATATTGTGCATCTCATTCAAGGCATTGGCTCTGCATTAAATCAACAGGGCAATAATTACAAAAAATATTGACACAGACCCTCTCTCGCACAGCATGATCGCTCATGATTGCTGTCGTCTCTTCCGGCACTGGAAGGTCCCTTCCTAGCTTTGCGGACACATTTGGATTGTGTAAGCTTCTACGAATAGGAAATTACAAAATATAAAAGCCATTAACAACGTCATACGGCCTGCTGTCGAACTATGCTATGGAGTTTAAAGGCCAGACAAAAGTCAATACCGGCTCATTGACTGGAAGCTGCACGTCCCACTGGAACTCAAATTGATTTGTGCCAGATTTGTTTTAAGCATTTAAAATCCCTGGTTAGTTATGATGCTGTTATTTTGTAGGTTCCCACACGACGCAGCATTCGCAAAACTGTTTTACTTGCATTGAAGTTTATTCAGTGACAAAAATGTAGGACGAGACTTGATTTTGTCCATGGGGAATTGATTGGAAAGTGTTTCTATGTGACAGATGACATCAGCTGGAGGACTGATGACATCAGCTGAAAAGGAAAGTCATTTCAGAGGCGCAGCAAGTTATTGCGTATTGAAGAAAAAAGACAAGCATGCACTGATAAATCAATCACAATTAGGGCCTACACCAGAAATGTGCATCGAGAAAGTCAAATGTGATCTTGTGTTGACGTTATGCTTACATTATGCATAACGGTGACTTATTATGCCACTTTTCACAAGATGTATTATAAATCTATGGTGTCCCCAGAATGTGTCTGTGAAATTTCAGCTCAAAATACCTCACAGATCATTTATTTTAGCTTGTCAAAGTTGCCCCTTTTTGGGTGTGAGCAAAAACGCGTTGTTTTTTTGTGTGTGTGTGTCACTTTAAATGCAAATGAGCTGCTGCGCCGCCTCCGTTCAGAAGACGAGCGTCGGAAACTCCAGCAATAACAAAACATGCCAATCTCATCTCACTCATCCAAAATTTCAGAAATAAACAGTAGAGGAGTGCAGCCTTACAGAGAGACTCGGGAAGAAGTTCAACTGAACGTTTCTGAATGGTTAGTGGGTACATTTCTGTCGTTGTTGTGGAGATACATTGATTTATCTGTTTCTGAGGCATTTCCGTTGAAAATAAAATGAATCCACCTCATCTGAGGCTGGGACTCTAAATAGTGTTCAGTGCTCGTCTGTACGACAGAACAGTTTGCACGCTTTGCTTGAACTTTTGCCATTGCGTTAAACTGTTGTCGCTTGCGAAAACTAAATGGCAGTGTTGTGCTGAATTTCGAAATCTGATCGGTTTATTTTTTGATATGCTTGCAGAGAAAGGCTTACCAAAACAAAGTTACTGGGTTTCACTTTTCACGTTTTCTGGGTTGGTAGATGCACCAGGGACCCGATTATACACGGAAAAAGTCAGATTTTCATGATATGAAAGGAGTAGTTCACTTTCAAATAAACATTTCCTGATAATTTACTCACCCCGAAGTCATCCAAGATGTCTATGTCTTTCTTTCTTCAAATTAAGGTTTTTGAGGAAAACATTCCATGATTTTTCTCCATATAGAGACTTCAATGGCACCCAATGGTTTGAAGGTTCAAATGTCAGTTTCAGTGCAGCTTCAAAGTCTCGACGCGATCCCAGCCGAGAAATAAGGGTCTTATCTAGTGAAACGATCTGTCATTTTCTAAAAAAAAATTAAAAAGATATACTTTTTAACCACAAATGCCCGTCTTGTACCATCTCTTGAGATGCACCACGCTTTACGTAATCACGTTGGAAAGGTCACGCGTGACGTAGTTGGAAGTGCCGACCCAGTGTTTACAAGTTTGGAGTAGGAGGACCGTTCAAAATCTTTGTATGTTGAATGACACATATTTATATGTATTTGTGTCAGTTTATTGTTTAAAATGGTCCTTACATGTTCATATCCTGGATGTTTAACGATGTCCAACTTTCCAACGTGATGGCGTAATGCGTGCCGCATCTCAGAGATAGTACAAGACAGGCATTTGTGGTTAAAAAGTGTATATATATATATATATTAGAAAATTACCCTTATAAAACCCTATATAAGACCCTTATTTCTCAACTGGGATAGTGTCGAGCTTTTGAAGCTGCACTGAAACTCACATTTGAACCTTCAAACCATTGGTTGCCATTGAAGTGCATTATATGGAGAAAAATCCTGGAATTTTTTCCTCAAAAACTTTAATTTCTTTTCGAATGAAGAAAGAAAGACATGGACATCTTGGGTGACATGGGGGTGAGTAAATTATCAGGAAATTTAGATTTGAAAGTGACCTAATCCTTTAAGTGTCAATAGTGAAAGGGATGTTAATGTGCATGTGCATGAAACTGAAGGAATCTTGACTTCCTCTCGAACAGGAAGCAGGCAGGATGCTTTGAGCCGACACAAACTCTATTGTGTGTTTCCTGTGAGCCGCTGCAGGTGCATCTCTGACACACACACACACACACACACACACACACACACACACACACACACACACACACACACACACACACACACACACACACACGCTGCATGGCGCTTCTTTACACACGGCTTCCTGATGTGAGAAACTGCCTTGCCAGAGAAAAAGAGCCAATAAGAACCTTTGTCGGGATTTAAATGCAATTAAATCCTGCTCATTTGACTCGCAGATGAGAGTGCAAACTGTTTGAAAAACAAAAAAGATATTTTTATAATCTTCTTCTTTTTTTTTTACCATCAACTTGCAATTACTAAAAACAACATGAAGCAGAATTCATAATGCATTTCACTGCCATAGCATGATGACTATTTCCTGTATTTCCAAGTCAATCAGATAATTCGGCCGGAAATAATGCAGGGCAGAATTATTATTATGCTAATATAATTTAACATGCAGTGACATGCTTGCATGCATACTAATATCCCAATATTATTGTATAACATAGTTGTTTTGGAGTCTACTATAGGTTTACATGCATCCAAGGTCAAAAAAACATTTAATTTTCTCATAAAATACATAGCACATCACCTCATTTTTTACAGGGTCTGAAACGGTTTGATAAAACATTCAGTCTCACTAAACCCCTCCTCTGTTGTGATTGGTCTACTCTACTCTGATTGGTCAGATGGCCCAGTCTGTTGTGATTGGTCTACTCTACTCTGATTGGTCAGATGGCCCAGTCTGTTGTGATTGGTCTACTCTGCTCTGATTGGTCAGATGGTTCAGTCTGTTGTGATTGGTCTACTCTGCTCTGATTGGTTAGATGGCCCAGTCTGTTGTGATTGGTCTACTCTGCTCTGATTGGTCAGATGGCCCAGTCTGTTGTGATTGGTCTACTCTGCTCTGATTGGTCAGATGGTTCAGTCTGTTGTGATTGGTCTACTCTGCTCTGATTGGTCAGATGGCCCAGTCTGTTGTGATTGGTCTACTCTACTCTGATTGGTCAGATGGCCCAGTCTGTTGTGATTGGTCTACTCTGCTCTGATTGGTCAGATGGCACAGTCTGTTGTGATTGGTCTACTCTACTCTGATTGGTCAGATGGCCCAGTCTATTGTGATTGGTCTACTCTGCTCTGATTGGTCAGATGGTTCAGTCTGTTGTGATTGGTCTACTCTGCTCTGATTGGTCAGATGGCCCATTGGTCTACTCTACTCTGATTGGTCAGATGGCCCAGTCTGTTGTGATTGGTCTACTCTGCTCTGATTGGTCAGATGGCCAATGACTGTGCTGAGAAAATTACTAAATAAAAAATGCAGCGTAATGAGAAGAGCATGTCTAATATTTCCATTAGAGAACAGCAATGTGCATGCAAATGTGATCATGCATGCAGAAAGCACGAATACAATAACCCCAAAATGACCTTGATTAATTTTATTCCCTCGTTTCTGTTCAAGCACATTTCTGTTGGTATCTTATCTGAAATTAAACTCAGTAAAGAGTTTGATTGAAGCATCAGAGGCCTGCGAGCTTATCAAGTCTCAAACTCTCTTGGTTTCCAAGCGCTGAGCGCAGCAGAATCTAATCGCTAGGCCGTTTCCATCGGGTGGGAGGAACATCAAGAGAGGCCTTGAACAATTTCAGCAAATTGCTTACCAGCAACAAACACCAGAGCAGATAAGAGCACAGAGAGAGCACCAGATAGAGAACAGAAACTTCACTCTCAATAGTAATTTGCAGCACTATATAGCCTAGTTCAGCAAAGAGATTAAAGATTTTCCCCTTCTAATTTCTTGAAAAAGTTTTTGATATATTTTTTAAATCAATGTATTGGTTTAGTCTTAGGGGCTGTTTACACGACACCATTTTGAACTATAAACGGAAGACTTTTTATGCGTTTTGGCCGTTCATTTACCCGACAACAGCGTTTTGGGTAACGCAAACTTTTGTAAACGGGTTTCAAAGTGCACGTTTTTGAAAACTGTCTCTGTGTAAACAACAAAAACGCGAATTTGTGAAAACGATGACATTATGGACATGCGTATTACGTGTTCAATCTATAGTGTTTCATCGCCATCTAAAGGCCTGGCAGCAGAATACAGCGTTTTTTGTTTTGTTTTCGTGGATCCCTTTGAATGGGGATAGTTTTGACAATGGTGTCCGCCGAAAACTCAAAGGAAAAACCTCTCGGTTTTAAGCATTTCGTTGCCTTATAGGGCACCTATTGTACTCCACTGTTGCAGCTCCTCTCTTCCCAGTCTGTCAGTAACGCTCTGTTTAGTTCCTGTCTCTATGAAGCCCCTCCTTCTGAAAAGCACACTGTGCTCTGATTGGTCAGCTGGATCAGTGTGTTGTGATTAGTCGAGCGCTTCGAGTGTGTTTGGGAAATGTCCCGCCCCTTACCATAACCGCCAGTTTAACACACTACTAACTAACTCAACCAGGCCCCGCCCCTTTATTCTGCGTATTAATTATTATAATGAGGAATATTGTGACGTGTTCGTTCTCAGAAGAAACTCAAGACTACAATGGAGGCGTTTCAGGAGTTCAGAAACACTGACACTGATATAGAGAAGAACTGGAGATTTTTCATGCTCAAACAGCAACATTACACACTAAAGAAAGATGGACATTTAATAAAGCAGAACAGGACTCCTTTAAGAAACCCTTTATGGTATCTACAGCCTGAAAATGCTCTTGTTGATCAACTCTTCACAGATAACATCATGTTTGGACCTTATGACCTGTGAGACGAGCGGCTCACGAACAGTTGATCCAATTATCCAGGGAAGCAAAAGAGGGATGTTTATTTCATAACCTCAAAGGATGGCATCCACTGTGAAATAACATCCAATCCTGCATGAGATCAACACACACGGTTTCTCTTCTTGCATAACAAGAAACTTTTCCAGACGTCGATTAAGAGAAACGATGCTAAAACTTTAAATGATTACACCTCCACTAGATCAAGAAAAATTACAGAAGGTCTTGCAAACATCAGAGCATCTTTATTTAAAGACGCTGATGAGTTTGATCTCTGATCTCACTGAATTAAAGTTTAGTACAGTCATGCATCATGCAACTAACTAAATGCAATGTTAGGATTATTAGGACCACAATCATATTCAGAAGTTATCATGCAGCTTCTTGAAATTCACATTTACTTCAGACGATAATAAAAAGTCAGACATTTGCATTTTGTAACAATATGAATAGTGCTATGTTTCTTAAAATTATTTCACCGAACAGATGTTTCAAGTAATTGTGTTTTAAGTTATGCAGCGAGGTGCAGAAAACACAGATGTGTAGGTTTTCATAGGCCTTTTGTTATGTAATCAAGAGATGAGACTTTCTTAGTGGAGCACAACATGATGAGTTTTAGAGAGTTCAGTAGTCTCAGTCTCAGTCAGTCCTTTAACAGTTCTGATATTGTTAGCTAAAAATAACACTATTTACAAAAATATATATTTTATGCTTTATTTTCATGCACATTATCTATTTTTTTATTTATTTAAATAATTAAATTACATTGCATTAAATGAGGAAATAAATTAAATGAAATTAGGAAATAGATGAAATAATGAAATGAAATAATGAAATAATAAATAATGAAATAAATTATGAAATGCAATAATTAAGTTAAATTATTTCATTTTTACAGTGGATTTGTGAATATTAAACTAATTTAGATAGAGATGAAATGAAATAAGACATAAATATTAGATGAAAACTTAAACTTAAACAATCATTACACTTCATTTTATTTGTGAACATTAATCTAATTAAGATAAATTAAAATAAGATATGAATATTATGAAAAGCAAAAAAATAAAGAATTTAAATGCTGCATTGTTAGTTTAATTTAGCTGAAATTACATACGTTTAAATTGAAATACTAAAATTATTATTTTTTTAAATAAAATTAAAAACAAATTAAAAAATACTTAAACTAAAACTGAGAATTAAAAATATCAAAATAAAAGCAAATTGAAAATATTGATTAATACTATAATAGTATATAAATAATACTAAAATAACACTAGTCCGTTCACTGTCTGATTCATACACAACACAAAACTGGAAAGCCGTTACAATCAGCAGTTTTCACAGTTTGCTACAATCAGCAGAACACACATATTGTGATCAAATTGAACCCAGAATAAAGAGTCATATTTCACCTCCAAGTCAATTAATTCATTACATTGGAAAAATGCAAGGTTGAGTTGCATTGAATCATGGGATGCTGTTTTCCTACAGCCTATATTCTTTGCAAACAAAGCCATATCACCTATTGTATGCATACAGAAAATGCACATATTGTGGACTGTATACATTAATACAGTGTGAGCAGAAAGAGAGAGTCTGAGGCATGTACGTGTCGCCACATTTCAAGCATTTTCATTTAGATTCCCCGCTGAAAACAACACCATGTCACCCTCAAGGCTGTTCTCACGATCTCGCTGTGATATCTGCAAACATCTGCCGTTACAGCTCTGCTCTCAGCGCTCAACAAAGAGAGGTCGTGTCTCGCTCTGGGTCAGATAAGATGGCGACACATCATCGAGTCGGGCCAATAACTGCGTCTGAAACCCAGACAGGACAGCAGGGCTTCTCCTGTTTCTCTGTGTTTTTACAAGGGATGCATTCAACTGTACGTATGCAGGATCAAATGCTCAGATCTGGCTGACAAAGTGGGAAAAGCCCTGCGGGTTGCTTTCGGCTGAGGTCAGGTTCAACTCAAAGCACTGCTCCTGCTCACTGGAGGATCACGTCAAGTCACCTGAGCCTGCTACACAACATCCTGATACAGATACATCAGCAGTGACATGGGTTATTTTATTTTATTTTATTTTATTTTATTTTATTTATTTATTTATTTATTTATTTATTTATTTATTTATTTATTTATTTATTTATTTATTTATTTATTTATTTATTTATTTATTTATTTATTTATTTATTTATTTATTTATTTATTTATTTATTTATTTTATTTATTTATTTATTTATTTTTCTTTTTTATTAAAAAAAGTTTTTTACAGTGGATTTGTGAATAATAATCATTTATTCAAATTTGGATGTACTGTTATTTTTTAACGGTTTAATATTTACAAATCACTGTAAATACTGTTAATACTGTAAATACTATTTACACTGTAAATAATCTAATGAAATGAAATGAGATAAAAAAATCCATTGTTAATATATATTTACTGGATACATGCTGTGAATTTTGGATATATTTGTGAATATTAAATCTTTATTTAAATTTGGATTTCCAGTTTTTATTTATTTTTTATAAAAGGTTATTCATAAGTCCACTGTAAATATAAAATAAAATAAAATAAAATTCACTGTCAATTTATTTATTGAATACATGTTGTATTCAAATTTGATTTCCAGTTATTTTTTACAGCATGTATCCAATAAATATCTACAAATTAACCGTGGATTTTATTTTATATATATATATATATATATATATATATATATATATATATATATATATATATATCTTTTATTTTTATTTTTATTTTTATTTTTTTATGGATTTATAAAAAAAAAATAGATATCACTTTACAATAAGATTTCACTTGTTAACATTATAGTTATATTAGTAAACATGAACTAAAAATTAGCAATCCAGCATTTATTAATCTCAGCTAATGTTAATCCCCACATTTACTAATAATCCTGAAGACCTCGATTATCTGGATCTAAAGCTAAACTCTGCAGGGTTGTTGAGTTTGAGTCTTATTTAGCACTTGCATAAAATAGGCCTATATATGTGTCAAGACATCGGCATGATTAATAATATGATAACAATGGACATACGGGATCCATTTATTATCATCTCATTACTCATATATTGCGCTCTTAACAGTCATTTGTTTATCTCTGTCTAACATTAGTATTCATATGCATTCAGAGCCATTGGCTGACATTAAAAGATCATTCCTCTTGCTTTATTCATTTTTCATCCCATCATTATTAGCCTATTCTTAAACAGCTTTCCTTATCTGTCGAACGTAATGATGCGTAGAAGCGTTGAGCTGGATATGAATGGCTGTGCGTCAGTTCATGAGCTCACGCCGCAGTGGTTTAATGTCGATCCTTTCTGAAGAAAACGCATTATGATCAAAAGTGACGCTCTGAAATCTTTGGGAAGGGATAATATATAAAAGAAATGGTTTTATTAGAAATGGGGATGAGGCTAATGTAATGATATCTGAAATAAAAAGGATTTTTTTGCTAGTGTCTTTAGCAAGTTTTGTGAATGACCTCATCAGCACTTGTGCATGACAGATGTGATATATTATTGTTTCATCATTTGGATCCTCATGTTTATTTGTGGAGGAGCACCTCCTACAATATTTGTAACACTTAACAATAAGGTCTCATTTGTTAGTGCTTTATAATATAAACTAACAACGGGCAATACATTTTTTGCAGCATTTATTAACCTTTGTTAATCAAACGAACCCTGGTCAAATCCCGGGTCACTTTATTACCGTGTATTGTCCGGAATCTCCGTGTGAAAGGGGCTCTAGAGTCTCATGACAGAACTTTGTATTCAGCACTGGCATAAGCAACAATCTCACAAACCCCCTGTAGTTCTAACACGAGCACGAGTCTAATGCTGTCTAACCCTGGATTGGCCTAGAAGGCAGGATTTAGCAGAGCATTCGGCTCGACAGATGAGCAGTCAGTCACAGGTCTTCAGCTCGGATGGGTTCGGGGACGTTGTGAACTTCTCTCTCTCTCAGCTGTTGTCACACATCTCCTGTTACCCTCCTCCTCTCTGACATCAATTTTTCTGTCACATCGGGGTTGCTTTAGTCATTTCTGTGTTATTACCAGCTTTAAGGCTATCTGGGTCCGCGCAGCCATGTTAAAAGTCTCGGATTTCAAAGGCTTTTAAATCCAGAAATTCCAGAGACTTCACACACACATTAACTTTTGACCTCGAGAGATTTCTCTCGGGCCACAACGTTTACTTTCAGATTTTTTTTTTTTTTATGTACACACAATAGTTCTATTTTCAAGTAGTTTCATAACTGTCTGCTGACTTAAGACACTCGTCACACGTATAACTGCGTTTATTATCAAGCTTGGAACGAATTGGCCTGAACAGAAAAGCAGTTCACGAGGAACAATGTAGCATTGAGATATAGCAGGAATGCCAGCGTCTTTGTCCGTTTGTGAATTAATGATTATGCGTGATTATTCACGGATGAACTGCAATCTTTAAAATCTCAATTTCTTTTCTAAGAGAGCAAATGGAGACTTTTGCTTACTGTAAGTCTCCTTCTCCTCAGATGAGATCTGTTCTCGGATTCGCCAAGAAGTCTGTAAACAAAAGTCACATGATCCTTCAGAAATCATTCTAATATGATGATTTGCTGCCCAAGAAACATTTCTGATTATTATCAGTGTTGAAAACAGCATGTTATTTTTTGTATCATTATTTTTTGTAGGATTATTTGATGAATAGAATTCTCAAAATAAATATTACATAATAAAAGTCTTCACTGTCACTTAAAAGTATTAATTTTCACTTAAAATAATCTTTACTGGCTGCTTTTGAACAGGATTGGTATTCAGTGTTGGATAAGTTACTCTAAAATAGTGATTCATTTTAGTGAGTTTGTACCAGGAATAAGTAATGCAATACTTAGTACAGTAATCTAATGAATTACTCTCTGTAAAAAATATTGCATTACTTATCACTGGTACTAATTCCTCTCTAAATCCCATATCAACCTCGACCAGTTGAACAATTAATCCGCACTTTTAATTCTTTCAAATAAATAATATAACATTTGCGTAAATTATTCTTGAACTGACCAAAGTATTTAAACATACATTTTAACATTATACATTAAATTCTGATATTAAATCCACTATTGCTTTATATTGTTCTAGTAATGCAATAACATCAGAAGTAACTGCAATTAAATGACAGAAGAATTAAGAGTAATCCTTTACTTTTTCAAGGGGAAAGTAATTAAATTACACCAATTAATTAATTATTAATAATGCATTACACCCAACACTGTTGACATTTACATCTCTAATGTCAGCATCTAAAGATATTCACAAACCAATTTACTTCCTGATTTCAAACAATCCATCAGGAATTGTTTGGATGGTGAAAAGTGTATCTTGACAGGTGGATTAAAAATAAGAGGGATTGATGATGTTTTTTAATACGGTTTGATAAGATTATGAAGACTTCTCTTTTTTGCAGTTATATTTCTTTGAAATTACATGCACAATTACACCAGAACTGTCAATGCACAATGTCAATGCACATCGAGGCGAACATCCATTTGATTTCATTCAATTGGAAATACTGAAAAGTATGTTGCCGTGGTAACCATCGTGGCGTCATGCGGCAGCTGCCGTACACTTTGCACTTCAATGCCCGTATATCCCTCTCTCCGTCTCTTCCTCCGTTGCCATGGCAACAAACTCCACCGTCTCACAAAGACGAGAGACTGATGATCACCACATCAAAAGATTCTCACCCGGAGGAACGGAAGCTCCATGTCACGGTTCAAAAAAAATGTTTTCTTTTCTTGTTAAATGCATGGGCACTGATGGCATATTTCACATGAGATCTCCTAAAGATTATACAGTGATGCCTTCCAGTGCAATTGCACGTTGTAATCAACACACTTATACACAATATATTAACTAAATTCTAATGGCACTCGTCCAGAATACACTGGGACAAAGCAAAGCTCTGAATCGTTTCTTACTGGCCCAAGTCTGACATTTTAGAGCTGAACGTCAGAAAAACAAGCTTGAATAGCATTTGCATCACATACTTTGGGGCTTTAATATGAGCAATGAATGCTTTCTCTATACCAAACAGCACTAATGACATCAGCAAACAGGAAAGCTTCACTTGTCTTTTGTGAAGTGACTCAGGCTATTTAGTTCCTAATTTTCCACATTCAGAAGTGTCTTCATGTGTGGGAGAGGAAAAGCACCAGTCAATGTACTCCACTTCTACTTATTCCAATAAAGCAACAAGACCACGTCTCAGCTAAGTAGGTTATTCACACATTAGCTCAACCTGCAGCTACTTAAGGTGTCCCTTAATGTGTGTTCTCTTGTATTTTATTTTTTTTATGCCTTTTCCCCTCCTTCTGAAAAGCACACTGTGCTCTGATTGGTCGGCTGGAGCAGTGTGTTGTGATTGGTCGAGCGCTTCGAGTGTGTTTGGGAAATGTCCCGCCCCTTACCATAACCGCCAGTTTAACACACTACTAACTAACTCAACCAGGCCCCGCCCCTTTATTCTGCGTTTGGATTA
>NC_140229.1:2751813-2926813 GCF_951802725.1 Rutilus rutilus
TATCTATCTATCTATCTATCTATCTATCTATCTATCTATCTATCTATCTATCTATCTATCTATCTATCTATCTATCTGTCTGTCATCTGTCTGTCATCTATCTATCTATCTATCTATCTATCTATCTATCTATCTATCTATAATCTATAATCTATCTATCTATCTATCTATCTATCTATCTATCTATCTATCTATCTATCTATCTATCTATCTATCCATCCATCTATCCATCTATCTATCGTCTATCTATCTATCTATCATCTGTCTATCTATCTATCTATCTATCTATCTATCTATCTATCTATCTATCTATCTATCTATCTATCTATCTATCTGTCATCTATCTATCTCTCGTCTATCGTCTATCTATCTATCTATCTGTCTGTCATCTGTCTATCTATCTATCTATCGTCTATCTATGTATGTATCTATCTATCTATCTGTCTGTCATCTGTCTATCTATCTATCTATCTATCTATCTATCTATCTATCTATCTATCTATCTGTCATCTATCTGACAGTGTCATTTATTTCCATGCACACGATTGATAAAGAAATTATGCATATCAGGTAATTGCAAAGAATACTAATGCAACATTAATTGTCAGACAAACAATGGATCCTGCACGTTCTATAATGAGCGTCTTTTACATGGTTCATTCTGGCTTGTTTTTCCTGAAAAGAATGACATTGATTTAATCTGAATATGCATGAGGCGTCGCTATTCCAGCGCATGCAGCCACAGTGTTCATAAGTTTAACTTATGAGTAAACGCCTACCCGTACTGTATTAATATGCAAAGGAGAATATCTTTTAGCATTAAATAATTTAATAACATCACATCTGTTTTTGTGAGCTCAAGTTTTTTGTTTAGCATTTTTGTCCTATTATCTACAGATAGCCTACTTTTGTATTGTGCACCGGAATTTTTTTGGGGTGGGGGGGGGGGGGGGGGGGTGAAAATGCAATCAAAATGTGAATAACACACACAAGTTTTGTTCTAAAATAAGCCCAATTGCCATGTTCATATACGAACAATCTTCCCATGTAATGCAGAAAACACATCTCAGCAGTTTCAAAAGAAGGTGTAGAAGGAGAGAGACAGAGAAAGAGTATTTCCTGAAGAGGTAAAGAGGTATTTCCCGGGGCATTTTGTCATATCGCTGACTGGGAGTTGTCCACGGTTCACACTATTGTTTTCTTGTTCCCAGCCAAACCTGACAAGGAGGGTCATAAAGTGAGTTCCTGGCCCAATATTTAGCACTGAAACCAACAAAGACTGAGCTCCCAGCCACTCGATGCAAAGGTCTACTGAGATAGCACTCTAAATTTCAAATATATGCAATGAAATTTACATAAAAATCTCCACATGCAGGACAGAGAGCTACAAATTTGACTATTAATTCGACCTTGAAGGCCTCGGGAGGCGTCTGAGGTGACAGGCCACGGGGAAGTGTGATCTAGTGTTCTTGTTTGCCATCTGGAAACTAAAAAGGCTTATGAAACCTCCTAGACATACAGCCACGCTTCTAACTCTAACTCTAGGTTAAAACAGCAGCCCCTGAATGTCTCCGCCAAATGGCCTGATCGTTATTTTGATCATCAACTTTCACCGGAAACCATTAGATGCTCTCCGCGTTAATAGCACCTCCAGCAATTAGCACCTTATCTCCGTCCATCAAGCGCCGCGATGTCATTAGCAAAGGTTAGTTTGATAAAATCCACAGAAAAGTTAAACCCACAGAATGATTCAACCCATCCCCACGCTGGCTTTTAGAGTTAATAAAGCTGTTTTAGTGAGGCAAACAACAGTGTTTACAGATTTACTGCTGGATGAAGTGCGTCTCACAAAGAAGAGAACGTGATGGCTAAACACGCTACTTGAAATGAGTAAACGTCATTAGAGATTCGTCACGGCACACAAATGTTACGTTTGATAATGGAATCGTCACTATGCTGTCACGGGAAACTCGTTACTTGTGAAACAAGGTTTCAGCATTAGCAAACTACATAAATCGTTGTAAACAAAATAAACAAATGCATTCATCATGTTCAAGTACAAACGTCTTAAGTGATGTTCATTACGGAGCCAAAAGACTTGGAAAGCAGTCTGATTCTGGAAACAGAAATCCCACAAAGCATCTACTCATCGTGCGTTTGACTCGATTTTCCGCATGCAGAAACAATTCTTTCTTGACTTAGTATTTGATCAACCTGCTAAACGTTAAGAAACACATACAAATTAAACAAAATGACTTTATTTGCAAGATGATAATTGGATACATGATAATTGGATACATATATACATAATATATATATACACACATATATACTGTACGTGTGTGTGTGTGTGTAAGCATGCGTGTATTTGTATATTTATATATATATGTATTTATTTATATAAATACAGTTTATGTTGAAAAGGAATGGAAGTGGTAAGATATATCTGCTTCTCTATCAAATTCAACCAATTCTTTCTGTTAAATTAAGCCTATTCTTTCAGGAGAAATGTTCTTATTAAATCTGGAGGGGGGAAATGAACAGAATGGTCGTCATGCCCTAATTCACAAAGTCTATTCTACTCTATTAAGTTAGTCAATCAGAGAAACAGACTGCAATTTTCCCAAAAGGAATACAATTGTAGCAGTAAATTGGCACATGAGGTCATAATGTTTCTCCTCTGAGGAGAACATTCAATTAATCTGACCTTCAGCTGTATCTGAGTGTTTAAGGCTGCAGTGAGTGGGGTTTTGCTCTGTTCGTTTGGACCTGTGAGTCAGCATGTTTGGCTGAATGAACAGCGCCACCTACTGAAACTCACCTCAACGGCTTGCAGAAACACTGTCTGTGCCAAGCAGAACATGGACCTCCAGTAAATGAGCAACGCCTGTTTCAGTTTCAACGTCCAAGAGTCTGTTTTCAAATAAACTCCTGCCAGAATTCCTCTAATTCACGTGGGGGACATTATCCCCATAGGGGAGTTTCCATACAGCTTCCGTTCTTCTCAAAATGATTAGTTGACTAGATGCCAAGTATTGAAATTGGTCATGCATTTTTTGTCACGCATTCATGAATGATTCCTCAAAATCATGTGTGCTGTTGAGGAAAGTTGTGCTGTTACTTTACTGCGATCAGACGTGGTAAATCAGGTAAATCCCACAGACGCACAGTGAACGAGGGACCGAGCCGTTTAGAAGATCACAGGGACTTAATGGTGGACTCTTTTCACCAGAGAAAGTAAGAAACCACCAGAACGGCTTGCAGAATCTTTGACATGTGGCATGTGACATGTCATTCAGTGACATGTGGAAGCTTGTTTCCGCCACTAAATAGAAAATAAAAAAGTTAATTGCGACATTTTATCTCACAAATCTGACTTTTTTTCCTAGAGTTGCGTGATATAAAGTCGCAATTGTGAGTTATAAAGTCAGAATTGTGAGATATAAACTCGCAGTTCTGAGAGAAAAAAAAGGTCAGCCTTTTTTCCCTTCAGAATTGGACTTTATAACTCGCAATTGTGAGTTTGTTTCTCACAATTCTGAGAAATTAAATCGGAACTGTGAGATATAAACTCGCAATTGCGGAAAAAAAACTCAGAATTGTGAGAAAAAGAGTCAGAATTACAATATATTATCTCGCAATTGCGAGAAAAAAAGTCAGAATTGTAAAAGAAAAATCAGAATTGCGAGAAAAAAAGTCAGAATTGTGAGAAAAGAGTCAGAATTGCGAGAAAAAAAAGTCAGAACTGTGAGGAAAAAAGTCAGAATTGCGAAATATAAATGTGCAATTGCAAGAAAAAGTAAAAATTGTGAGAAAAAAGTCAGAATTGCTAAATATAACCTCGCAATTGCGAGAAAAAAAGTCAGAACTGTGAGGAAAAAGTCAGAATTGCGAAATATAAACTCGCAATTGCGAGAAAAAAAGTCAGAATTGTTAAAAAAAAAGAAGAATGTCAGATTTGTGCGAAAAGAGTCAGAATTGCAAGACAAAAATCAGAATAGCAAGAAATAAACAATTGCAAAAAAAGGTCAGAATTGTGAGATATAAAGTCACAATTATCTTTTCAATAGTTGTATTTTGTGTGGCCAGTTGCATGAACTGCTAAGACTAGTCTTACAAGTTAGTCTTTTTTTTTTCTGCTCATAACTTTTTTTTTTAAGTCTGTTTCATAAAAATATAGATTGGTCTAATTTGATACTGAAAAGTGACTGATTACCCCGAACTTTTAGTTAGTCACAGTTCTTGAGACACAGTCTTAACATAATGTAGCACTTGTGATGAACTCAGGATATGTGTTAATTGATGAAGTGTTGATTTTGGTGGGGTCTCTGTGCTTCAGGAACATGGCCATGACTGTCATAAATCCTGGAAGAAGTGTGATCGCACTCACATCCAGTTTCCTCAAGTACAGAAGATCCTGACACTTCTGTTGGGTGTAGCCCACGGCCTTGATCCTGCGTCGCTTCAGAAAGCTGTGGGCCGAGGCTTTACGGTGCAGCTGTAGAGGATACGGATATATGAAGCATCCTTCCTTCAAACCTCTGATGATAAACACAAGGAAACGGGACGTGGGAGGAACAGGGAAACTCACGGCCATCTGCGTTAGTACGCTGGCTTCCAGGAACTCCTGTGGTGGAAATGACACTAACACGTGTAAGAACGCTCACCACATGAATAATATTCACAATGTGTTTGTATTGGTATATAGTATGAATGGTGTATGGAATCACTTTTTTGCCAATAATAATGAACGTAACTTTTCAAGAAACTAATGAAAATGTAAATTGAAACTGAATAAAATAGACAGCCCAATCCATAGTTGACAGGTTTGAAACCTGGCGGCTGTATTTCTTATAAAAGTGAAGGTAAAAAAAAACTATAGAAAACATTACAGAAATTCTATTGGATTCAAAGGTTTTCATGGGAATTTTATTGGTTGTAATAGGAATTATAGTGGTCTCTGTGGGTCTACTGATATGTGTTGGGTTGTATTGGTGGGGGCATTAAATCCTAATGGAATATGTCCCAAACACACTACAAAAAAGAATTATGTAGTGGTTTAAATGGTAAAAGCCAATGGTTCCTATTTTAATATAAACCATTAGAATTTCTGTGATGGTTTCCAACTTTTTTTTAAGCTGGTCTGATCTTCTGTCCTTGTCTAAAGAAATAATTACACACATACATCATGCTTAATGTTTTATTATCAAGGTGAACACATGAAATTCATTAGTATCTGTAAAATCCGCCTACATAAATGAGTTTCACAGCACTAACACTGTTTCAGCTTTGATCACCTCGGTAAACACGTAATAAACGGGGCGTTACTTGCATTTTATGGTTGTCAGCTTTGTTGCATTACATTTACTTCACCAGGAGATGGTGCTGCAATTTCAATCTGAATGAAGCTTCGAGTAATGAACCATATTCGACACAATTGTATCAGAAAGCAATAATGCTTCGAAACGCTTCATTTGGCCATCACTACAAATGCGCTTCCAGAGTTTTCATTTATGCTTCCGAAGTTTTCATTTACGCTCTCTGCCAATTTAATAAATGAAAACTCTGGAAGCGCATTTCACAATTCGATACTGGTGCACATTTTCGAGTGGCCTTTTATTGTGGCCAGCCTAAGGCACACCTGTGCAATAATCATGCTGTCTAATCAGCATCTTGATATGCCACACCTGTGAGGTGGATGGATTGTCTCGGTAAAGAAGAAGTGCTCACTAACACAGATTTAGACAGATTTTTGAACAATATTTGAGAGAAATAGGCCTTTTGTGTACATATAAAAAGTCTTAGATCTTTGAGTTCAGCTCATGAAAAATGGGGGCAAAAACAAAAATGTTGCGTTTATAAGTTTGTTCAGTGTATATCACACTTTGCTGCAGACAAAAATCAGCAGACATTGTTTTTTTTTTTTGCACCAGGGGTATATGTCACTTAAAATGGACAATTCTGTCATAATTTACTCACTATCATGTTGTAGAGCTGCACGATTCTGGATAAATTGAGAATTACTTTTTTTTTTTTTTCTTCAAATAGAGATCACGATTCTCCCACGATTCTGAAGCGACAACTAAACAACATGTAATTTACTAGAGTTCTAATGAAATGTTAATTGTCTAATGTTAATTGTCTAATTGTAAATGTAAATCTAAAATGTTTAATTCATCAGAATGAATTATAAAAAATAAAAAACATTTGAGTGAATGATTCAATGACTCACTCATAAAGTCTACACTTGTTTCATTACAGGTTGAATAAGTGTTTTTATTTATTTATTATAAATCTCTTGAATGAATGAACAATTTAATGACATACATTTTTAACAGTCACTTGTCTCCAACTACTGGTGTAACGATGTAATTGATACAATTGTTATTTAAAACGCCAAGATCAGCGGCAGTGCCAACACAGAACTGAATATTTCCGTGTGATTTTGTCAAAGGTTTAATAGACACAGGAACATTTTTATCCTGTAGCTCAAACAGTAGAGCGTTGGCACTTGCAACGCCAAGGTCATGGGTTCGATTCGGTAAAGCAAGAACTGATAAGAATGTAAACGTGTACCTTGAAATGCAATGTAAGTCGCTTTGGATAAAAGCATCTGCCGAATGCATAAATGTAAATAAAATGTAAACGTAAATGTTTTCATTTAGGAATGAGATCACGTGGGTGTTTGAATGCAATGAAGCTGAATGACTGAGGCTGTCTTCCGGCCTAACATCTGCTTTTGTGTTTAAGGGAAGAAAGTCAGTCGCAGTCACAGGTTTCAAACATGGTGGTGAGTAAATGACGTCGGAAATTATATATTTTAAGTGAATCTGTCACACTATAGTCTCAAAAAAAAAAAAAGCTTTCTATTTATCAAAGAATGGAAAAAGCATATTAGAATGATTTCTGAAGGATCATGTGACACTTTTTTCATATATAAATTATTGAAATTATATAAACGCAATAAAAACAGTCATGCTATCTTACTTTCAGAGAAAATTTTGAATTCATGTTGACTTTAGATATCATTAGAAACCCAATCATAATCACAATCAGTGCATATAGGTCTTATTGTATATAAACACTCTTAAAGAGGGCCTTTTCAAAGTCTTGATGTTGTTTTTGTGCTCAACTAGAACAGGTTTTTCTGCTTGAATGTTGATTATTTTCCTCATATTCTCCATTGTTGCGGCTCCTCTCTTCCCACTCTGTCAGTAACGCTCTGTTTAGTTCCTGTCTCTATGAAGCCCCTCCTTCTGAAAAGCACACTGTGCTCTGATTGGTCGGCTGGAGAAGTGTGTTGTGATTGGTCGAGCGCTTCGAGTGTGTTTGAGAAATGTCCCGCCCCTTACCATAACCGCCAGTTTAACACACTACTAACTAACTCAACCAGGCCCCGCCCCTTTATTCTGCCTATTAATTATTTAAATGAGGAATATTGTGACGTGTTCGTTCCCGGAAGAAAACTCAAGACTACAATGGAGGCGTTTCAGGGAGTTCAGAAACGTTTTAATGTTCAAACAGCAACATTAAACACACTAAAGAAAGATGAGCATGTGGGAAAGAGCATAATAGGACCCTATTTCACCTCTATTTCAAAAGGCGCAGCTGAATGAACATCCCTGACCAGATCCAGTACAGCTCCAGTAAATTGTTTAAGAGCTGGCACTAATGAACAGTTACACACATCAGCTGATGAACGTTCAGTGACAGTAGAAAAGCATGCGGACACCATCACAGGAAGTCCAGTGACACGCGATTGTGTTGCTGATTACTGGCTGCTGTTTGACTAATGATAGGACCAAAACCAAGGCTACAATTAGCATCTTGCCCTTTGAAGAAGCCTATGGGTGCAGCGGTTTGATCAAGCCGCTGTTGTTGTTGGCTATCTTTAGGGCCGGGTTTGTTTTTGGAGCGTATGAAGATATGAGAAAGACTTAAAATAGTACGGCCAGCTGATTTGGGCTTTTGATTTCCCGTCAGCCCAGATCTGTAGGCAATGCTTGAACCGCAATCAGAAAATTTTATCTCGCTTCAGGAAGTGAAAGATAAGCAAAGAGATGAAGTTAAAAGGAAGACGTTTTTGAAGCCAAAGTGACATTTAAACCTTAAATGTGGAGCGTCTCGACAACTGTGCCTTCTCAATAAAAAAAATCAAGTAACGCAAACCTCTACTTGTGAAAGAACTTCCAAACGGTGAACAGTTTGTGTCTGGGCTGTGGGCGCTCACATGTCGAGTGACATCATGAGCCACTGATGGTACACTCTCAGAAAATAAGTGCATGTTAGTACCTTAGAGTAGCAATACTATGAATCTTTTAGGTATAAATAGGGTACAAAGATGTCCTTGACAGGCTGTTGTACCCCTAAAGTACCACTAAAATGTACAATTCTCACACATTGTTTCTGAGAGTGTAAACGCTAACGGATCAGTCGAGTGCGAAGGACACAGACAGTGACTAAACCGACACCAAAAGGACACAAATAGACGCTCTTGTCATTATCCTCCTGTTGTGAAAGCGAGGCGGTGGCTTTCTGACCGTCACCACGAACACATTAACTCAAAGGGGTGCTTGATGATGTTTCCACTTCTCTAATTTCAGTTAGTGTGTAATGTTGCTGTTTGAGCATAAACAACATCTGCAAAGTTACAACGCTCAAAGTTCAAAGCAAAGGGAGATATTTGCTTTAAAAGAAATGATTTTTTAAGGACTAAAATAGGAACTACATGACATTCCTCCCGGGTTAGTGACATCACCAACCCTAGAATTTACATAAACCCCGCCCCCTGAACACGATTAATAGATTATCAGAATATGCTAATCAATGACTTGAAGATAGCTACATAAATTCATCTACTTATCATTCAGAAATGTTGTCTACATGTTGTCACTTCTTCTAGAGTCTCTCCATCATTGTCTGAATCCGGTTTGAACATAAAAGGCATAAATGTTCAGTGCATGTCTGTGTGAGGTAAAAGGACACAAGCTGTTGTAGCTCCGCCCCCCTGTGCCGGGAGCAGCAGCTCATTTGCATTTAAAGGGACACACACAAAAACGGCACATTTTTGCTCACCCACAGAAAAAATTCAATTTTAACATGCTGTATAAAAATATCTGTGGGGTATTTTGAGCTAAAACTTCACATACACACTCTGGGGACATCAGAGACTTATTTTACATCTTGTGAAAAGGGCATTATACCACCCCTTTAACTCAATGCAAACTATTTCAGTGAGAAATCTGAAATCTGCAGAGCTACTGATATAATGGCAGTGTATACAGCGGATTGCAATACAGTACTTAAAGTGCTTAGGATAACGAGATTTATCAAATTGATAATGCTGCAAAAAGTTGCATATGTCACCGCATTTGGAGCTTCACCCGAAAATGTGAAAAAATGGTGCTTATATTTACTTATCCTCATTTCATTTGTGTCTGTGTTCAATCTGTTGTGCCTTTTTTGGCGCTCGAGAGCCGGTTTACACAGAACGCGTTTTAAAAATGAGAACTCTAGGTTTCTTGACTCAATTATAAAGAACCCTTAATGCCAAAAAAGGTAAGGAGAAATAAATTCTAAATTAAATTGTATGTTTAAATGGTTATTTCATTTATTTTCTAGTGATTAAGTATGTTTTCGGGCTGTTTTATTCATAAAAATGATAAATAAAAAAAATGAAATAAATACATATAAAATGATTCCATGGTTGGGAACGGAACCCCTAAAATGTTCTATATATGACAGAACTCTTTAAGATTCTATTTAGAACCTTTTCTTCTAAGAATGAGCTTTGAACAGCTAAATAACAACAAGCCTTGGTGAGATGTGCAAAGAAGCAGTTTTTTTCTCTCGTAGTTGCATTGCATTTTGACAAATTTGAGCCTTAAGTAAGTTTTTGGATATGCTGGAAGAATCGTCAGCTACTGCTAAAAAGATCAACTCTTCTGAAAATGAGGCCTGTAATGAGCCACTCTCACAAAATACTTCTGTTCCCTGTCCTCAGAGATTTAGCCTGTGAGGGAGGAGCTCTTACGAAGAATCCTGCACATCATGTCTCTATCTCTGATGGGGAACGCTGATAGAGTGTGTTTTCATGCCAGTGTGTAATTTGGAGTGAAGGCTTTTAAAGCAGGCAGAAACTATAAACAGCCTCCAATTAGCAGCCGGAGCATCAACAAGTGAAATAAACAATGTTTTTTTCTCATGTTTATCGAGGCTGACATGTTGGCGGAGGATTTCAGCATCTGGAAGGTCAATCAGGTACAAGCCAAAGGTCTCCGCAAAAACTCACAAACAAATGTGAGACAAAAAAACTCTTAATTTAGTGTGTTTTCATTTGACAGAGCAAGTCTCAACATGAACTCAAACATGATCTGAGCTGCTATCCACATTTGTATCTCTACACTCTATACTAAAGTGAATGACAAAAGTTATACACACAAAACTATACTACCATTTCAAAAGTTTTGATTATTATACATGTTGAAAACAGTTGTGCACAAACATCTGTAGCAGCACAACTGTTTTCAACATTGATAATAATCAGAAATGTGTCTTGAGCAGCATTTAAAAAAATTAAAAAATTATAATAATCACGGGCGTAATTTCCTATGGGGACGGGGGGGATGTTTGTAGCTTTAATAAGGATTAATCTATATTTAATTTATAATTTATGCAGTGCGGAGTGTTTGATAACCTTATTCAATTTCTGTATATTTCATACCTGTTAGACAGGAAGGGCACAGGTAAATATTACATTTATTTTTGGGTTTATGTGAGGATTGTGTTAAGTTCACTTACATGTTGTTTCTACATTACTGCGGAAATTGAGTCTCACATTATTTACATTTTATTTACACACAAAACATTAATGGTGAACATTTTTGATTTTATAAAATGATTCTCTCAAGTCTTGGCAATCTATTAAACAATAAAGAAAGTAAGACATATATTTTTCAAATATAATAAAATAAAAGCTGTTTTTAAATAGGATTTTTTTTTTTAATATTTATCAAAGAATCTGGAAAAAGTATATAAGAATGATTTCTGAAGGATCATGTGACACTGAAGACTGGAGTAATGATGCTGAAAATTCAGCTTTGATCACAGGAATAAAATACATTTTAACATATATTCCCAATTGAAAATTGATTTGAACAATATTTCACTATTTTGAACTATATTTTTGATCATATGCAGCCTTGGTGAGCAGAAGAAACTTCTTTCAAAAGCATTAAAAAATCGTACTGAACGTATACATTTTTTACATTTACATTTATTCATTTAGCTGACGCTTTTATCCAAAGCGACTTACAATTGCTATATATGTCAGAGGTCGCACGCCTCTGGAGCAACTAGGGGTTAAGTGTCTTGCTCAGGGACACATTGGTGTCTCACAGTGGATTCGAACCCGGGTCTCTCACACCAAAGGCATGTGTCTTATCCATTGCGCCACCACCACCAAGCTATTTGTATACAAGTATACAAGTATACAAGCTATTTAAGATTAATAGACAAAAAAAATTAAAGGTGATAATTTTCAAATTCATTGAGAACTTTATAAATTCTCCAGATATCTCTGAGCAATATCGATGTACTCTAAAGGATGTGATTTGGCAATGAGTGAGACATTGAGATTGACATTTAAAGGTTCCCTATACTCACATTTCTGAGCTTGCAATTACAGTACGCAGCAAAAGAAAACATTTATATACACTTCCATCCTCCACACAAGCCTGCGATGTGCTACCGAAGTGATTTACCGCGGTGAACGGAGCAGCAGCTGCTCACAACGATCCCTGGAGGCTGTGAATTTCACCCATTAGTTCTGCACTATATGCCGGGATTCAGGAGACACGTGACGACTGCTTCCAGATAACAGGAGCATTCATTCATATGAGAAATAATGAATGGATGGATGGATGGATGACCTCTGTAAAGGGTCACTGAAGGAGACCCACTGAGTATTGTTTTAGACCAAATAACCATGAAAGATTTTAATCAGTTCATCAAGTATCTCAGTGTTGTCTGTGCTGGGAACTGTCTGTCTGGATGGGTCTTGATCCGGGTCAGACGAGACTGAAAACTGTCCTCAGGAGACTCGGTTATATTGAATTTAAAGGGATATTTCACCGCTGGAAAGATGAATGTGTATTTAAATCGGGTCATTTAATGTAGTAGAAATGTGACATTATTTTAGAAGTTGGTGCCTTCTAGACTGAGAAAAGCCAGAAAATGTATTTTTGGCTCATGTGGATGAAAGACAACAACTCCCAGAATGCACTTGCTTCGCTGCCCTACGAGGCCACGCCCAAGCCACGCCTACCGGTTACAGAGCGCAGTATCGGGAGAAATGATACAGCTAGGCTACTAGTCGACTCGAAACTGAAAAGACGCCGTTTTATGGTGAGATCCCCCTATGGGCGGGTTGAAGACATGCGGGACGAGCTCCTCCCACTGGCTGGAGTCTCTCGCCTCTGGACAAAAAAGCCTCAGATGACGATAAATGATGATTTTTGTGTCATCTGAGTTTTTTTTCCAGACACACAATACAGAAATCTCTCGTCTCAGGGGAACATGAGGGAGGGAAGCACGGCCATTCGAGAATACTACCGGGTTTCTACTGATACAAAGCTTAATGCTAATCGGTGAAGTATCCCTTTAAGTAACATGGTTTCTGATGTTTTTGGAAAACATGTATAGCTATTTAAAGAATGTGAATCATTTGCTCTTGGAAGAATTTGAAGAGAAATGTCGGATATCAATCTCTGACTTTTGAGCAAAGTTTGAGACGTTGTTGAGAACTCACATTTGCTCAGGTGTTTTTATTTCAGGAACAATCTAAGAAACAGGAAGATTTGTCCTGTCTAAGAGAAAGCAATTAGAAATTAAAGAGATCTCATTTGTTATTTATTTACCCTATGGGATGATATTTTACTATGATACTGTTTGATTAACTTTTTAATTTAAAAACTTTTTTGATTAATTTCTTTAAAAAAATACCAGTTACATGGTGATCCAAAAACATGTCAGGTCATGCAAGGTCAAAATTCAACTGTACTGTGCATAAATAAAAATTATATACATACACATTATACATACATACGTGTACATATTTACATTCAAATATACACATAAACGCTCACACACACTCACTCACTCAAACTCACACTCACGCACAAACACACACGCTCACTCACTTACACACACGTACACTCACAAACACACACGCTCACTCACACACACACACACACACACACACACACACACACACACACACACACACACTCTCTTGTACATCTATCTTCATGAGGACATTCATTGACACAATGCAATCTCTAGCCACTTACCCCAACCTTACCCATCACAACTAAGTTCCTTACCCGGCCCCTGACCCTAAACCGACCCTTAACCTAATTATAACCTTGACCCTAAAACAAAGTCTTGACCCTCAAACAGGCCTTTAAAGGGGTCTCAGAAAGTGAGGACCGGCCAACATGTCCTCACTTTACTCTCTTTGTCCTCACTCCAATGGTCTAAAACTCAAACTGGTCCTCACAAAGATAGTTGTACAAGTACACACACACACAGTTATGAGAGTTAATGGGTTTAATCAATCGAGAGCTGTTACCATAGAAACATGCAACAAGGGATTTTTGAGGACACGACACAGCGAGGAACATCTTGATGACTTCAGATCTTTTAAAAGGGTTGTTTTTTCTTTTTTTACCTGTTCATCTTTCTTTAGTGTGTAATGTTGCTGTTTGAGAATGAAAAAGCTTTGCAAAGTTGTTTGTGTTTCTGAACTCCCTGAAACGCCTCCATTGTAGTCTTGAGTTCCTTCCGGGAACGAACACGTCTCAATATTCCTCATTTGAATAATTAATGCGCAGAATAAAGGGGCGGGGCCTGGTTGAGTTAGTTAGTAGTGTGTTGAAACTGGCGGTTATGGTAAGGGGCGGGACATTTCCCAAACACACTCGAAGCTCTCGACCAATCACAACACACTGCTCCAGCCGACCAATCAGAGCACAGTGTGCTTTTCAGAAGGAGGGGCTTCATAGAGACAGGAACTAAACAGGGGTGCGTTTCACGAAAACTATGGTCGCAAGTTCCATCGTCATCCACATAGTTCAATGAGTCGGTGTTTCCCGAAACCAAACAGCAATGCAAAGTTGTGTGTAAGAAGCAGAGTTTCTTGTTTGCATGACAAGTGGACTCAATAAATCCTTATCTTGAGCCAAATAAGCAAAGCTGACATTCAGTGCAATCTATATCTTTTATTTAGAATACACACAAATGGCATTTACGTCTTTTAGTTTGTCAAGAGATTTAAAGTGTCGTTGTTGAAGAGTGCGCATGTGTGAACGTGCTCTAGTGCGCAAGAACGAGCCAATGATTGAATCTGGAAATAAAGCAAAATAACTGAGAAAAATGAGAACTAGTCCTCAGATGACATTAATAATTTATAGCAAAACATCTAGCGTTAATTCGATCTCAAACAGAATCAGATTCATTAAAATAAGTTATTACTCCACCACGTGCGTGACATCATTAACCAACGTGGTTGAACGACCAATTTGCAACAATACGGTTTCGGGAAACAGTCGAGACTAGCTAGTTGATTTCTTCAATGATGCATCGTACTATTGTAGTAAAGTAGCGAGTTACTTTATCGCAGAGCGTTACTGACAGACTGGGAAGAGAGGAGCTGCAACAATGGAGAATATGGGGAAAATAATCAACATTCAAGCAGGAAAACATGTTCTTAGAGTCCAAAAACAGCATCAAGACTTTGAAAAGGTCCTCTTTAAGAGTGTTTATATACAGTAAGACCTACACGTGCGCTGATTGTGATCATGGTTGGGTTTCTAACGACCTCTTAAAGTCAACATGAATTCTAAAAAGGGCATACAGGTCCTCTTTAAATCGGCATGCGTAATTATTGTGTAACTTGACGAGGATGGAGCTGGAATGTCAGTGGGTTTGGTCCTCTGGGCGGACACACTTTGGCTGTGCTTCTGCTTCCTCTGTCCTGTCGAGTGCCAGATAATTTTCTCACCTTACTTTCATTTGCCTTGCGAGATTGGAATGCGAGGGCAGGGTGTGCCGCCCACCCTCCAGCGCGCAGATGAAAGAAAGACGAGCGAAAATGTGTGTGTTCATGGGGAGGTGAAGGAAACGAAACCCCAAACAAACGACAGGCTGAATCCACAAACTCACTCCTGCCAGCTCCTCCAGGTCACATGGTCTTTCCTCAAGATGTGTTTTTCTGTAGATAAGACACTTCTTGAGGAGGAAACCCAAGCAGGAGCTAAATCACCCTTTCAGATGTACAATGCATCCAGGTTTCCTATTCAACCTCTTTCAACAAACTGTGCTCGGTTATGATTACAGATCGGGAAAGCATATGGAGCTTCAGTCTGAGCCAACTGCGGATTTACCTTCCACATGCCAAGTTTTTATATGAAAGCATCCAGCTTAGTGTTATTTTACTATCATTGAGATACTATTATAGTTTTTATTATTATTTTTAATCCGTTTTATTCAGAAGTGGGCAAAAGTGATGTCCAGAGGGGATATTTGTTTGTAATATGAACCTACAAGTTTGATTAAACCTTCAAAATATGAGATTTTTTTTTTAATATTTTAAATATGAGGGAAGAACTAAATCCTAAACTTGGTTTAGGTATTTATCTGATAAAATTACTTGGTAAAAAAAAAGGCAAACTACAGCTACAGGTTTTATTCTACTATGCAAAATAAAAATGCACAGAAAAACCTAATCAGTTATTACTATTTCATTGGTTCTGATTGGTTTTGCACGTGTTCATAATTTCTTTGCAGCCTGGCCAAAAATTATATCGCACAATTTGTCATGTTTCATTGCGTTATTATCACAAATAAAACAATCTATAACTAATTTTGAATAATATTTTGAATAAAGGGTGTAGATGTCAATTTTCCTATAGACTGGACATCACTTTTTGGCCACTACTGTACATGTTTATTTGATTTCAAGTAATGATTTTTTTTTTAATGGTTTTAATTTTGGTTAACTAAAATAACCCTGATCCAACTTCTTAACAAAACTTGGACAACAAAGCAATCTCTTCCATGCCTTATGATCAGAAAAAGAAAGAACATATAAGAAGGAATGCATATAGCTCCAGGGAATTCTCCAGCACCTCCACACACGTGCAGGCAGATGTTGAGATCCATCAGGGAATGTGTTTGATCTGGTGAGTCACGAATCTCTCCGATTCAACTCTGAGAATCTAACCTGCCTTGCAGCAAATTAGATTGTTGGAATAATCAGTTCAGACCTTCTCTAAACCTTGTAACAGCTTATGAAAACAACCTCGCCCCTCGGAAATCAATCAAAACTCAAAGGAGTCAAAGTAAAATTAGATTTGTAGTATTGCTGAAGAAAATATGATACATTGCCTGAAGAAAACGCATGGTGTTGTGCACGGGCACGGCAAAGTTAAATGCAAAACTAAACATTTGGCAAGACTAAAAACTCTCTATCAATGCTTCAATATTTTAAATCTAGCGTCATCACAGGCTCTATGCCGAACGTCACATGAACAAACGGGAAAACGAGTCTCATCGCATCAGCTTGTAGAAGTGTTAAGAGTGACGGCGATATATATATGGACTTTAATCAGCTAACCTAGCTAGTTATTTTTTATTGTTGGTGTTTTATTCAATTTTAATATCCGAATATTAGTGAGAAGAAGAAAAACATATGAGATGGACATCGGTTATTCTCATCTCAGGCCTCGTCCATAATGCGTTTTCGTTCGGGAACGTATCTTTTTCTCTCCGAACTTTTGAACGACTGATGAACTAAACATGCATCAAACAAGCAAGCAAGCATGCGAGTTTTAATAATCTTTGACGGACATTTTGTTTGATAAAATTTGACGAAGTCAAATTGTCCGGGAAGCAGACACACTCTGTCAGTTCAAAGCTCGACTAAAAACATATCTCTTTGACCTAGACTAGACTTTTATAATTCAATGTTAGGCTGCATAGATTAGGTCGGCCAGAACCGGGAACACTTCCCATAAATCCTGATGTACTCGTTACATCATAAGAAGAATGCCGTCTACGCTAATATTAGTCTCTCTGTTTATCCCGAGGTTTACCGCAGTCTCCCGGATCCAGGCCGTATCCAGATCTGATGAAGGACCTGCGCCTGGATCCGATGTCAACGCAGTCCTGAAGTGTAAACTAGTCTCTCCCCTGTGAAGGCCTCCTTTCCTTTACCTCTTTACAGATAAAGCGTTGTCGGGATGAGTCGTGGATGCGATACAAATTCTGTATTATTAATTTTAAGGCCAGACAAGTAGTATGTTGAGGGTTGATTTGTAGGGAAGGACTACACGCCTGCGCACATGTGTTCAAACGCACATCCTTATAGACTGAACTCGTAATACGCATGTGCACGCCATCTGCGTTCTCACCGGTTCGCGTTTTTGAAGTTTGCGCAGAAAGAACTGAAGAGTTTTCTGTTAAAACGGTGTCCCCTAAGTTAATAACTAATGATCGTTGCGACGGAAGTGAATCAATCAAACTAACTTTAGCTGGACAATAACTTTATTCTAGAGCTGCTATAAAGCCAAAACACTTTACTTTAATTTCCTATTATCATTGTAAAGCTGCTTTGGAAGAATCTACATTGTTAAAAGCGCTATATAAATGAAGATGACTTGACTTGACATGTTGAACATGGACAGATGTGTTTATGTGTGGGACTGTGCAACCCAAACAACATGAGGAAATGAGGGGTCTCCAAACATTAGTGCCCTACGTAGAGAGCTCTCACTCTCGTGACACGCTGCCATTTTCTGACTGATTTTCTCCCGGTCTTATCTATAGGTAACCCGTCTCTGAAGACGTCAGCGAGTGCACTGCACTTACAGAGGCGCGTCTTCCTCTCGCAGGAAACGACAATCACAGGCCTGTCGAAACGAGACCATTGAGAGTTAAAACTAATAGCCAGTTATCTGAGTGCTTGTGCTTGTGTGTGAGATGCAGAACACATGCTTCTCTGTGGTTAATGGCTTCCTAGATTAATCAATTCTCTAACCATTCCGCGAAATAATTTTCCCCTGCATGTATTTCCTTCTCGTCAGCATGATCAGAAGCTCAGATAAGAACAATGGTTGCAAAAATACGCATTCCCACACAAATTATATTCCTTCTAAAAGAGATGTCATCTTGTTCTAAACTACAGGGCCCGTATTCATAAAGATTCTAAGAATCCTCTCAGAAAACTCTTAATTTAGCTTAAAAACTTTTATGTAGGAGTCTTAGCTTAAGAGCGATTCGGGACCGATCTGAGAGCAACTCTGAGTAAGGAAAATACAAAAACCTTTATCTTAGTGAGGAGGCGGGGTTGACCCCGTTGCTATGTATGACACAATCTTTTGAAGACTGTGATTGGTTGGTTGTCCAAGAAGAAAAAAAAAAAAGTGATTTTAAGTATAGGGTCTATTCTAAGCCTCCACTTTGAACTTACATGCGTAATTTTTCCTATTTGATCGTTCTCTCACACACACACACACACACACACATTATATATGTGTATATAAATCCTTTTTTTATTTACCATGCTGTTGATTTCCTATAAGGTATTTGATTGCTTAGAATGATAAAAATTGTTCCACTCTTTCCAGTTCCACTGATTGCTGGCATGTCTATTTAAGTGGTGGTTTGAATGTTGGTTTTAATGTATCAAATATGGAATTTTCCCAGTTGCCAAATATCGTAATGTAGTGATTACTTTCATTTCAGGCGCTATGGCATTTCTGCGCTGTGTCGGAGATATTAGCGTGTCTCTAAAAAGATCAGTCACAAACATGATCCCTGCACGATCTAATCTATAGCGTCTTATTAACTCACTGTCATCCATTGTCTGCAACACATTTCTTCTCCCTCTTCGTCTTTCTGCCATTTTCTCCTCTGCTAAAGAAACTCTTAAGCCTCTTAAAAGTCCTCGTCCGTGCTCCTAACAATTTGGACCTTAAGACCTCTTTTAAGGGTTAAGATGCTTTCTGAATTACTTTTTTCTTTACTAGGAGTTTTTCTTTAATTTTAAGAGTAAACGCCCACATTTCTAAGATTTTTCTTAGAATTTTGTCACTAGGAGCTACTCTTTGCATTAAGATTCTTTATGAATACGGGCCCTGGACGCTTTTCTGGTGATTTTACTAAAAAGTTGCACCACTTTAATTGGGTCATGACAATATATTTTTGAATTTATTATGTTCCTTGAGGTTCACTTAAGTTTTTTTGCACACAAGAACAAATCTATATGTGGAAAAACAATCATTTTTTCTTCATTCTCAGACGAAATGATCAGTTTTTAAGGCGCGGCTCCTTTAAGGCTTGTCAGTAACAGACACTGTTATGATTGGTTAACGCCATTGCATGGGTAACAGTATTAACACCCACTCGCTTTTGAAAATACGATCCATATAAAAAAACATAATTTACATACAGGATTATGAAATAATTTACTTACAGTATGGTTTGTGATCCAGCTGCTGTCAGATTCAATACAGTTGCTGCTTCATCTTTCAACTGAAGTTTCTTTGCGAACTCTCTATTACACTGTGCCTCGCTGACAAAACAAAATGCTCCGAACAAACATATAATCCTCTACCCTTCTTGCGAGAGCACAAGTTGAATTTGCTCAGCGAGTTTACTCTGGCGTCGAGTAATGATGCTCATTAAATATGCCCTTGTATCCGAGCTGCACCAATCACATCGGGTTATCTGATATAGGCGGGCCAGAGGCGAGCTAAACCGATGACGACAGCGCTGTGACGTCGAAGTCATTAGTAAACATTGCAAGATGGCTATGGATGAACACCAGTTGTTTGAAACGGCTTTGGCCGCTACAATGAACGAGTTAGACTTGGCTTTTTATCTAAAAGAGGAACAGAAGACGCCGCTCGAATCGTTCCTTTGCAAGAAGGGCGTTTTTGCTGTTTTGCCGACCGGATACGGCAAGAGTCTAATCTACCAGTTAGCTCCGCTGGTAGCTAAGCGTATGGCAATTGTTGTGATTGGTCGTAGTGTTATCCAATTCTGTGCAGTGAGATTTTCAAATGCAGGCTTGGTGCCGCCCCTCGAGCTGGCCGATTTACATTAGTCGATGCCAGACCATTAATCTTTCAGAGTTAGGTCTGGATTTCCAGGCTAATAATCCTCTGGGACGCCATTAAAATAAACCATCCACTTGTTTCAGACGCTGGGATCCTTCTAAAGGCTGTACAGAGACACAAATGAGCCGTTTAAACTGGACGAACGTTCTTTCACTCCTCCATTTGTCCTGTTGTCGACAGACTCAAGTGTGTGGAGTTCGTCAGAAACTGAACATACATCTGTATACTGAATCAGTGTAGACAGCATCAGTCATTAAAATGGGTTTTATTTGCTTTTGACGCGGCACTCACATCCAGTGTAGGCAAATGTCAGCCATTAAGAGACTAAACACCAGTAGGCTATGTTATTGGTGGGCGGGGCCTATGGTGTGATGATGTATAACTATTCGTCGATGTCTTGCTCTGGAGGCGGGCATATGCAAATGTATTTTGCAAATTTGCAAATTTGATTTCTCATGTCATGACCCCTTTTAAATGAGGCATTTCACTAAACAATAGCAGACCACAAAGTAAAAATGTTTTAAAATAAAGACTAATGGAATATGTTTTTTTAAACATCATTATTTGTTTAAATTCATATGCCTCATAATCTTTATTCAAAATAACTGTATAAAGTCCCTCTTGCAGCGACATCTCTTCACTGATGACGAGGGCGGGGCAACCTGTCACTCATATGAGCTCAACCAATAGCAAACCACAACCATCCAATCAATTCCCCACAGACAAAATCAAGCCCCGCCCACATTTGTTCTTGTTCCAGAAGCTGTTTAACTCAGATATACGTCACAATAGGGAAAAAAGACGAGCGCTTTTTATCCAATGTGTTATTTGCTGTTTATTTGTAACCAATTATGAAAATTGCTTCTTCACCAATCTTCTTTCACTGCAGATGCTATCAGCGCAAGTATGCACATTTAAATGAAGTCATTCTTATTATTTTCAGCACACACATTCTTGCGAATAGCACCATAACTGGACATAATTCCTTTAGCGAATCGGATGCAACCGCATAAAATTCTCCCTATAATTCACACACCATCCACTTGTGCCAATAACCTTCACTAACGGACAACATTGTTAGGCATCTCCATCCCGTTTCCTCTGCTAAACGTGCGTTTCTAATCCCCGGCATCGTGCTATTTTCTGAGCTCAGGATGTGACGGCCCATTTCACTGTTTAATCATTAAACTCACCGAGGCTGATACGGAGGTGTGCAGAAAGTTATGCAGAAAACAGGTAATGTCTTCCTTTAGTGCTGCTGCATAAATGAGATGATGCATTTTAAAGTCACTGCTGATGTTCTCTGAGGACGTGAGTCATGCCATTTGCACTGATGGCGCCTAAGCATGTGTTAACTCATTTCACACTCGGATTTCATGTAGAGCACCTCCAGAACTGCAAATACAGAGGGAGCAAAAATAGAGGATAAAAAGGAGGCAAAAAAGCGATAAAATCATACAGTATGGCTCATAAATCAGATTGTCGATAAAACAGACGATGTAGGCTACTGTATATGCACAAGTTCAAGTCTATATAACTGCAAGAATTGCAAACACGACCTCACTCGTACGAAATTTTTCGTACATATTTTACGAATTGCCCAATTCGTATGAATACGAATGACCTACCCCTGACCCCGCCCCTAAACCTACCCATCACGTGGGTTTAGACAAATCGTACAAATTCGTACGAATTAGCCAACTTTTTATCATTCGTACGAATTGGTCGTGAGATAGTGTTGGGTTGTACGAATTCGTACGAATTAGCCACCTTTTAATCACTCGTACGAATTAGTATGAATTGGTCGTGAGATAGCGTTGTACATTCAGTCACAGGTGATTCACACTCCAATCCAGAAGGGCGCGTGCGCAACGCTGTTTGCTAACAGTAAAAAGCGCAGAAGATGAGACGATCAATCAATATATGTTTCCATCTCTCAACCAGTGTTTCAACTGGGGAAAGATATCAATAAAACAGCTTGAGAATAATATCTCACGCAGCATTACATTTACCTCAGGCATTTAGTGTCGACAGCAGGTTAGTTCGCTATGAACTCTAGAGAGAAGCATTTTGTATATGCACTATATTAGCCTATTCATTATATTTACTTAACCTGTTAGTAATGTCTTGATTAATTAATGTATGTTTAAATAAATTCATCATGAAAACAAGTTATGACTTGCTGTGTAAATTGTATCTCAAAAATGAATTGGAGTAGAAAAATAACTTTGTAATTAGATTTAGAGGTTAATGCAAAACCTGCCTTTTGTGCAGTCCATGTTTTTATTTATTTATTGATTAATATATCTAAAAATAAATAGCAATTATTATATCTAAAAATAAATAGCAATTACATTAAACAATTTGGGCTCTGTTGTTATTTGTAACCTTTAATATTATAGTAATGTGTAATTAAGGGCTCCCTATATAGTTTACAGCATTAGCTAAGATATATATTTTTATCCTTAAGAAAATTAATTATAATAGAATTTATTTAAACACAAATACACATTTGTTAAAAAAAACAGTTTAATTAATAAAATAAGCAATTTTGTGCTTAGTTTTCTCCCCCATGCTGTACCGAACCCGTACCGAACCGTCATGTTTGTGTACCGTTACACCCCTAATATACAGTATATGTGTATATATATATATATATATAGTATATATTAAAGGTGTAACAGTACACAAACATAGCTTAGCTACAAGAGATTGTGCATTGGAGTTTACCTCGATTAAAGTGGTTTTATGCATTCCAATTCAACAGCACCCCTTAAACTGAGTAATATCATTGTAATACACGGCTTATAACAAACCATAAAGTTACCACAAACACTTTAACACAATATGCCAATCTATTAGGGACAGCGGCTCAGGGGAAATATCTCTTTCTTGGCAGAAGTCGTGGATGGTAGTACCAGCTGTGCAGTTGGCAGCGCTTCATGAGCCACTTGGCTGGGAAGGAGGAAGAGCTTTTGACTGGAGCGATGGAGGAGGCGAGGAAGGGAAGGCGTGCGGGGGGGTTGTATCCTGAAAGACCCACAGTGTGTTAAGTGCACGCCAAGGAGAACTCTGGGAATGAAAAAAAAAAACAAAGTGTGGCAGGGGCTTCCTCCTGGAGAGAGCAAAGCTGGAGAACAATGCTGTGAAACGCAGCCAACACCCAGTGGCCGTGGTCCACATCCATCAACACTGCGCTGTTCTCATCGGAACGTCCAAACCATACAAACACCACCGTGATCCTCGAGGAAGACCCCAGCAAATCAAAACTGGACCATTAGTGCATATTAATTACCTTGTGAGGTCATCTATATGCTAATTTAGGCCTAAAAGTTGGCTAAATTATCTTACTAGCAGATATAAAAATGACAGAAACAGACAAATCTCGCAATTGCGATCCAAATCCATAAATATAAATACAAAATACTTCTCGCTAGAGCTGCAGGATAAGAAGAAGAAAATTGCGATTAAAAATGCAATAAAAAAAAAATATGAAATAAAGCTCCAGTTTTGCAGCACAATTTGTCCCACATTTTTATTTTTTTTGATTATATATCAATATGACTATAAAAAATTATATCAACAATAACAATAATTGTACTGTACAATAAAAGTATTATTATTATTACTAAATTAAAATATTCAACAAAATATGATATTGCTATTATAATATTTCACTGTAAAAGTAAAAAATATTTATTAAAAATAAAATAATAATTCAACTCAATAATAGTACAACTGTAAAAAAAACTTGTAAAATGTTCAACTCGCATGTAAAAGAACACAGTGTCATCGATTCCTCGTGCAGCTCGACTTCTCACTACATATAGCAAGATTTTTTCCCTATAAGCCCAGCCGTGTTGATCAGATACAGCGAACAGCATCTTCCAGCAGGTTTGGGATCAGTCGAGGGGTGAAGATGCCACATTTCTCCACACCTTTAATGGCTGTAGGGTGTGTGACGGCCTGCAGAAAACACACAGCCGACCTGTCAAGTCTTGCACTGAAAGTGTGAACAGAACTGCAGAAGCTCTAATTAAATGCATTTTTGAAACACCTGAAGTGATAGGCGAACTGTAGTTTGGAGAAGTTGTTTTAGTTTTAGTTTTGCACCAGCTTGTTAGTGGTGTTTACTAAGACAAGCATCACTGTTACTATTGCGTGCAAATATAAAATAAAATAATATAATCTTGTAAGATGTGGACAAAAGTACAACAAATATTTTAAAAATGAGCAATGCATTTGCTAAGGTAAAAATGCATTACGGTTTTTCACAATCACGAGGACACATCAGTGTGTGTGGGCTAAACTGTGGCTCATTCATCATTGCTTTGATGACACGACATCTTTCATATGACATGAACACATTTCTCACTTAGACACAAACACCAGCAAAACTTTGTCAGGTGAATTTGCACGTTTACATAGTCTTTTTTAAAACTGTAAGCCAGAAATTCATTTAATTTCTGCAGTAATGACATATTGTAATTTATTTCCAATACTTTCAAAACAATTAGATGTAGCTGAACACATACACAAGTGTTAGTCTTTTCCTTCCCCATCTATACAAATGTTTGACTATAAACAGTCATTTTTTTTATTCTTATTGTTTAATGAGTGACAAAGTGTGTTTGTTGTGTAAAACCTTTGCTAGTGTTCTGGAAGCATGAGTTGATTTGAGACATGAATTAAGTGTTTTGGTAGTTTTAGTGCATTTTGAATGTGAAATGAACTGCTGTGCCAAGCTGAAAGTGGTTAGGAGAACTGTGTGAAGAGCTTTTAATGAGAAATGTGTCCCAGTGATTGTAAAAAACTGTAAGTTCTCTTTACAATTGTCTCCCTCTTTGCTAAAGATTACACAGCTACAGTATAACGCAACTTCATAAACATACTTTTTTTCTGGAAAACTGACACACACAATGCAAAACATCACTGATTGCTTTGTAGTTCTCAACACATCTTATAAATGCAAGTCATTTTTTTGCAATCATGCCAAAATCTCATCTATGTATGCCATATGACATTATATTGGTGACAAATACACAGAATGTCCGACAACAATGCAAACCAAAGGCATCAAAAACGACATGCTTATTGCCAAACTTTGCAAAGCATATATTTCAAATATACAAATATAGCCTACTAAGTGATGCATAAAGCATTGCGGAAATAATTGACAGGTCATGTCCTATAAAACCTGCTTCCGGGTCTATTTTCTGCAATCCACATGCAATTATGCCGAACAGCTCCATTTGCATGCAAACAGCTCTTCGGGTTCACAAGTATAACGTATTTCTTTAGGGCTTCCTTTGACACAACACACTTTCCATGCCTGAAGCCGTCGAGCCATGTATTTGAACCAGACAGACGCAAGCGTGACCCATGTCCGCATGCATTGTTTGATTTGCGGAAGTGACTACGGTTGAAACCTGATGCCGCTGTGCCGTTTATAACATCACTCTCATGGAGGAATCTTCCAAACTATTCTGAGCCCTGGAAACTATACGCATCCCATTTCACCCTTGTGTCCATACTGGAAAACAACATGCATATAAACAATGCTCCTTCCTCCAAATACTTCCTCTTGGTAACATTCAGGTGTTTAATTTTAGATCCAGCGGGTCTCATAGTCATATTGTCCACTGCAGTTTTCCTGGAGGTTATTCGAACGTGTCTCATCACAGTCTTGTGTGTGTCTAGAGTCACGTTCTACAATCTGAGTCGAATCAGGCGGGCTTAAAGAAGTGTTGCTGCGCCGATTTTGTTCATCCTTGGTGTGTTAGTTGGGTCTTAAAACTATTTGTTTTTTACATTTATACATTACTTTCAGCCCCCTGAAATATATATATATTATTTCCAGGCCAACAAATATGACTTATCTGGGAAGCAAGTCTGTGCATCATTCAGAATTGAATTGAGAATTCCTTTAGCATTTCAACTTTGATTTGGATTTGGACTGAGGAAGCAAACAAGATGCAAAAATTGAAATCTGAATTTGCATGTAAGGATGTAGAATTCAAAATTAATTGAAAATCCATCTAATTTTAACTGGAAAAGCAAAGTTTGTCAAGGCAAATTTTGAATGTTGTGTGAAAGAAAAAGTTACAAAAGTTAGAAAAAAGTCCTGAACATTGAAAAATTAAAGATTGATCAATCGACAGACAGACAGACAGATAGATAGACAGATGGATAGATAGATAGATAGATTGACAGACAGATAGATAGATAGATTGACAGACAGATTGACAGACAGACAGACAGATTGACAGACAGACAGACAGACAGACAGATAGATAGATAGATAGATAGATAGATAGATAGATAGATAGATAGATAGATAGATAGATAGATAGATAGATAGATAGATAGATAGATAGATTGACAGACGGACAGACGGATAGATGGATAGATGGATAGATAGATAGATTGACTGACAGACAGACAGACAGACAGATTGACAGACAGACAGACAGACAGATAGATGGATAGATAGATAGATAGATAGATAGATAGATAGATAGATATAGATAGATAGATAGATAGATAGATAGACAGATACATAGATAGATAGATAGATAGATAGATAGATAGATAGATAGATAGATAGATAGATAGATAGATAGATAGATAGATAGATAGATAGATAGATTGACAGACGGATAGACGGATAGATGGATAGATAGATAGATAGATAGATAGATAGATAGATAGATAGACAGACAGACAGATTGACAGACGGACAGACGGATAGACGGATAGATGGATAGATAGATAGATAGATAGATAGATAGATAGATAGATAAATAGATTGACAGACGGACAGACGGATAGATGGATAGATAGATAGATAGATAGACAGACAGACAGACAGACAGATTGACAGACAGACAGACGGATAGATGGATAGATAGATAGACAGATAGATAGATAGATAGATAGATAGATAGATAGATAGATAGATAGATAGATAGATAGATAGATAGATAGATAGATAGATAGATAGATAGATAGATAGATAGATAGAAATTCGCACCTTGATAACACGCAAATATTTCCCGTTATCGCTTGTGTGATTGTTCGACATTGCTTTCGGCTAATAAAGGAAAAATACAGCCATTTTCTGGTGTTGATTGGTTGTGGCAGTCTTCTCAACACAGCCTCAGATTGCTTTTAAATCAATGCATAAATCATAAAAAAAGATCAACTCGTCGTTATCTTTCCCTAAAGTCTGATTGGGTGAGCAAGACAGATGTTCAGCCCACATCTGCCCGTGCCTAGATCCGGTCCAGACACAAATAAGTGTGTTTTGATCTTAAAATATACACTTTGAAAGACTTGAAAATCTTGAAAAGTGGCATGAGTAGATCTATATATGTCTGTAAAATCTCAACAACAACAAACCTTTAAAAAAGTGATGACAATCCCACATAAAAATGTTATGAGCCTTTGATTCTCAGCACTGAAATATTCAACAACTTCATCAGCACTTAATCCTCAGAGATTTCTTTCCAACACCTCTCTCTTTATAAGCCATATTTGAAAACCAATCACTCGACGTTTAAAAGACCAATGACATTTCAACTACAGTTCATATTTGAAGTCTCTCCTCATTTGCACTCTCAGAGATTATGCGAGAATTATTTTCTTCTACGGCCCATTTCACATGCCTCTCATCTGAAGTTTTATTGCAGAGTCATCTTGAAGTCAGAGAGGGTTCAGGAAGGTCAAGCACATAATGCTAAATTAAAGAGCTGTTTCCATACTGTCCGCAATAAGAAGATTAAGGAGTCCGACCTTTGTCGTGACAGCTAGTTAATCAGGTCATTCATACCTATTTTTGTCTGTGCATTCATATTCAAAATATCCATATATTGCATATAAATTATGCTCTGTACACAAAGATGCCCTCAGAAAACATTAAAAGGCCATATCCTATACACTTTTATATTTTTCCAAGTCCATTTCTAAAGTTAATCACAGATTATTGAAACAAAAAAATGACAAAAATGACAAAACATACAGTACTAAATGGGCGAATGCTTGGCCAACACACAGTCACATTGTGCATGCTTAAAGTCCCCATGAAATCAGAATTTAAGTTTTTGGGCTTTTAGTATGAATATGTCAGCCTTACTGTTATCTAGTGTGCTCCAAAACAATGTAAAAATTCGCATGTATAAGATATAAGCATTCAAATCTTACAGTTTCTCATGTCCACCAATATGGATCAATGATTTTGATGACATCACTCTGCATTTCCTGTCCAATCAAATGCTCTCTAGAATCTGAAGCTCCGCCCCCTACAAATAGATGCTGAAGTTGCAGCTGAAATCGGTCACTCTTCACACATCTACTATTTTCCACATGGTGAACGGCACACAGTGCACTATACAGGGGATAGGGAACGATTCAGACAGTGTAGATGTGCTTTCCATTGTGGCAAATGAAGTCTGGTTTCACGTTAGTGTCACGAGAACCGCTGCAGCTTCGGTCCAGAGACACGAAAACACAGAGCGGATCATACGATCCACTCGCCGCAGACCAGGCAGAAACCGTATCGGACTGCAAAGTTTTCATCACCATTGCTGAGTATTTTCCTCCTTAAAACTGCAGTGAACCAAAGACAGTCTCAAAAACACGCTTTGAAATCGCTGGTGTTTCTGACGTCACAAACTACCTTGTAACCAATCAGATCAACGTGTGATCGTCAACCAGTGGATCTCTGAGCTGAGTGAGTGAGTGGAGGCGGGGCTCATTTGCATATTCACAGAACCGCGTATACTAAATGAGGCGAGGGTGTCGAGTTACACTCAAGCTATTTTAAGGCATTAAGAAATTTTTTTCAAGGAGTGTTTTCATTTCAGTATGTCATTTTGGTGATCAAAGATGAGTTTTAAGGGATAAAATGATTGACTACAGGGGGACTTCAAGCGTGAGTATGTCTACAACAAAATCTAATTTCAAAACAGCAAGAGCAACCCTGCTTTCCATGACATGTCCCCTTTAATTCACCACTACTGTCTTAGGCAGCTGTTAGCGTATGTATTGGAGCAGTTTCTGGAGCGTGCACATGTCTAACCGTGAGCACTTCAGATGAGACACACACTTGGAAGGGCACTTCATTAAACGCAGCATGCAATGCAGTCAGAGGACAGACCCTGACGAGTGATTGACAGTCGCCGCGTGAAGCCGTCGGTGTCAATGGAGAGCTGTTTGCTATTCAGCGCAGGGCCTGAGCTTTAACGCTCGTCCTGAGAGAGTGTTTGTCTCTGACTAGCCGGGGAGAGAAATTGGCAATCGTCTCACGTCTGCGACTCTGCGCAGCAACACGGGGAGTCGTGACGTCAGACTGAGCTTGTGGCTGAAGGAAAGAGCTCGATTTGATTCATGAAAACCTTTCATTTCAGGAGAAATGAAATGAGAGGCAAAAAACCCCCTCATGTCTTGGAATATAAATGAGGTTTTGCTATTTACTCATGCTGGATAAACGGCTAAACAGTTCTGCTCAAAGCCAGACAGATCTTATAATATGCTTGTTAGGTGGACAAAATAAATTGTAAATGCAATATGCAATTATGTGTGTTGCCTACAACATGCATTAAACACATCAACAATCAACCAATGCTCATTTGAATAGGACCATCAAGAAAACCTCTTAACATTTAAATGGGTTCTTCACTGCTGGCAATATGGGATTTCAATTAAACTTGACACCTATGTGGTAGAAAGGCAAGAAATCGGTGCTATATGACGAGAAAACAGAGAATTTTTTTTGGCAAATAGGTAGGAAAACTTCAACCCCCATAATGCACTGGGCATGTCGCGTCCAAGGCCACTCCCAGTGCCACTTTCTCAGCAGCGTTGGTTACGAAAGTATTTTTTCCCATTCATTCAATTCTCACTTAGAGATTTTAAAGTAGTCTTGGTTAAAGCATTATAAGCCATGAAGCAAGCCAGCCGGCAACGAGGTGAATCACACACTACAAACTTTGATTTGAAGCAAAAAAAGTATTTGAAAATCGGGTAAAAATACAAAGGTACCAAACAGCTTTAATGAAGGAAAGACCTACAATCAATTAAAAAAGGATGATATTTATATATATGTGTGTGTGTGTGTGTGTGTGTGTGTACTTTAAGTTTATTGCAATTTTTTTTTGATTTGACATACTTTCCGACTCGATTACGTCATTCTCAGTGCATCATGGGAGTGGGCGGAGCTAAAGAGCTCTTTTAGCGCGCTTTGCCTTGTCAGTAATCTCTGATTGGTGGAATTTTCTGTACAGCATCATGGGTAATATATGTTTCCCAACACAAATTTTGAAGATAAATGTGATTATTTTTAAAATATGTTGAAATAATGCAGGATGACGGCTTCAGCAGAAACAAATACCATCGATTAACAACCTCGTAGCTCACAGTAGGGCTGTCTTTAAAGCTTGAAGTTAAAGGGTTAGTTCACCCAAAAGTGAAAAGTCTGTCAGTAATTACTCTTCCTCATGTTGCTCCAACCCCGTAAGACTTTCGTTCATCTTCGGAACACAAATTAAGATATTTTTAATTAAATCTGAGAGCTGTCTCACTCCTCCATAGGCTACTCGGTAATTGCATTTGCCGGCCCAGAATAGTTAGTAAAGACATCGTTAAAATAGTCCAAGAGACTACAGTGGCTCTGGCAGAACGCCGGTTCGCTATTGGCTTAGCACGATCACATGATCACGTGCATGCGTTATGGTGCTTACGTGAATCGCTTGGCATGGAGGAGAATAGATTGTTGAATTAAGTCGTTATTTTTGTTTGTTTTTGCGCACAAAAAGTATTCTCGTTACTTCATAACAACTATTCATGTTTTGTTTTTTTCACACAAAAATGTGGAAGTACTGTATAGTTTTCACGAAAGCCCAGGAGTTTTGCGTCATCCAGCTGACTTTTGCTGACAAATAAACTGTAATTTCTCGGTCCAGGGAATACGGAGAAAGAGCAAACATCTCAACACAAAGCGGGTTGAAAATTGGTGAACTTGCACTTTAAGATGCTTCTCTTGTAGGTTTAAACAAACACATGCACAATAAACCACTTTGATCAATTCTAGCATGATGTGAATTGCACTACTCACTTAAAAATGTTGGGTTAAAAATAACCCAACAAATAACCCAACTATGGGTTGGTATATCACCTTCCCAACTGTGGGTTATTTTAACCCAATGCATTGGGTTAAACTTTAGTTGGGTTAAAATAACCCAACAGTTGAGTTAAATATTTGTATTTTATTTAACCCAACAGTCCGGTTATTTCTAGAAATTACCCAACGATTTAAAAAAATGACCCAATATTTTTGGAAAATAACCCAAAGTATTGACCCAATATGTGTAACCCAATGGTTGGGTTAAACAAATAACCCAACGTTTTTTTACTGTGTAGCTTTTGATCTGATTTGATTAAATATATTAAGTGATTGCAAGGGCAAGTATTACTATTGCTCATACTTAGGAATCTGATCTTGATTTCTTACCAGTTCCATGGTAAAAAACAAACAAAAAAAACATTGGGATTTAAGACGACACCATGGAAACTAAAATTGCCTCAGAACACCTCAGCAACCAAATTGCAACATCTATGGACATTTTTGTAAAGGTGCATGTATTGTTTAAAAAAGTGCTTTACAAATAAAAAATGAATTGACAGCATTTGCAACATACTGCCCAGACAATAATTCCAATGAATACGTTGAATTCTTCAACAATTAATTGTGCTATTTGAGCTGTAAAAGTGTATAATTCATCCTTTTGAGACTATAATTTTAATATGGCCATTCAGAAGCTGTTCCCGTTTTCTTTCAGGAACAGTTTGTAGATCTCAAAGTTCTAGTTTGTGATAATCAGCATGCCATATACTGTCTAAAGACATCAAGGTTAATCTCACCCACGAAATTCCTTAAAGTAGATGCTTTAGGGTAATTTATCAAAGCCGTAATGTGCTGTTCTCAGATCAGACAGCACCGAGAACACATCCAGATCAAATTAATTCCACTACAATAGAGGTGACACGGAGGTGAAAACAAACCCCAGGATCCCAGCATGACTTATGCACAGTTCCTCTTACAGGTTTTGTGATCTTCATCTTGTTTGATCAGCTTGATGGAAAATAATCCAGCACACAAGCACTCTGAAAAGCCCTTTGAAGTGAAGATAATGCATTGGGTTTAATGTGTTATCCAAAAGCAAAAAAAAAAAGAGAGTTTTGCTGTGCAACAACTTTGGCTTGGGGTTCAAAGTGTGAAATTTTCCATGGACAGAAAGCATGCGCTGAATAGAAACACAACCAGAATGCGTTAGACCTTCCTAATGGACACTTTGTATAATAAAGTTAATATTTAAATGAGCTCAATTATGGAACTAAAAAATTACATTCCAATACTGCCATGATATTCTTTATTTCAACATTTATACTCTGAAATGTCTTAAAATTGTGTTTGTTTGTTTGATTTTATCAGAAAACCATATTTTTTTATCAAACTGCCATTGTAGTCAATTATATTCAAAATGTTTCATGCAAGAACTAAAATACAATAAATCAGATATAATCAAGACATGCGTTAACACTTTAAAGCCTTTATGTACAATGAGTAATTATAATGTATCTTATAATGCATTAGATCTTTTCTTAATTACTGTAACTAAAGTTAAAGTGCATTATAATATTTGCAGATTCCTTGTAACATCTCAAATTGGTTGTTTTTCATGTGTTTTAATGCATTATACTTGCAAAAGGTATAACAATAAGTATTATAATGTATTATAACTGGGGTTACAATTATTCATGAAATCATACATTGCATTATAAGGTTAATTAAAAAGCATAATTAATGCATTAAAATACTTTTATAATGCATTATATGCAGATTATTACTAACCCTAACCCTATATTTATTTATTTATTTGACTATTAACTTTCCTAAAGTCTAAAAGTCACTACATTAGTAAAAAAAAATATATATATATAAAAAAAAAAAAAATTATATATATATATATATATATATATATATATATATATATATTATTTATTTATTTATTTTTTATATATATATATATATATATTTTTTTTTTTTACTAATCTAGTGACTCTTTTAGACTTTAGGAAAGTGCATAGTCAAATAAAAAATTTTTTTTTAATTAAAATCATTGCAAAATTCATAAATGCTATATATATATATATATATATATATTTTTTTTTTTACTAATCTAGTAACTTTTAGACTTTAGGAAAGTTAATAGCCAAATAAAAAATATGTTTTTATTAAAATAATTGCAATATTCATAAATGCAGGCAAAATAATTGTGAATATTCAATGTGTCAGCCTTACATAAAGGCATCAGAAAAAGCCCAGGCCTCTATGACTGCAATATTGAGAGTTTACAAGGTCAAATCTTTGTTTATGATCTCATTTCTCCAAAGTGAAGAGATTCCTCCCTTCCCTCAGTGAATTTCGGGAAAATAATTTCATATCAGTCATGAAGAATAACAAACAATTTGAGGCAGATAGATGATGAAAATAGAATGATTCTGCTTCTAAACTCTCAAACAAACCAGCGAGATCTCAAACCCAAGGCCAGTAAACCAGAAGATCCAAACATGCTGCCAGGACAAGATAAGCGGAGAGATGATAAACATCTGGAGTAAAAATAGACACGCGTTTTATAGCTAATGGCTTAATGATGCTGAATTTCACTGTGTGAATGAGATTTTCCAAACAAAATCCGATTCTTATTCCCAACAAAGCATGCAGTTTGCTGTATAACACCCTAAACATTTCTCCTCTCGATATGTGCCGTGCATTCATCATCCGCACGTGTATGTTAATGCACATTGAAACGCTGCTGAATGCTAATCGCTGTAGCTCTGAAAGACTCTGACAGACTTAATGGCTTTAGCGACAGTGTCCAACCCTGACGAGCACTGCAGGAGACAGAGGACATGTGTGTGTGAAGAAGACGTGTGTGTGTGTGAGGATGTGCTAATGAGTCCACAGCTCCAGTCCGGCCCCAGGAAAAAAACCCTCATAAGAGATTTATTTCACACCATTATAGCAGCATACCGCGCACATCAATAAAACAAAATCTTCCTGGGAAATGGGTGCAGTGTGACTTCCAAGTGTGAACGCTGGGACACGTGCAAAACACTTGTTTGGCACGTTGGAACAAACTGGATATAAAATAGCCTCGTTATTGCAGGCTAAGTGTGATCTTTTCTAGTACATTTTGCACCGGGGCTAGTTGTCACATGGGCAGCTGCACAGAATATCGTGGTATGTTTATATGCTTTTGGATAGAAAGTCTAATTAGAGGCTATATTTACTTCTTCATCCTTTCAATTAAACTACCTTTGTAGCCAATTGTATTCAAAATGTTTCTTGCAAGGACTAAGACAGTGAATAGCCTATCTATAGTTAAAAATAGTCAAGCCATATTTTCCACATCAAATGCATAAGGAAGCATGATATTTATTTATTTATTTATGCATATATGCACTAAAACAACAATACATGTTAATGAACAGCTATACTACTTTAATATATGTGGGGATGCAAACAAATAATAGTTTTGAATCGATTTGCTGAAATGGACAACTGAACCGATTCACAGAAATTATTGATATTTTGATTATGGAGAAAACTAGCAGGACCGGGGCTAGTTGTCACACAGGATTCAGGACATTGTAGTCAGTTTATAAGGTTTTGTACCAAAAAGTCCAGTTACCCTATGAATAAGGGGATATTTATCTCTATATATATTATTGTTATTATTGTCACAAGTGTTTTAAAATATGTAATTTGAGACAATTTCTCAGCTAGAGTTTTTGATGGCCAATGTTTTGCTTAAAAGCCTATAATAGGCAATTTGACAACTAATTGAATGTATTTGTGTCCTGGGATACGACTGTAGCTTTTTTTTTTTTTGTAGCCAAAACTCAACAAGTGTGACAACAAGCCCCGTCCTCCTCTATTGATCCACACTATTTGATCCGGTGGTGGTCGTGTGCCATTAGTACTGATCAAACGCATTGTCGGTTTGAAAAGAGAGAAGAAATCTTATCATCAGTGCCGAATGAGGGGTTTCATTAATGTGAAGCTTCCATGACTCTCAGAGCAATGCAAATGAGACACTGTTAGCAAACGAATCTCTGCACAGATTTGCCTCGTTTCCTATAATGGTCTGTAACACAGCAGCTAACGCTAGTTTATACAGCCGCTGCTCATGTCTCTCAGCAGATCCCAGGGAAATTACAGAGGAACAAACAGAGAGAGAGCAGGAATTAGCTGTGGCTTTTGTGGATGAAACATGTAATTTACATTTTGATACTGCCATTATAAAATTCCACCGAAGCGGCAAGTCGCAGCAGAAGTCAACGGCTATAAATTGCTTAAGCTTGAAGCTAAATGTCAAATGTGTTTACACAGGTTACCATTAAAATGCACATCATCATATTAGAGTGATTTCTGAAGGATCATGTGACACTGAAGACTGGAGTAATGATGCTGAAAACTCAGCTTTGATCACAGGAATAAATTACATTTTAAAATATGTTCACATAGAAAACAGATATTTTAAATTGTAATATTATTTAACTTTTTTTTTTACAGTACTTTTCAATAGGGATGCAGACATGAACATTTTGGCCGATACCGATAACCGATAATTCTTTGCATTTGAAAGCCGATAACCGATATATTGGCCGATAAATCTAAATCCAAATTTTTTATATCATTTTTAAAAGCCTCATTACAAAGTCTCATAATTAAAAGCCATGACCCAAACACACAATTATGATGTTCTCATTATGTCACGGTTCATAAATCCATTGTCTTCTTCTTGTCTCGTGTTCTGTTGTCATGTGTGTGTTGTGCATTGATTGTGTGGGCGGGTCGTCTGATCAGCGATCATCAACAATTAAGCTCATCACTCCCGTCACCAGCTGCAGCTCATCTCATCACCCCATAAATACTCACCGCTTTCTCATTTCCCCTGTCAGATCGTTGTATGTGGTTCCCGGTTGTGTTCCCAGTCTTCGTGTCGAGTTGTGCCTGCCTTGTTCCTGTTCTGTTCGTGTTCCCTTGGATTCTGGATTATTCGTCACCTGGGAGACTCACCGCACCACTTCACCGTCTGCACTGGATCGTCTGACCATCGGGGTCCCTGCGTTGCCACCCTGTGTCCGAGCTGTTATCTGTTCATTGTTCCGCCTTCTCAATAAATGAGTACACTTGCAATTGCTTCCTCATCTTTTACCGTTACAGAACGATCTGACCCTAAGCATGGAAGCAGCGAGTGGTTCTCCCAATCCGATGGAGGATTTCCTGAATCAGTGCATAAAGAGGATGGACACGCAGGAGAAGAATCTCCATGAGACAGCTCGCGCGGTTCAGGCTCTGGTAACGCAGGTGTCCGGGCTCACCCAGCAGCTACAACAACCACAGGTTCCCGCTGCGCCCCCCGCACCGCCGAATCCCCCACCACCACCAGCGGACCCATCCCAGTCAGAGCCCCGCCTGCCGGTTCCGGAGGCTTACGCAGGTGAACCCAGTTACTGCCGATCCTTTTTGACCAGATGTTCTATGCATTTTTCTCTGCAGCCCCATACCTTCCGCGACGAGCGAACCAAGGTCGCGTTTGTTCTGGCGCTTCTGACTGGGAAAGCGGCGCTTTGGGGGACGGTGGTGTGGGAGAACCAGGAAGAATGCTGTTCCTCGTTCCAAAGGCTCTCCGAAGAAATGAAACTGGTGTTCGACCGCTCCGTGTCCGGACGCGAGGCTGCCAGAGTACTAGCCGACCTTCAGCAAGGAGAGAGATCGGTATCTGACTTTTCGATCGAGTTTCGAACTCTGGCAGCCGAGAGCCAATGGAACGAGGAGGCGCAGTGGGACATGTTCCTGCATGGGCTGGCTGACCGCGTCCAACGAGAGATCTATGCCATGGACCTCCCGGCCAGATTGAGTGATCTCATTGCCCTGGCGATAAGAGTGGATGGTCGTCTTTCTCGAGCTGATCGACGTCTTCAGTTCCAGCGGGTCCCAGGAGGGATCGAGGGACAACGTTCCAGAGAGAGGGACGCGGTCAGCCCCGTCGAAGATCACGAGCCCATGCAGGTGGGTCGAGCCCGGCTTTCCCGGGAGGAGAAGGAGAGGCGGAGGTCCCAGGGCCTTTGCATGTACTGTGGAAGAGCGGGACATTTTGCTTACAGCTGTCCGTTAAAAGGCCCAGCCCGGCAGTAAATATGAGGCTACTGTCGGGTGGGATCTCTGCCGAGAAGACCTCATCCACATCTACTTTCCTCCCGGTAAGGCTCCGATGGTCCTCTCACCGTCACGACTGTCGAGCACTTCTGGACTCTGGGGCTGAAGGTAATTTCATGGACTACACTTTTGCACTCAGGTTTCAAATTCCTCTCAGATCCCTCACTCATCAGATTGCAGTACACGCACTCAACGGTCAAGAACTCCCCACCATTTCACTTGCCACCGAAGACATCACCCTCATCACATCAGGCAACCACACCGAAACCATCTCCTTTTACATCATGGACACTCCCCTTGCACCCGTCGTCCTTGGTCATCCCTGGCTCACCCGTCATAACCCCAAAGTGGACTGGTCATCACAGTCTGTGTCTTCGTGGAGTAGCTTTTGTCATAAGTCTTGTCTAGTGTCTGCCTGTCCGTCTGTTTCTGTCCCTGTGTTTCAGGAGGAGACAGTGGAGTTATCTAACGTGCCCGCGGAGTACCTGGACCTGAAGGAGGTGTTCAGTAAGTCTCGAGCTGCTTCGCTTCCTCCGCATCGTCCCTATGACTGTGCTATAGAGTTATTACCAGGTACGTCTCCGCCTAAGGGCAAGTTATATTCACTCTCTGTTCCGGAGAGAGAGGCCATGGAGAAATACATTTCTGATTCTCTAGCAACGGGGTTCATCCGTCCTTCCTCTTCTCCAGCGGGGGCGGGATTCTTTTTTGTGGGGAAGAAGGATGGGTCGCTGCGACCTTGTATTGACTACCGGGGGTTGAACAACATCACGGTAAAGAATACTTATCCTTTACCGTTGATGTCTTCAGCTTTCGAGAGGTTGCAGGGAGCATCTATCTTTACGAAATTGGATTTACGAAACGCTTATCATTTGGTCCGCATCAGGGAGGGGGATGAGTGGAAGACCGCTTTTAACACCCCCAGGGGGCACTTTGAATACTTGGTTATGCCTTTCGGCCTTTCCAACTCCCCAGCGGTCTTCCAGGCACTTGTCAATGACGTGTTACGAGACATGGTCGATCAGTTCATTTATGTCTACCTGGATGACATATTGATTTTTTCTTCGTCTCTCCAGGAACATGTGCAACACGTCCGACAAGTGCTTCAGAGGTTGCTAGAGAATGGGCTTTTTGTCAAGGCGGAGAAATGCGTTTTTCATGCACAGTCTGTTCCTTTCTTAGGTTACATCATCTCGGTTGAGGGAATGCGCATGGATCCTGAGAAGGTTAAGGCTGTGGTGGATTGGCCAAACCCAGATTCCCGTAAGGCCCTACTGAGGTTTCTGGGGTTCGCCAATTTTTACCGGCGTTTCATTCGCAACTTCAGCCAACTAGCCGCACCTCTGACCGCCTTGACCTCCCCCAGTACTACGTTCAGGTGGTCAGACGCAGCCTCGGCTGCGTTTGCCAAACTGAAGGGTTGCTTTGTTTCAGCCCCTATTCTGATAACCCCTGATCCATCACGTCAGTTCGTGGTGGAGGTCGATGCGTCAGAGGTGGGGGTAGGTGCAGTGTTATCCCAGCGTTCTCCTTCAGACGACAAGATGCATCCTTGCGCGTTTTTGTCACATCGTTTATCCCCTGCCGAACGTAATTATGACATTGGCAACAGGGAGTTGTTGGCAGTCAAGTTAGCATTGGAGGAGTGGCGCCACTGGTTAGAAGGGTCGGGGGTACCTTTTATCGTCTGGACCGATCACAAGAATTTGGAATACATTCGGACTGCTAAAAGATTGAACTCCAGGCAGGCTCGGTGGGCTCTTTTTTTCGGTCGTTTTGATTTTACTCTCTCGTACCGCCCGGGTTCTAAGAACATCAAACCCGATTCTTTATCGCGCATTTTTGACCGTTCCGAACGCCCGTCTACTCCCGAGTGCATTTTACCAGAGAATCTATTCATCTCTTCACTCACATGGGAGGTCGAATCGAAGGTCAAGAGGGCCTTAGAAGGGGTAACGCCTCCGACTCGTTGTCCACCGAACCGTTTATTTGTGCCTGAGGGTCTACGGTCCAGCGTTATTCAGTGGGGTCATTGCTCCAATGTGGCTTGCCATCCAGGAGTTAATCGTACTCAATTTTTAGTCAAGCAACGATTCTGGTGGCCTGGTATGGCTCGTGACGTTCACAGTTTTGTTTTGGCTTGTTCAGTCTGCGCCATGGGTAAGACTTCCAATCGGCCCCCGGATGGGTTACTTCAACCGCTGCCGGTGCCTTCGAGACCCTGGTCCCATATCGCTCTAGATTTTATCACCGCCCTCCCACCCTCCCAGGGTCACACGGTAGTTTTAACCGTGGTGGACCGGTTCTCGAAGGCGGCCCATTTCATTCCCTTGCCCAAATTACCCTCAGCCAAGGAGACAGCGTTGATTGTCGTTAACCACGTCTTTCGGCTTCATGGCCTGCCGACAGACGTGGTTTCTGACAGAGGACCCCAATTTGTGTCCAAATTTTGGAGAGAGTTTTGTAGACTTCTGGGGGCGACTGTCAGCCTGTCCTCCGGGTTCCATCCCCAGAGCAATGGTCAGACCGAACGAGCCAACCAAGATTTGGAAAGAACGTTGCGATGTTTAGTGTCCAAGAATCCTTCCTCTTGGAGTCAGCAACTGTCTATGGTGGAGTACGCCCACAACACGTTGCCAGTGTCATCCACGGGCCTATCACCGTTTGAGTGTAGTGTAGGGTACCAGCCACCTATTTTTCCTAGTCTGGAATCCGAAGTCGCGGTCCCCTCCGCCCACGCCTTTGTCCAGAGGTGTCACCACACTTGGACTAGAGCCCGTGAGACTCTACTCCAAGTGGGGGCACGCACCAAGGCCAAAGCCGATCGCCACCGGCGTAGGCCTCCCGTATATGTCGTCGGTTCCAAAGTGTGGCTTTCTACTAAGGACATTCCGCTCCGCTCCGTTTCCAATAAACTTGCACCCAAATTCATTGGCCCGTTCTCTGTCACTAAGATCATTAGTCCGGTGACAGTCCGCCTCAATCTTCCTCCAGTGTACAGGAGGATTCATCCCGTCTTTCATGTGTCTAAAATTAAGCCCGTTTTTTTTGCACGCATTAATCCGCCAGCCCCGGTTCCCCCCCCGCCGCGACTCGTAGATGGGGAAACTACTTATTCGGTTAATCGTGTTCTGGACTCGAGGCGAAGGGGACGCGGATTTCAGTACTTGGTGGACTGGGAAGGTTACGGTCCGGAGGAGAGAAGTTGGGTACCTGCTAGAGACATTCTGGATCACTCCCTTATCGATGATTACAATCGACAGGTAAGGGAGCCTGGGAACGCCAGGAGGCGTTCCTAGGGAGGGGGGTACTGTCACGGTTCATAAATCCATTGTCTTCTTCTTGTCTCGTGTTCTGTTGTCATGTGTGTGTTGTGCATTGATTGTGTGGGCGGGTCGTCTGATCAGCGATCATCAACAATTAAGCTCATCACTCCCGTCACCAGCTGCAGCTCATCTCATCACCCCATAAATACTCACCGCTTTCTCATTTCCCCTGTCAGATCGTTGTATGTGGTTCCCGGTTGTGTTCCCAGTCTTCGTGTCGAGTTGTGCCTGCCTTGTTCCTGTTCTGTTCGTGTTCCCTTGGATTCTGGATTATTCGTCACCTGGGAGACTCACCGCACCACTTCACCGTCTGCACTGGATCGTCTGACCATCGGGGTCCCTGCGTTGCCACCCTGTGTCCGAGCTGTTATCTGTTCATTGTTCCGCCTTCTCAATAAATGAGTACACTTGCAATTGCTTCCTCATCTTTTACCGTTACACATTATAATTTTATGTAGCCGATATGACTGTACATGTACAGTACAGGTCAAAAGTATTTTTAATGTTTTTGAAAGAAGTTTCTTCTGCCCATCAAGCCTGCATTTATTTGATCAAAAATACAGAAAGAAAAAATGTAATATTGTGATATATTATTATAATTTAAAATAATTGGTTTTCAATTTATTATACTTATCATTTTATTTTAATTATATTGTCAGGATCATTACTCCAGTCTATCACATGATCCTTCAGAAATCATTCTAATATGATGATTCATTATCAAAGTTGGAAACAGTTCTGCTGTTTAATATTTTTTCATAACCTGTGATACTTTTTTAGGATACTTTGATGAAAAAAAAAAAAAAAAAAAAAAAAAAAAGCAAATGTTTTAAAAATAGAAATCTTTTGTAACAACAATATACACTACTGGTCAGTAATTTGGGGTCAGTAATTTTTTTCTTTCTTTTTTTTTTTAAAATAAATCAATACTTTTATTCAGCAAGGATGTGTTAAACTGATAAAAAAGTGATAGTAAAGAAGATTTATATCATTAGAAATTATTATTATTTTTTTTTAATAAATGCAGTTCTTTTTAACCTTTTATTCATCAAATATATCAGACAGCAGAACTGTTCCCAACACTCATAATAAATCAGAATATTAGAATGATTTCTAAAGGATCATGTGATAGACTGGATGTCACATGTGACACTGAAGACTGGAGTAATGATGCTGAAAATTCAGCTTTGCATCACAGAAATAAATAATTTTTTAAAGTATATTCAAATAGAAAACTATTATTTTAAGTTGTAATAATATTTCACAATATTACTATTTCAAATAAACGCAGCCTTGATAAGATTTAGAGACTTCTTTCAAAAATATAAAAAAACGTATTGTTTCCAAACTTTTGACCTGTACTGTACACTGAACTGTATTTAACTATTCCAATCATATTTCAAGCACTTCAGAACCATCATGTCGAACAGTTGCGCATCTGAAGAGTCTCAGCTGAAGGAAATAATACATTATTTATCGGCTTTAATACATCGGCCAAATTTTCTTATTGGGCCGATAATGATAACATTAAAAATGTTATTCGATATGGTGGCCGACATATCGTGCATCTCTACTTTTCGATTAAATGCAGCTTTGTTGAGCATGAGAGACTTCTTTCAAAAACATTTTGAACGGTATAGAGCTGTTATGATCCGATCAATTCAAGCGCCCACGGGACATACAAGCGCATAATAATAAATCCGAATAAATCTCTGGGAAAACTGGGAGTATAGCATCTAAACGGACAGTCTGAAAGCACTTCGGCCACTGCACACACAAACAGTTAGCAAACATCTGCAGGTTTGTAAACACACGGTTACGTTTATTCTTTATTGTTAATGGATCAAACTCATAAACAGGTTTCTGTCAGCAATAATCTTGCATTGCTGCATCAAAACTGTGAAGTAATGAAGATTTAGCCCTGAGGCCCGTTTGCTGACGTTCCCCTCGCGTAATCATTTATGTAAGGCTTTTCACAACGACTGACCTTACGCAATCTATCATTCTGAGATGAATAACCTGGCAACACCCGATTTAATTGGGTTTCGCTTTCCGCTAATTTGCTTTTTAATCTATTCTTGAAGTATTAAGACATCAGGATGTGAGTTTTAATTATAAAAGGATCAATGCAATGTCTTAATTCTTGTATATACATAACCCAAAAAATGTGTGCCCATGCATGGACACCTGGTTGGCACGGCGTGGCGAGAGCTTCCTCTTTCACAGAACGAGATAAACATCTAAGGCACTGGATCAATGCGGGCATGCGGATGTATCGATTACATGGAAAGTGGTAAGCAGATCCCGGAGATGTCAGCCGCCTGGCCGACAACTGTAAAAGGCAATTTCCAGCATCCCATATATTCCCAAAGGACCATTCAGGATTTGGTGACAGTAATGAGGAGAGCGTTGACCTGGCAGGGTGTTTTCTAGCGGGCATCTTATCAGCCGGCCTTGCACAACAACAACAACAACCCACTGATAAATACCTCAGAGAAACATCATAAATATCCTGAACGCAGACAGCAGGACGAGCAAAGCTACATCAAAAACACATTCAAGTGTCCCTTACAAAAAAAGAACTATGGTATTATAAAAATAGACCATGTTTCTTTACTATTTATAGCACTATTTATTGAATTACACATTGTTATGAAGATAGCAAAGCAATTCTACTAACAACTGGGTTCTGTGGAACTACCTTGGCTCTTGAGAGTATGATACCATGTGTGTGTGTGTGTGTGTTTGACCCATTGCAGACTGAAAGCCCAATGATTGAGTGTGTGTGTGTGTGTGTGAGTGTGTGTGTGTGTGTGTGTGTGTGTGTGTGTGTGTGTGTTTGACCCACTGCAGACTGAAAGACCAATGATTGAGTGTGTGTGTGTGAGTATGTGTGAGTGTGTGTGTGTGTGTGTGAGTGTGAGTGTGTGTGTGTGTGTGTGTGTGTGTGTGTGTGTGTGTGAGTGTGAGTGTAAGTGTAAGTGTAAGTGTGAGTGTGAGTGTGTGTGTGTGTGTGTGTGTGTGTGTGTGTGAGTGTGAGTGTGAGTGTGAGTGTGAGTGTGTGTTTGACCCACTGCAGACTGAAAGCCCAATGATTGAGTGTGTGTGTGTGAGTGTGTGAGCGTGAGCGTGTGTGTGTGTGTGTGTTTGACCCACTGCAGACTGAAAGCCCAATGATTGAGTGTGTGTGAGTGTGTGTGAGTGTGTGAGCGTGAGCGTGTGTGAGTGTGTGAGCGTGAGTGTGTGTGTGTGTGTGTATGTGTTTGACCCACTGCAGACTGAAAGCCCAATGATTCGTTTTCCTCAGAGGTGGTCCACATAAAAGCCGCTCGTCCTTTAATGACTGTGATGAATCAGTGGTTCAGTCTTGGTTGTTGATGAGAATGACTTTGAAGTGATTAGCAGCCGGGCTGAAGGTCAGTCGAGTTGGAAGGCATAAGAACACAAACATCTAAAGCCGCCCTCCTCCCTATCGCCTCTCGCTCATGCCACAGTTGTTCAGAGATATCACAGTGGACGCTGGCAACCGCACAGAACTGAAAACAGATCCACACTCAGCTTTAAAGGGGTCCTTTTTTGCTTTCTTCCATGTTCATCTTCAAAGCACAAAGTCCCTCCAGCGGCAGTTCTTCTCTATATCAGTGTCAGTGTTTCTGAACTCCTGAAACGCCTCCATTGTAGTCTTGAGTTTCTTCCTGAAACGAACACGTCACAATATTCCTCATTTAAATAATTCATACGCAGAATAAAGGGGCGGGGCCTGGTTGAGTTAGTTAGTAGTGTGTTGAAACCAAGCGACAATCTTCCGGTCTCTCTCTTGAAACCAACACAGAAGTGAACTTAAACTGCAATTCATCGACTGGCCACTAGAGACCGGCTCCAAAAGAGAGTCAGTCCCATAAACCCCCATGTTAAAATGCCCAACTTTACAGCAGAAAAAAGTATTGTTTACATTCTGGTACAAAAAGTGGTTTCAGTCTATATAGTTAATTTTGCCCTTCATTATAACTGTGAGGGAGTAATTTTTTTATAACTCATCCGTTTAAATTATATTAAGCCTTAAAGTTCTGCATAATTAGGGGCGTGGCCACTTGAGTGACAGGTGGACTGCTGCTGATGTCACTAATAGCTGTTTGTCTGCTGTCTGTTAGCGTCGCGTCACGTCACCTCAGCTAATCCGCCTCTTTGCCCATTTTTGGTTATCCGGGAGTGACGCGCAGCCAAGATGGCGACGGCCGGCTCCGCCCACTTTGGGCTTCAAAAATGCTCTTCAGAAACACTACGGGTGACGCCACGGACACTACGTCCATATTTTTGTATAGTCTATGATTGAAACGGCCGGTTATGGTAAGGGGCGGGACATTTCCCAAACACGCTGGAAGTCCTTGACCAATCACAACACACTGATCCAACCGACCAATCAGAGCACAGTGTGCTTTTCAGAAGGAGGGGCTTCATTGAGACAGGAACTAAACAGAGCGTTACTGACAGACTGGGAAGAGAGGAGCTGCAACAATGCAGAATATGAGGAAAATAATCAACATACAAGCAGGAAAACCTGTTCTAGTAGAGTGTATGGTATTCTAGATGGAAAAATGTATGGAATTTTTTTGTAATGGAATTGCAACATGGTACTGAGGAAATGTACACCTCTAGCCAAACATGTGTAGACCGGCCCTCAAGAGGTTTAATTGTGTATCTACATTCCATTTCCCGCAGAGAGAAGTCTTCCAAACCTGCCCAAACAAAACAAACCAGGAAAACATGCACCAGAGCAAATAATCCACAACAGGTCGAATGGTACGTGCCACAAAACTCAGCTCACGCATAAATACATAAAGAATCTCTTATCGCCAGCCGCTTGATCCTGAGCCGACTGACCACAAAAGAAACCTCTCAGCGGATGGATGAGAGAGAAGAAGACTCTGTGAGTGCGTCATGCATCACTCCAGGGAAGGGTTGCACCTGGGATTAAATGTGAAGCACAACATCAAAACGGCCCACTTATGCATCAGAAGAACCCGAGCAAGTAAAAGCAGCACAAAGGGAAATCTTAGATGTTTCTCCAAAATATGAATGCAAAAAAATTGAGAACATAACCATGAAAGCTCCTTGACACATATTTTTAATTGTGAAAATCTGCTTCCTTAATACAAATTCTCTCTCAGCAAGGCACACCCTACATTTCTTTTCATTGAATATCCTACATTTCACTCAGAAATACATTAGAGAAGTAAAATGTCTCATGTTGCCTTTAAAGTCATCATGAAAATCAGTGACAGTTATTCTTTTTCATGGAACATTGCTGTGGTTTATCATAAATTATTTATCCATGCACATCATTATTTGAGTTTATATACATCGTAATCTTGAAACAGAATATCTTCCCCTCCTGCTTGCAGCATCTCTTCTCTTCTCTGATGACGAGGGCGGGGTAACCTGTCACTCACATGAGATCAACCAATAGCAAACCACAACCATCCAATCAATTCCTCACAGACAAAATCAAGCCCCGCCCACATTTGTTCTGGTTGCAGAAGCCGTTTCACTCCGATATACGTCACGGGAAGAAAAGACAATCGCAACTTCTGTTTCATGCCGACTTTAAGTCTCGTGCTTCTCAGGCCCCGTCCCAAATGGCACACTTCATGTGCACTTGCTGTCTTGTGGACTTACAATGGCCACTTGCACACGTATATTACATCCACAAGACCGAATAGTGTCCGATTTGTCATTTTAGGTTTCAGAAGAGTGCCTTGCAAGCTCCCCCTTTGCGCCCGATGATTTCTACCCGACAGTCAAAGCAGTATTACGTCACGAAAGTGTGGACTTGGAAGAAGATCGCGAGGGCTTAGGGTTCCGTTTGGGACAGGGCCTCAAATGTTTCATCTCACATGTGACTCCTCCATCCACATATACAGTGTGTGTTATATTTCTTTACTCTTAGTGTATGTCTACTCTATTGCATCATTTAGTTATATTTGCATTTCTGAGAAACATCTGACACAAGCAAGGTCATAGAACCAGCACAGCGCTCTTCATGTTTCCTGATGTTAGTGCTGGCTGGCTGGTTGTGTGTGTGTGTGTGTGTGTGTGTGTGTGTGTGTGTGTGTGATATAATGCTCTTCCTGCTCACTTCGTGACCTATTGAGCAACGCTGTCAGAGCTGTTGGCAGCGGTGAGATAGGATGGGTATCACTGCAGAATCAGATGGGTATCGATCAGTCACCCTTCAACACACAATCTATAGCGCAGAATAACTGGAGTAACGGTTCAGATATCGGTGACAGATATCTTCACTTCAGATCAAAATCCCCAAATACAATGTGAACACAAATATTTGTGCATATTAGCTTCAAAACACAACATATCGTTTTTAAAACCTGAGAATGAAATAGCGATTTAGTTACACTAACATGAACTAATGATTAACAATATTTCATACAGCATTTATTATACGTAGGTAATGTTAATTTCAATATTTACTAATGCATTATTAAAAATGTTTTATCTGTTAACATTAATCAATGCGCATTAACTATTATGAACAAACAATGAACAATTGTATTTTTATTAACTAACAAAATACTTCTGTAAAAAAATAAATAAATAAATAAATATATATATATATATATATATATATATATATCTTGCACTGAATTAGTTCATGTTAGGAAATTCATAAACTAATGTTAACAAATGAGACCTTATTGTATAGTATTACTTAAAAAAAAAAAAAGATGTCTATTGATTTTGAGTCTGAGAACAATATTGAGAATTTCAAACAGTTGAAAAGAAAACTATTTATATAATATTATACAGTAGTATTTAAAGTACATGGCCAGTATCAAGCCCTAAGGCTCTTTAAAAGTATTAAACTCTCAGGCACGGCTTTTTAAAGCCAAAATTTCGCTTTGTCTTCACAATCTTTCATTTTCTAATTATTTTTGCGTTATTTTATCCAAATAAACAACAAATGCTCGGCACACTGAACACATCAGGAGGAAACAAATGACTCTCCAGCTAAGGTTTTGCATTCATTTACACAGTGTTGCCTACACCACGGCCTCAGTAAGAAGTCACTCTTGCTATAAATGAATGTTCATGCTTCATCTGAAGTACAGCAGGCAGCAGCAGAGTATTATAAACTCACGCTTCCTCCTGGATGCAGTAGAAATGCCCCTCTTGCCATCTAGTGGTGACACGTGATGATACAGCAGGTTCATGATTCAACAACACTCTCCCTCCTGAACCCCGCCCTCCACAGGCGTCTCAGCCAACCGGATGTCGGGCATCGAATGATTGACAGACAGAGAGCGGCTGTGATTCGCTGTCAGAGAAACCGGTCTAATGTCTGAAAACACGTATTTTAAAGAGGTCATGAACTGAGAACTCAAGTTTGTCATTGTTAGGATTTGACCCTTACTGTAAAGTTTTACCAAATATTGATAGAGTATTTGGAAAAAGATAGGCCTATACGGCCAGCCCTATTTCAGAGTAATGTTAATGATAAATGTCAGAGATGTATTTTTGTGTGCTATTTCAAATGTAAGTGCTTTAAAGATCAGAGAAGAGGAAAAGAGAAAATAAAACCATTATTTAAAGAAACAGATATCAGTGTAGTCTGACTCTTGATAGCCAAAAACCCTTCTAAATATATCACCTAAATAACTCTGTATAGAAAACATACAACAGGAAGGAAAAGCATTTATTCTTATTTGATTTAGATTTTTATTAACAATAAAGTACTTCATTGTTCAAATGGATTTTTGGACATTTTAAAAAGCACAATGCATTGCCATGTGAATGTCTTTATCACAGAATAAACACATTTGGGGTTATACCAGACCCCTCTGTCAGGTTTTATCATCAAATCTGAACATTATCCATGACATCAGCGTGCCGTTACTGAACTGAGTTCATCTGAACTGATGAACTGTTCATTTTTCCCTTAGTTGTTCATAACAAAAGTAGATGTTACTTGTTCAGATGACATTTTCCGGTGAAAACTCTTATGTTGGTCATACTTCCAAAAAGTGGAATCTGTGATTGTGAATGACAGGATCCACACCTGTGACTGACAGCCGCACGTTCTCCTCAAAACACTGTATTCATCCGCGCTGTGCCGTGCCGAGGCACAACCCACGTAAAGCTGATAATTCCGCGAATAACTGCAATTGCAGATTTCGAACAGAGATGGCAACAAAGAGGAAAAACTACGGACTGCAGCTTTAAAGACCTGTTCCTTTTGTTATAAAATATAGTTACAAAATCTGTTATAGGGAAACAATTAAATAATGTTAAAACTCCGGCCCACCAGGAATCTCAAAGCTGGAGCCAGGCCTGACGTGCTACTCTTTTCTTCAAAACGGTTCATTTTTGTTAATGGTGATCTGTCTGAGCACTTGCTTTAAGAGCCCTTCTTTGAGCTGAGAGTATTTTGGCCTTCATTAGCAGCTTTTCATCTGCCAGGTGAGAGAACAGCAGAGAAACTTATCCCCCCCCCCCCAAACAATTACTGTAATGTGCTTTCTGAATCTACAACAGTGAACAACACGTTTCTATGCCAGCTAATGTTATCTTTTAGTGAGGCCAGTAACTTAGTGCATGTGCATGACTTTGTTGTTCTGGTACTTAGATTTGTTTACAATAATAAAAGCGGGCTTATCTAATAGTTTAGAGAGCTGAAAAGATGATTCATACCCTAAATGTTGCATAAATGTTTACTGTAGTCTTTTCCTAGTGCGATAACTTCCTTTCACAGTGTGATCCTATGAACATTACATACAATCTAAAGGTTTAAACAGAAATATGTCACTTGTATTGACAGAAAACATTCTTCAAATTTGTGTCAAAATGCTTCTAATTTGACATGAATGAAAATAGATGTTTGTTTAATACAACTTACAGTAACAATTTTTTTTTTTTTGTCATCTGGAGATGTTTTGTAAAGACTTTTCGTGGCAGAATGATCTACATGCATACCTCGTTTTCATTCACGTCACATCAAATATGGCGCTCACTCTGTCTAAGGTCCACTGCAGTTTAGTTGATACAAAATCAATATACTTGAGATTGAATTAAATGTCAGAGGGAGTAAAAATGTCTCTTCTTTTTAACTAGGCTATTAAATTCCCAGACGAGTCTTTCTCTATCTCAGACCCAGTCGGAAGACGCCGTTATTCCCCGTCCATCTTCTGTATGTAATGTAGATCAGAAGAATGACACATGAGGCTAAAGTCATTCCAAACACACCGCTGTTCAACCACTGCCTGTAAAACACACAATTACAGCATTTATTTATCTAAATAATGACATTTTCATTTCGATTTTTGGGTGAACTGTTCCTTTAACAATTGATCCGCTCTGGGCTTTTCACACTGTGCTTACCCCAGAGCGTTGTTTAGAACGACGATAACCTGGGGTTAAATGTGTTGTTTAGAACAACGATAACCTGGGGTTAAAAGCGTTGTTTAGAACTACGATAACCTGGGATTAAAAGCGTTGTTTAGAACAACGATAACCTGGGGTTAAAAGCGTTGTTTAGAACAACGATAACCTGGGGTTAAATGTGTTGTTTAGAACAACGATACAACGATAACCTGGGGTTAAATGTGTTGTTTAGAACTACGATAACCTGGGGTTAAAAGCGTTGTTTAGAACGACGATAACCTGGGGTTAAAAGCGTTGTTTAAAACGACGATAACCTGGGGTTAAAAGAACGACAATAACCTGGGGTTAAAAGCGTTGTTTAGAACGACGATAACCTGGGGTTAAAAGCGTTGTTTAGAACAACGATAACCTTGGGTTAAAAGCGTTGTTTAGAACAACGATAACCTGGGGTTAAAAGCGTTGTTTAGAACAACGATAACCTGGGGTTAAATGTGTTGTTTAGAACAACGATACAACGATAACCTGGGGTTAAATGTGTTGTTTAGAACTACGATAACCTGGGGTTAAAGTTGTTTAGAACGACGATAACCTGGGGTTAAAAGCGTTGTTTAAAACAACGATAACCTGGGGTTAAAAGCGTTGTTTAGAACGACGATAACCTGGGGTTAAAAGCGTTGTTTAGAACGACGATAACCTGGGGTTAAATGTGTTGTTTAGAACGACGATAACCTGGGGTTAAAAGCGTTGTTTAGAACGACGATAACCTGGGGTTAAAAGCGTTGTTTAGAACTACGATAACCTGGGGTTAAAAGTGTTGTTTAGAACGACGATAACCTGGGGTTAAAAGCGTTGTTTAGAACGACGATAACCTGGGGTTAAAAGCGTTGTTTAAAACGACGATAACCTGGGGTTAAAAGCGTTGTTTAGAACAACGATAACCTGGGGTTAAAAGCGTTGTTTAGAACAACGAAAACCTGGGGTTAAATGTGTTGTTTAGAACTACGATAACCTGGGGTTAAATGTGTTGTTTAGAACAATGATAACCTGGGATTAAAAGCGTTGTTTAGAACAACGATAACCTGGGGTTAAAAACATTGTTTAGAACGATGTTTAACCTAGGGTTAAGTGCAGTGTGAAAATCATCATTCTAAACCCCGGTATTAGCCCCGGGTAAAGGAACATTTCACACTTAGACCAGCTTTTTACCCTGGGTTATGAAACCCTGTTAACCCCGTATCGCGGTGCCAAACATGTGCAGTGTGAAACGATTACCCAGCGTTTAGAATGAAATAATACTCCCATTTATACAAACGGATTGATATCTGTAAACTCTTCTTGTTTGACCCGATATCTTTCAGTTCTGCTTCAAAACAAAGCCGAACATGACATGCAAACTTCATAAACAAAGACGACCTCCGTGAAGCATCAAGCCCTGATCTGTGATCTCTTTCAGAGGGTAAACAGCCAGCTGTGTGTGTGTGTGTGTGTGTGTAAACCGTGAGACAGCGGCAGGTGTTGTCCACAGAAGGGCCGCTTTGAGACGGAGCGGCATCAGGGGTCATAAGGTTATTTTTGGGTGCTTGTGAGTTTTAAACCTCATCAGTATTTGAATAAACAACACCAACATGTCCAAACACAGATGCCGCTCTCTCTGACTGCAGTTATGTGTCAGTGTGGCAGAGTATAACATTCAACGCTGCTTTCCAGGAAGGCAGATGAAAATGGTTTAGGGAAATTTCAGTCGATTGATTGTGAACTATCTGAAAAGATCCAAAGATCCACTGCAAGTCCCTTAATGACTCTTTCCTGTTTATATGAACGGGAATAACCCGTAGCTCTTCCCTAAACATTTAGAGAAGGCCCATGACTGAGCCATATTTTGTTTACAGCCCACAGAACGACTTCTATCTAACCACGCTTTGATGAAAAACTGTGGTTTTTAAATAAATAGGAGAGATTGCAAACACTGTGACGCGGATGACACTTTTCCCAGGTGTGAAGCGTAGGATCAGATATTTCTACTGTATGACGCAGTCACTTTGATTATTTCCTCTACTTGTTTTTTTAAAGCGGATAATGACTGCCAGTAAGTTCACTTCAGGAGAAACACTGCAGACTCTTTTACAATGACAAGACAAGAAACAGAACCATTGTTGACACCGTTTAAGAATAAGTGTCTTCAGAAAATGTTTTGGCTGTTTTATAAATATTTCAGCGCATTATAAATTAGTAAAACAAAATATTTGAATCTGCAAAGAGCATGTGACCCGACTCATGCTAGCGTATCGGTTCAAAAGAGTCATCTTAATGAACAGGTTCAAGTAACAGATTCATTTGCCATGTTCAGTGTGGAATTTCAGCTTTACTATAGTATGGACTAGTACAATAGTGGCCAAAAGTGATGTCCGGCGTTAGGTAAATTGCCATCTTTACCTTTTATTCAAATATTATTAATAATTAGTTCAATATTGTGTAGTTGAGCTTGCAGAGTCGATTGTTTTATTTGTGATGATAACGCAATGAAACATGACAAATTGTGCCGACATCATTTTTGGCCGGACTACTGTCATACAAATAAATTATTAGCCAACAAAATATTAATAACTGATTATATTGTTGTCAATGTGAACATTTTTGTTTTTCTATGCATTTTTTTTTTTTTTGCATAGTCAAATAAAACCTGTAGCTGTAGTAAGCCTTTTTTGCCATATAATTTTATCAGATAATTACCTTAACCAAGTTTAGTGTTTTATTCTTCCTTCATATTTAAAATATTTAAAAAAGCAAAAATATTTTCCTCATATTTTGATGGTTTAATCGAACTTGTAGGGTCATTAAAAACACTTTTGGCCACTACTGTATAAAGTGCTGCCTACTATTTTTAAAAATAGTATATGAAACAGGAATAAACTTAGCTCAACACGTTTGTCACAGTATTTCATGTTGTGTGTTGCACATTTAGGCAAATGTATTTGGTCATCAGGGTTTTCCATAAACACAGACAATTTGCTTACTTTGCACAAATATTTATAACTAATTGTTGAATACATTTTTTTTGTCACTGCATTGCATTTTGTTTTTATGCTATTTGTGTGTGTGTATGTATATATATATATATATATATATATATATATATATATATATATATATATATATAAGTAGGTTCATCAAAACATCCTCTTAAACTAATATAGACCTAATGTGCCACAAAATTATCATTATTATTATTATTATTTATGCGCACAACATCTTTCTGAATCTAGCAAAACTCGCATCCTCGCATCATGTGTTTTGGTGTCTTGTGTCCTGATGCCCTCTAGTGGTTTTCTGGGAAACTCCTGACACAAGCCTTATTATTATAATGGCAGCTGGTATGATTATGCAAAGATCTGAGCCGGAAGGACACTGAAACATTGAACACTGAAAGTACACTTACATGCTGATGTAACTGGCAAAGTTTTGAGTATCTGACATCAGGAGCAGCGCTGGTGTGGAAACGCCGCCTGCGATAAGAGCAAAAATAGACGATTGTGATATAGGTTTTATTAATTCATTTTTCAGATATGATTTAAAAACAAATAAAATGCATGCAATTTTTTTATATGTTTTATTATTTTATAAAGCATTACAAACACATAATCTTAGTAATTGAATACAGTGCTGGTCAGAATTATTTGCCCCCTTGGTAAATATGATCAAAGATGGCTGTAAAAAATAAATCTGCATTGTTTATCCTTTTGGTATTTTATAAAAAATAAAATAAAATAAAAAATTTATTGAAGTAAAATAAAATACTTTTATACCGCTTTTATTAAATACTTTTTGCAACCTCCTTTTTCCAAGATATCAGCTCTGAGTCTTCTCCTATAATGCCGGATGAGTTTGGAGATCAGAGACCATTCCTCCATACAGAATCTCTCCAGATCCTGCAGATTCCCAGATCCATGTTGGCACTTCTCCTCTTCAGGTCAGCCCACTCCTCTTCTATAGGGGTTCAGGTCAGGGTCTGGGACGGCCATTGCAGATGCTTGGTTTTGTGCTCAGTGACACATTTTTGATTTGATTTTGATGTTTGTTTTTGGATCACTGTCCTGTTGGAAGATCCTAACATGGCCCGTCATAAGATTTCTAGCACAGGTTGTCAGGTTTAGATTTGTTATATGTTGGTATTTGATCAAATGATGCCATGTATCTGAGCAAGACGTCCAGGACCTCTGGGTGAAGATTAGGCCCACAGCACTAAAGATACAGCAGAGTATTTCATTTTTATCCCTGTATGAACCAAACCCATATTAAGTGTTTGCTGCCAAAAAGCTCTTTTTTTGTTTTGTTTCATCTGTCCATTGAACGTTTGAAAAGTAAGTGACACGACGGGAACTTCAAACGGGACGGGCTCTATGGTCAGAAGAAACTTAGAGATGGGTTTGGTTCATACAGGGATAAAAATGAAATATTCTGCTGTATCTTTAGTGCTGTGGGCCTAATCTTCACCTAGAGGTCCTGGACATCTTGCTCAGATACATGGCATCATTTGATCAAATACCAACATATAACAAATCTAAACCTGACAACCTGTGCTAGAAATCTTATGACGGGCCATGTTAGGATCTTCCAACAGGACAGTGATCCAAAAACAAACATCGAAATCAAATCAAAAATGTGTCACTGAGCACAAAGCCAAGCATCTGCAATGGCCGTCCCAGACCCTGACCTGACCCCTGTAGAAGAGGAGTGGGCTGACCTGAAGAGGAGAAGTGCCAACATGGATCTGGGAATCTGCAGGATCTGGAGAGATTCTGTATGGAAGAATGCTCTCTGTTCTCCAAACTCATCCGGCATTATAGGAGAAGACTCTGATATCTTGGAAAAAGGAGGTTGCAAAAAGTATTTAATAAAAGCGGGCAATAATTGTTCCCAACGTGTTTTGGAGAATAACATGTTTCATAATGTGATTTCCCCCCCACTTTCAATTATTTTACTTCAATGAAAGGTTTGATGTTTGCTAATTTTGTTTTGATGAAATATAAAAAGGATAAACAATGCAGAATTATTTTTTACAGCCATCTTTGGTCATATTTACCAAGGGGGCAAATAATTCTGGCCAGCACTGTATATATTCAATTGTATATTATTGCACAGTACAATTATAAAAATGGAGTTATTGACAAATATATAAATCAATATTTTTTTTATATTATTTATATATTATTTTTGTCTAAATATATTTTTATAGAGATCCAACGATAATTGATTTTAAACCCCAACGCTTTCCCCCCCAATTATAGCCCTCCTGTGGAGAAAATCCAGCTTTTAATGTTGTTTATATATCCATGTGGTGTTTTTAATATGCTTTAAGACAAAGCATGTGTAAATTCATAAGTCGACAGCATTGCTGAGTATTTCCTCCTTAAAACTGCAGTGAACCAAAGACAGTCTCAAACACACGCTTTGAAATCGCTGGTGTTTCTGACGTCACAAACTACCTTGTAACCAATCAGATCAACGTGTGATCGTCAACCAGTGGATCTCTGAGCTGAGTGAGTGAGTGGAGGCGGGGCTCATTTGCATATTCATGGTACTGCGCATACTAAATGAGGCGAGGGAATCGAGTTACATTCAAGATATTTTAAGGCATGAAGACATTTTTTCACAGGACTTTTTTTTTTTTTAATAGCTATGTCATTTTGGTGATCAAAGATTAGTTTTAAGGGATAAAATTATTAACTACAGGTGGACTTTTCCATAATCAGATATCACTTTTGTAATATCGGATTCACCGATAAATGGCAACTTCTTTTGGGCATTTTGAGAATTGCGAGTCCTCAAGTAAAGTAACTTGCCTCTCTTAATTCGCAAACTTTATTTAACGTAGCTAACGGCCATTAATGCATGTTACATTAAATGCTTGATATCCTATACATTCATTTCTTTTGTGAGATTTCAAGGCTACAAATGTACAGTGTTTATCATTAAAAAGTTACCCATGACAAAGCTTATGTTCTTCGAGCACAAGAGTCCATGAGATTGATCAAAACAGCTGCATAAGTAGGAGTGCTTGCGTTTGTCTGTCATGTTTCCCAGTAGGAGAGATCCAGACCTGAAACACAACCACCATATTCCATCACTTACTGAAGATCTTGAAGCGTTTCCCACATTCTTTGTGAAAGATTGAGCTGTATAAAGAGCTTTAACCTTGGTAAGAGGTGCATCTGAATCTCCTGTCTTCCTTCAGTTGAGATGAGCAGCGCACATTGGGTCGTGTGTTTGCTCCCGCTGTTCCACTCAACCAGCAGAGACGAGTTATTGCTGACAGACACTGACAAACTGACGTTACCTGCTGAGGACACACACACACACACGCTGAAATATTGACTACCTGTCTCTAAATGAGCCCACTCTCAGAACACTTACCGACACAACTCTCGCTTCGTGCAGAACAAGAGAATCCTAGAAGGAAAAGGGCGACAATAAATGATGGAAAAGTCGTCATCTCTTCCTCGTGTTTGTCAGCGACTTCATCCTAGTCATGTGTACCTGAGAGCAGGGCATATTGACAGAGCAATATACCACAGAGAGCCTCACACACACTCTCTCGGGACGCACCCGGCACAAACAGAGCTCGTGAGGGGATGGAGAATTATCTGGAGAGCTTTCTAGAAGAGATTCATTCCATGAAGTGCAGACGCCCGTACAAAGAGTCTCTGAAATGCTTGTAATATATTCAGGCCTTGCTAAGATGAGAGACTGATGCCCTCACAACGGATTGTTATTGAGAGAGTTAGTGGAGGTCACTTAGGCAGTCATCACTATTATTGCTCATTAAGTGTTAATGATTCGCAGAAACCCCAGACAATTACTGAAACCCCATTGCAACTACACTGGATGGTTGCATTATATGTAACTTTACTGGAAAATGCTGTCAAATTAAAATGTAAATGCTTTAACGTTGCATTAGGGTATATGTAATTTACTGGAAAATAAAATTAAATGCTTTAACGTTGCATTATATGTAATTTTACTGGAAAATGTTGTCAAATTAAAATGTAAATGCTTTAACGTTGCATTAGGGTATATGTAATTTACTGGAAAATAAAATTAAATGCTTTAACGTTGCATTATATGTAATTTTACTGGAAAATGTTGTCAAATTAAAATGTAAATGCTTTAACGTTGCATTAGGGTATATGTAATTTACTGGAAAATAAAATTAAATGCTTTAACGTTGCATTATATGTAATTTTACTGGAAAATACTGTCAAATTAAAATGTAAATGCTTTAACGTTGCATTAGGGTATATGTAATTTACTGGAAAATAAAATTAAATGCTTTAACGTTGCATTATATGTAATTTTACTGGAAAATGTTGTCAAATTAAAATGTAAATGCTTTAACGTTGCATAAGGGTATATGTAATTTACTGGAAAATAAAATTAAATGCTTTAACGTTGCATTATATGTAATTTTACTGGAAAATGTTGTCAAATTAAAATGTAAATGCTTTAACGTTGCATAAGGGTATATGTAATTTACTGGAAAATAAAATATAAATGCTTTAACGTTGCATTATATGTAATTTTACTGGAAAATACTGTCAAATTAAAATGTAAATGCTTTAACGTTGCATTAGGGTATATGTAATTTACTGGAAAATAAAATATAAATGCTTTAACGTTGCATTATATGTAATTTTACTGGAAAATACTGTCAAATTAAAATGTAAATGCTTTAACGTTGCATAAGGGTATATGTAATTTACTGGAAAATACTGTCAAATTAAAATGAGCCCGAAACGGCACTTAATGCCTTTATACACTCACCTAAAGGATTATTAGGAACACCATACTAATACTGTGTTTGACCCCCTTTCGCCTTCAGAACTGCCTTAATTCTACGTGGCATTGATTCAACAAGGTATTGAAAGCATTCTTTAGAAATGTTGGCCCATATTGATAGGATAGCATCTTGCAGTTGATGGAGATTTGTGGGATGCACATCCAGGGCACGAAGCTCCCATTCCACCACATCCCAAAGATGCTCTATTGGGTTGAGATCTGGTGACTGTGGGGGCCATTTTAGTACAGTGAACTCATTGTCATGTTCAAGAAACCAGTTTGAAATGATTCGAGCTTTGTGACATGGTGCATTATCCTGCTGGAAGTAGCCATCAGAGGATGGGTACATGGTGGTCATAAAGGGATGGACATGGTCAGAAACAATGCTCAGGTAGGCCGTGGCATTTAAACAATGCCCAATTGGCACTAAGGGGCCTAAAGTGTGCCAAGAAAACATCCCCCACACCATTACACCACCACCACCAGCCTGCACAGTGGTAACAAGGCATGATGGATCCATGTTCTCATTCTGTTTACACCAAATTCTGACTCTACCATCTGAATGTCTCAATAGAAATCGAGACTCATCAGACCAGGCAACATTTTTCCAGTCTTCAACTGTCCAATTTTGGTGAGCTCGTGCAAATTGTAGCCTCTTTTTCCTATTTGTAGTGGAGATGAGTGGTACCCGGTGGGGTCTTCTGCGGTTGTAGCCCATCCGCCTCAAGGTTGTGCGTGTTGTGGCTTCACAAATGCTTTGCTGCATACCTCGGTTGTAACGAGTGGTTATTTCAGTCAAAGTTGCTCTTCTATCAGCTTGAATCAGTCGGCCCATTCTCCTCTGACCTCTAGCATCAACAAGGCATTTTCGCCCACAGGACTGCCGCATACTGGATGTTTTTCCCTTTTCACACCATTCTTTGTAAACCCTAGAAATGGTTGTGCGTGAAAATCCCAGTAACTGAGCAGATTGTGAAATACTCAGACCGGCCCGTCTGGCACCAACAACCATGCCACGCTCAAAATTGCTTAAATCACCTTTCTTTCCCATTCTGACATTCAGTTTGGAGTTCAGGAGATTGTCTTGACCAGGACCACACCCCTAAATGCATTGAAGCAACTGCCATGTGATTGGTTGATTAGATAATTGCATTAATGAGAAATTGAACAGGTGTTCCTAATAATCCTTTAGGTGAGTGTATATAATGCACGGTAACTCTTTATTTTACAGTGTCCTTCTTGCACGTGTTACGTGTACTTACTATAGTAATATCTATAAATTATGCATAATTACATGCAACTAACCCTAAACCAAACCCTAACCCTGTAGTTCAGTATCATTACTCAGTATTTAAATGTATAATTACACTGTAACACAGGCACATTAAAATAGAGTGTAACCTAATGCACTATAAAGGTTTTTTAATGTATTATTTATGCATTGTAATGTACCTTATAATGCATTGTGTGATCTCATGAATAATTGTAACCACAGTTAAAACACATTACAATACTTATCTATTCTATGTTACACCTTTAATGCATTAAAACACATCCATCCATCCAATTATAAATACATTAATAATGCATCATATACTATAAAGGCTTCAAATAAAGTGTTACCCTTTCTTTTTTTTTTTGCCTAATTTGCAGGTGCATTTAGAATAAAACGTGCAATGCATTCTGGGACAGCTCTCGATGGTCCTCGCTGCATATGGAAAGCCTCTATCCTATGGGCGTGATGAGTAAACACGAGTCTGACACCATGATCATGCACTTTTATCTGCATGAGATGCACGTACGGCTTTCGGTTCACGTTTCTCAGTGTGCGTGTGTGAATGCATGTTACTGGGAGACTTTCACCTCATTCATGACGAGGAAATACCACAGTCATGCATCATTTTCTCCCAGATTCATCTAAATATGCAAGAGCATGAATGTTTTATTCATGTTCTGCAACATGGAGACATTTGACAGAGGAGCTATAGGTCTAAACTCGAAACTATTTTCTCTTTAAATTAATTAAATTAAGAGCTGCAAGAGATTATTGTTCATTTTTGATTATGTATTTATAGTTTACACAGACAGACACAATTTATCCATGTTTATTTAGAATTTTAAATAAATAAATCAATGTAATAATATTGAATATTATGAATGTGATATTATATTTAATAGGCTACTTAATAATATTTAAATTGTATTTAAATAATCTATTATTTTATATATGATTTATTTAAAATGTATTAAATTGTTATTTCAAATTTTATTATTTTAAATAATTGATTTAACAATATTCAATAATATATATATATATATATATATATATATATATATATATATATATATATAATATATATATATATATATATATATATATATATATATATATATATATATATATATATATATATATATATATATATATAATATATATATATATATATATATATATATATATATATATAAAATATATATATATATATATGTATATTTGTATATTAAGACCATGCTGTGCAGAATACAATTTTGAACAGAGAACAGGGCAATAACCAAAAAATAAATAAACCACTGTATGAATTGAAGTGATGTGCAATATAAAACAAAATGCAATGCAAATGTTCTCCACCAGCTGGCGCTCTTGCTGTACTAGTCGAACCCACAAAAGACTTTTAAACTTTCACTTAATTCATCATCAATATCTAATTATATTTCAATTTTACATGTATCAATGCATGCATCTGATGTCTACCTACTGAATAAATTATGTATGTAATTTAGAAATATAGAAAAGTACACACACACACACACACACACACACACACACACACACACACGATGCAATGAAAATCAACAAAGAGAGAGCATTTCAACCTATATGTTATTGCATAGATATCACTAATATCCAACTACATTAGACTTAAAAAAATTTTTTTTTATTATTATGCTATATGAATGTAAACATGGTGAAACAGAAACATCAAATATAAACAGGATCTATAAACATGGTGACTCCTCATTGTTATCCAGAATAGTGACAGGATAACCAGCACACACAAAAACACAAACCGGATGGTGATGTTAAACCAGTCAGCATGAACACTTCCTGCCCACAGCGAACGACGGGCATTTAGAGGAACTGCTCCAGAATAGCACAGAATGTGCCTTTGAATCGCACCAGTCCTATCAGTACGACTGCGTCCGGAAAAGGCCAGAAGATCTGCAATCACACAGTTTCCACAGACCTCGTGTTGCAGCGACTGGGCGTAATATTCCAACATGAGCTACAGGAGCCATTAATGACTTTATAGGGCTGTCAGAGTCCGAGCGTCTCCTCTGGAGAGGGTCGGAGAGGCCAAACAGGTGTGTGTACGCGTGTGTGTGTGTGTGTGTGTGTGTGTGTGTGTGTGTGTGTGTGATGATTGAAAACCACAGAGCAGCAGAAAGCTGAGGGAATAGAAATTATAATTAAAGTCAACGGGGGATGACAGGCCTTAAGCTCGCCGGAGTTAAAGGTCTTATTGGAGCTGGCTAACCGGAATCATAATAATTCGCAAATCCACCTCACTACGGATTCTTCTACCGTCTGAGACGAGCCCTAATGAATAATGGAGGAGATCACCAGCACCATCTCTCTCTCTCTCTCTCTCTGCCAACATGCTGCATTCATATATTATACAAAAATACCAGCACTCAAAGTCTTACAAAACTGATGAAGATCATGTGCAAAACTATAAAAGCCACTTCATAAACAAGAATAATACAACGCCCTATCTAGTTACTCGCTGGTTTCTTTGTGTAAACAACTTGGATATCTAATTCATACAGAACAAACAATATGCATATCATCTTCACAATCATTTCTTTGGTGGTGCTTGCTTTACCAACCAGCCTGAGATTGGTTAGCTGGTCTAGGTTAGTTGGCTTGGCTTACTGTAAAATAATTTACAGTAAAGCTGTGGTTTGCCAAAAAAAAAGAAAAAAACACTGTAAAAATACAGTGAAAATGTTTCTGGTTTTACAGGATTCCTGTATCTTATAACCGTATATTTCATTAATACACGAAATATGCTTTTTTCCTTAAATTGTAACCACGATAATAATACCGTTTTTAAACAAGGAACTATGGAGCTATTTGAAACTATCTTACAGTAAAAGATATGGTGATTCATAGTTTTTACTTGCCATAATCATTACTTTGACAGTTTCAGAGTTGCTTGTTCATGAAATATAGCCAGTTCTTTTATAAAGACGGTGCACAGGGTCATATAAAATAATGCAATAAACATTCACTAAATAACAGTAACAAAAGCCCCCACAATGAACATTACTGATAACAAAATAAGAGGAAAAGAATATGTGAAGTGTAATGCAGGGACTTCTGGAAATGCCATTTTACTTGTTTAACCATAAATGATATGGTAATTCATTGATTTTACTTGCAAAAGCCATACATTTGACAGCGTTTTCCAGTAAAATTACATATAATGCAACGCAACGTTAAAGCATTTACATTTTTTCACTGTCGTTGGAAGGTAACTTACAGTTAACAGGTTTTTACTGTAGCATTTATAGTACTTTTTTTTACAGTGTAGTCTATTTTGATGGTCTTTGTGTTATTGTTTGTGTTATATTTTCTGTTATTAAGTGAATGTTTATTGCACTATATTTTAGTGGTGGATGAAGTACACTGTACTTGAGTTAAAGTATGGATACCCTAAAGTACCCCTTTTCAATTTTACTTGAGTACAACCACAAAAGTACTTGCTTTTTAATGTACTTAAAGGTGACTTATTATTGCCCCTTTTCACAAGATGTATTATAAATCTATGGTGTCCCCAGAATGTGTCTGTGAAATTTCAGCTCAAAATACCCCCCAGATCATTTATTTTAGCTTATCAAAGTTGCCCGTTTTTTGGTGTGAACAAAAACGCGTAGTTTTTGTGTGTGTTCCTTTAAATGCAAATGAGCTGTTGCTCCGCCTCCGTTCTGAAGACGATCCTTTACACGAGCTTCGGAAACTCCAGCGATAACAAAACACGACGATAGCGAAATCCAGGAATAACCAGTAGTGGAGTGAAGCCTTTACAGAGAGACTCAGGAAGAGATTGTAACTTTAAGACGCATCTGGACGTTTCTGAATGGTTAGTGAATACATTTATCTAGTTGTTGTGGAGTTAAATTGATTTATGTCATCGACTTGCATACCGTCATGTTTAACTTTTACACAAGTTTACACGGTTCCCTGAGGTCTTTGTAAGACAGCTGTGACACAAATAGTGTTCTGTGCTCGTCTGTGCTGCAACGACAGAACAGTTTGCATGCTTTGCTTGAACTTTTGCCATTGCGAAAACCAAATGGCGGTGCCGTGGGTGTAAACATGCAGATTAAGGAGCGGTAATATTATAATAAGATCCTTTTGTCCCTTTATAATAAGAAAATTACATATAATGCAACATTAACGCATTTACATTTTAATTTGACAGCATTTTCCAGTAAAATTATAATGCAATGTAAAGCAATTAATTTTTTTTTTTACTGTTTTATGTTTTTTACTGTATAGCATTTAATAGTATTTTTCTGTAAAAATTACTAACATAATTATTTTTTTACAGTGTAGACTCTTTTTTGATGGTCTTTTACATTAACATTAATTCATTTGGCTGACACGTTTATCCAAAGCGACTTGCATTGCATTCAACATACACACTTTTGACTTTAGCCATCATAGCAACACCCTAGAGATTGCACCACAACACCAGAGTTGAGAGTTATGAATGGCCAGACACTGCTCATATTTTCTTCATAAAATGCAAAACATTAAAGTATTTACATTTTAATTTGACAGCAATTTCCAGTAAAATTACATATAATGCAATGTTAAAGCATTTCATTATTTTTGTTACTGTCGTGACAGTTAACAGGTTTTTACTGTAGCATAATAGTATTTTTCTGTAAAAATTACTAACATATATATATATTTTTTTTTTTACAGTGTAGTCTTTTTTGATGGTCTTTCACATTAACATTAATTCATTACATTGCATTCAACACTTTTGACTTCAGCCATTATGCAACTACTTAGCAACCACACAGAACACCCTAGCAACACCCTAGAAATTGCACCACAACACCAGAGCAGTGAGTTATGAATGGCCAGACACTGCTCATATTTTCTTCATAAAATGCAAAACTGGTTATTTGATATTCAAGGCTCATCAGACTGATTCAGACCTGCCGTCGAGTGGCAGCGAGTCCTGTAAGATTCTTGGCTGCTGTCTGGATAACTAACGGACGAGGTCAGACATGTTTGACATTCACAGCAGAGCGGCGAAAACTAAATTAGATCACATTAGCTGAGATTTCTACTACAGCCAATTTAGCAAAGTTTCACAGAGATTGCTAATGCAAATACACCCCCCCCCCCCCCCCCGACCCCCGCCGTCCAGAAGCGCTGAAGATTAAACTGTCGCTTAATCACCATCCGCACAATGACCCTGGTAATTTTCCACGGACGTATTAAAAGTTAGACTGCTTGCTTTGTGAACTAGGAGAAAGAGTTGTTTGTACGGCGCCGCTTTTTCTTAGCGTACGCTAATCGTTCGTGCGTTATCATTACCAGGAACATGTAGTAAAGTAAGGAGGGTTATTTTTGATTTCATGAGGATTTGAAAGCGAATTGCTCAGTGAGGCTACAGGAACGATTTGATTGAGCGGCCGCCAGTGGAGAGAGGTTCTGTCAGGTTAGTTAGCCGTGTTTTGCATAGTTACTCCACGCTGACTTTTTCAGGCAGATAATTTGTGCAATCACGAGCGGTTGTGATTTTCTCCTTACCACTGATTAAAAGTAACAGCCAATGCAATATGCTGATGCCAGCAGTTCTTAACAATCACATTAGCATTGCTATTACCCAGAGTAGAATGAATCTACACACACACACACACACACACACACACACACACACACACACACACACACACACACACACACACACACACACACACACACACACACACACACACACACAGGCTGTTCTTTATCTCATTACATATAAATACTAGTTCAGCACTTATGCCCTGTATGGAGAACAGGAGGTGAAAAAAACAGAACCCAGATCATTCATAATTCAGATCAGCAGAAATTATTTAACTGTATTTGTTAAAACCAAATTTTCACATTCTTAGAAGAAAAAATCAGTAACCCTAATATGAGCAATTGTAATAGTCATGCTTGTGTTTGCAAACCACACCAGTTTAGCTTAAGGATTGCAATATGTTTATCCTTAAGTACCAAACCAGACACTAATTACAGTAAAATATTGTATATGCATAAACAGAAACAAAAATCTGATGCACATCATGTTGGTTGAAATTTGTTAGTTTTGAGCACAGGATATTTGTGCTCAATATAGCTGAGTTAATTTAACAAAATATGTATTTTTATGTATAAAAAAAAATTAAGTGCAACAGTCGAGTTCGGTAACTAAAAATTCTATTAATTTTGAGAAATAACTTTTAAAGACAGCCGTACAGTGAGTTACGAGGTTGTTAATCGATGGTATATGTTTGTGTTGAAGCCATCAGTTCACATTATTATTTCAACTCATTTTTTAAATAACCGTGTTTAACAGAGGACTTCCTGCTGAAAAACTACATTGCATGATTCTGCAAACACATCTTACATGTAACACCCATGAATTATGTAATAGCCAATCTCACTATATGCTCAAACTGCTCAAATATTAGGGATGCGCCTATACTTGAACATTTTGCCCGATACCGATAACCGATAATTCTTTATATTTGAAAGCCGATAACCGATATATTGGCCGATAAATCTAAATCTTATGATGTATATAATTTTTGAGAGCCTGATTACAAAAACAAAAGTCTCACCATTGAAAGCCATGTCTCAAACACACAATTATGATGTTCTCATTATAATTTTATGTAGCCGATATGACAGATGCACTTGCACTGAACTGGATTTTCCTTTTTTGAAGTGATTCAGATCATATTTCAAGCAATTCAGAACCATCATGTTGAACAGGTTGCATCTGAAGAGTCTCAGCTGAAGGAAATAATACATTATTTATCGGCTTTAATATATCGGCCAAATTTTCTTTAATGGGCCAATAACATAAAAAATTTACAATTATCGTCCAATACCGATATGGTGGCCGATATATATCGTGCATCCCTAGTATATATGCATATTTTGTTTCTATCAACATCTTTAGTCAATAGTTTTATAATTTGATTATGCTGTATGCAATGCTTCATGGGATTGTAGTTCTTTCCCTCACTACAGCAGTCTTGAATCTTAAGTCTTGAGTCTTCAAATCAAAGTTTGTAGTGTTGTTTTTCGTGACACCCCCCCATAGTGTCACAAAATGAAACTGCAAAAAATAATGAGTGTTATCAAAAAGGTTTCCTGACAGCATTTCAACATGAATGACTCAAATCACCTTTAAGCGCAGAAGATATTCCTGCAGATTCCGGGCTCTCTCTCTCTCTCTCTCTCTCTCTCTCTCTCCGCAGCGTGAATGTAGAAGCGTGACCGGCAGCTTTCCGAGGGTTCAGAGATCGGAGGCACGTCATGGTTTTCATGAGCTCGTGAACTCTGCGCTCTACCTGCAAGATTAAAACACGCCATTGTTTAACATTCCAGGAAGAAGCACCTGAAGAGAGAGGCGAGAGATGAGTCGAGTGGAATCTATTTCCATAATTCTGGCGTGCCTGTCTGCCGGTAAGACCTCAGGTGGTTCATCGGTTGCCCCGGCCAGACCCTATCAATGCGAGGGGCCATCTCATCCTTTCTGCATCTTTTCTCATCACAGCTTGATTAAATGGGCTTCAAATATGCCTCCGGAATAACAAATGTGCAATTCCCTCAGCGCTCGCTCACAGTCCTGCCGTGAAATGCACACACACACACACATACACACACATACACAGAGGAGCCTTTTCTCATGACCACATGCTTGGCTTTACAGTCCTTAGATGCATGTTTTATTCCATTATCATTTGCCAAGCATCACTATTACTTTACACTCATACTGTTAATGAATTAAACAAAGCCTTAAACCTAAATAATACACTGTGACGCGTATAAGTTAACATAGCAACATGCTAAAACCCTCAGAACATTTTTGCAACATCCACAACACCACAACATCATAGCAGTGGCTATTATTGCAAGGGCAAAAAATATCATAATAATAATATTTTATGTATATATGAATTATTTTATGATACATGTTTTTATTGATTATTATTTATTTATTTATATTTTATTATAAATTAAAAATAGAAAACATATATAATTTAATACATTATATATATGCATATATTACAATATATATTATTTTATAATACATTTTTATTATTTATCATTTAAATTTTATTATAAATTAAAAATATTTATGTTAAAAAAATATTTTTATTATTTATTTATTATTGATCATATATATATATTGATTATAAATATATATAAACATTTTACAATACCAAAGGTACTTCTGGAAATGCAAATCCTTTAGCTTTTCAGAAACACTAGCGTTTGAAACTGTAGGTACAATGCTAATTTAATCCACGGCACATCTGTACTATGAATGATGCTTTTAATTCACAAACTTTTAATACATTGACCATCTGTGCGGCACGACAGCGCTGTAAACCAATCACTGCTCGCATCAAAACAAACCATTAGCGAACAGTTCGGTGCCACCAAATGTTTGCATTTCAGCAACTCCATCAGACGGTTGTCTAATTTGAAGCAGAATCTGTCCTTTTTCCCCACATTGTCAGTAAAATAATAGCCTAATAATCGATTAGCGCATGATCTTTAAACACTGGCTGGGCCTTAATAGACTTTTGTTTATCGGCTCTCCATTGGTGGGGGTTGCTGGATAATTTCCCCGATAATCTCCAGAGACCCAGAAGCGAAGACGAGACGAGGAGAAAGGCAGTGCATGTTAAGAGCTGAATGTATGACTAATTAAATAAATTGATTAAAAGGGACAAATCAATCGCCTTACAGCCAGCAATGAAGATGAGGCACTTAATTTGGGTTGAACTTGCAAGGGTAAGCATTACCAGAGGAGACTGCTCATCTGCTGGAACGAGGCGATGAACTGCCTGGCTCTCACACATCCATTTCATCCGTTCACACCACGCCTGTGAGAGGAATACTGTAGTAGCGTACGTGCTTTATGACCTGACCTTCTATTTCAACAGGAAGTGATGTCAACTGTGATTTTAACATCTCTACTTAGGCTGTACCACATGTTTTGACATTTCTACACAAATGCGATGTAGGCGATAACTGGGCATGTGACAACAATACTGTGAATCAAAGGGTTAATCATTGAAAACTGCACACTGTTTCATCGTATTTTAACATAGTAGGTGGTATACAGTATTCAGTAAACCGTAAGATAGTGTTCAATTCTGAATCACACTGCATTGGACACTATCACACAGGAGGATTTTTTACACTTCCAGTGTTGTTCTGTGATTTTAACATACTTTTCTTGACTTAATGGCTGCCAAATGTATAGCATATACTGCTAATGGAAATGTTTCTCACTGTGTTTTATTTAAAAAAATAGTTCACAGTGTATAATAAGCTAGTATTCCAATGACCAAATCACACTGCATTGTATCAAAGTTCCTTACTTTTTCAAAATTACAGAATTCAATATCAAGTTTTTGACATTTCTTTGACACATTTTCACATTTTGTAAGTATATACGGAAGCGTATTGCATTCACTTGAGGAAAAATAATCTACTCTGTTTTTCTGAATTAACGAGTTATAATCTCAGAATTACGCGATCATTTTTAATGAATAAAAGTTTTTGCTCTGTTTTTCTGAATTATTGAGTTAATTATCTCAGAATTATGAGATAATTAAGTCATTAATTCAGAAAAACAGAGCAAAAACTTTTTATTCATGAAAAATGATCGCGTAATTCTGAGATTATAACTCGTTAATTCAGAAAAACAGAGTAGATTATTTTTCCTCAAGTGAATGCAATACGCTTCCGTAAGTATAACTTGAAACACACACACACACACAAAAAAAGGAACTTAAAAATAAAGGGCATCACAAACATATGTTAAATTCATTTAGCAGAGATATAGATATTTGGGCTTTTTAAAAATACTTTACAGACTCTAAATACATTTTGAAGGCTTCTTTAAAATGAGCAAACTTGAGTTTTGAGTTACTCCATTTAGTTAGATGAATATACAATTTTCCTAATAACAAAAACAAATCGATAACATATATTTTTCTTTTGGAAAAGTCATATTCATTTGTATGAAGTAAGACAGAAGCAGAATTTTTTCATAGGGATGGCCAGGCAAGGGCCTGCAACCAGTTTGGGGTGGCACAGAAATCTTAATTATTTTTTCATAAAAAAATAATTTGACTATAATGTATTGGACTGTTTTAGTGCCTACACAACTGAATAAAGTTAATTTGTACTTAATTGTAATTGAGTTAGTTGTGAATTAGGAATCATGGAATACTGAGTGAATTTTATATATTTTTTATTATTACCCACCACTTTAAAATGAATTAAATAGTAATAAAAGGGCACACACTATAGCTAAAGTTCAACTTGCTCAGTTAGCTTGGTTCTGGTTCTCAAAATCTCCAATAGCTTGTTCTACATTGTTGCATCTTCATGGATGAGATAGCATGCAGATAAATACTGTAGTCCAAAGATTATTCAACCTTCAATGCGTTTTTTTATAATCAATGAACTCTTCAACCAATTCCGAGTTTGTCCAAAGAAAGTTTAATTTTCTATATTAGTTGTCAAAATAAATAATTGCAGTTGCAACAGTTCTATCATACCTAAATTAAAAAGGAAAACAAAAGTTCTCTTTTGAATCCCCATGTGCAAGAATGTGAACAAGGCGGAAGTCAACAGCACATAATGTAAAATGTAATGTAACCAGAATGTAAAATTAGTTATTTTATGGATTTAAAAATGATCCATTTTTGTTTGTCCCTTACAAATTAACGCAAAATGAATGCATATCTTCTAGTACAAATGCACAGTGCTCACATTTATTTGGACATTAAAACATTACATATCAGTTTGTGCCTTATATTGTGATCTCACATAGCAGAATATTTTAATCCAGACACATGTGACGCATAGTATAACAAATACATGCATGCAGTTTTGACAGATTTAATCGCCTTTTTGATTCTTACATGAGTTAATTAACGACAACTACGGCTACAGCACGCCGCATTTGCGCGTAATGTGCAAGCACAGTACAACGGCTGTCAGCCGCATGACAGAAAAGTTAGTTTTACTGACATTTGGCCTGATAACATCTCATTTTACCGAAGATAGCCAACTGAATAAGGACAACGCCCTTTTCTCAGCATCTGACATAAGTGTCACAAGCTTTCACACACATCTTCTAAAATAAAAGTAGCATCAGAAAAAAAGAGAACTACGTTTGTTGTTGACTGCACACTATTCGACTTACTCAAAACGTTCTTGCAACCCACCAGTTGAGAAAGATTGACTCTATGTTTACTATGTGCATATCACTGTCTGATGTTCTGCTGAAGCTCATTCTGAGGTGAAGCTGGAGTGTGTGTCTGAAAAGTCTCACGTTTTTTTGTGGTCTTAAAGAGACGGTTCAGCGTTTTAAAAAAACTCAATTTTTGTCAATAAAAAAAGAGACAGAAACAGCAGTTGTGAGAGCTGAGAGGGGTGGCCAAGCTTAGACTAAGGGTGCACTCTAAAAACTGCTGGGTTGTGTTAACCCAATTTTGGGTCAAATATGGACTAACCCAACGTTGGGTTAAAAAATGCACTTAAAAAATGGACAAATTGCATTTTGGACAAAATCAAAAATGGACAAAAATGCAATTTAAAAATGGACAAATTGCATTGGTTACATTAAAAATGTAAACCAACGGCTGGGTTTGTCCATTTTTAAATTGAATTTTTAACCCAACGTTGGGTTAGTCCATATTTGACCCAACATTGGGTTAACACAACCCAGCATTTTTTAGAGTGTGCATGGCCACGGCCACCCCTGGCCACCCCCTAGCTCCGCCAGTGGACAGAAGACAAATTCAAGACTAGGTTGCCGTTCATTTTAACACCTAGAAATTGAGACATCTCATACCAAAAGATTGATGAACATATGCACAATAGACAGCCATTGTAATCAATACCCAAGTGAAAACGCTCTAATGTGTCTTTCACATGATATATTCTGAGAGCAATTTTAAATGACACTTCTTTGGTTTTATTTGTTACACAATACCGACTAAGAACTCCCCAAAAATGTTCCCACTCAAATGAGGGAAACATATTAACCCAAACAGATTTAGATGGAGGAGAAGAGATATTAACAAGAAGAGATCTAATCGATTAGTTACTGCATTTATCATTAACTAAATCAAGTTTATCTAAAAACAAATGTTTGGAGACTTTGCTTCCTACAGTGTTACCCCAAGTGCCCTGATTTCTGAATAGAGATGAAATTTAGGCAGAAATAGATATTCATGACAATACAATACTCTTTAACAGAAATATGACACTTAAATTTCAGATATAGTTCAGTAATACTCAAAATGTGACCAACTAATAATATATCAGACTCAAACCAATGTCTAAAAACTAAAGTTTTTCTTTGGTGTGTGATATACTTAGGCTATTATTAGAAGTTATGTTTAAAAGCCAAACACCATGTCAAAAGGACCTGCTTGTGAAAACTAGATAAACAGAGAGGTATTTTGTTAATATCAAAACTGCATCTAAGGAAAAAAATGATAGTTCCTTCAAGGCAAGTCCTTTTTGAAACACCTCTCGGTCAGCTATTTCACTCATGCACGTACAGCTTGTATCTCTTTGAATGGGGAAACATCAAATTCTTCAAAGCTGTTGTACGATTACTTTTCATATTTCAAATCACCAATGAAATCTGACAACAACTAGGCTATCTCATAAATGTTGTTTCTTATGCTCAAATAGTGTTAAAAGGCTTGTTTTTCAGGCTAGATCCACTGACAGCATCCAAGATCGCATACTTCCCTACTATATAGTAGTATGTGACAAAAGAAGTATGTCTGAATTTACATTACTCATAAAAGTAGGCAAAAAGTACCCAGATGACCTACTTCCTCTGGCGATATTCTGTGCATCTGATGGACACTTTACCATCCCATGAGGATTTGTGAATGACAATGAAGCGACGCAACTGACGCTGACAGGTCACGTGACAATGACAACGTAGCAGATGTAGTGCGTCTAGATTACATTCATAGTACACACATTCATACTATGCAGAACGTATTTTTTTGATGAACAGTCGTGAAGTAATTACTTATTCAAAATAAGTACCTACTGAAGAGAGTATTCGACTTCAGACGCAGCCAAAGACTGTTTCTATACCAAACAGACTTTCTAATGGCAGCTGCAGTCAGTGACACAGCGACCCCATTGGATTCAACGGAGAAAAGTGAAGTCAATTAGAAGCACTAACTTCCTGATGGTCGAGCGTACTGCGCACTCAAACTGAGCTTGACGACGTAGATGTGACGTGAGCAACCCGTCTGTCTTCTAGTAGCTGTGCCGAGAGAAATCTGAATCATTCCCTTCCGAAACTTGCAGAGACGGAGAGCGTGAGGAGGAGGTGTGCATCAGCTAGGAGCAGGAGCAACTTTTGCTAAGTATTCTGATTCATTATTTTGTCATTTTGCCTTCACGTCCCCCCGATCGCCCGCGAGCTTCTCCTCCTGTCCATACGGTAATCTCTCTACTGTGCGACAGAGAGTCGCGTGGTTATGACGCAATCGTTAGCCTATTTTTACAAAAACTGCTTCTACGGGGCCATAACGTAAGATACAAGGTAATGGAGCCATTTATACATTTTCATGTTTCTTCAGAAATAAATAATGGACAAATGGAGTCTTTAAGCGCCTCAGATGTAAAGTTATTCGCTGTCAAAGTGACGCCAAAATGAATGGGAGTCAATGGGATGCTAACAGCAGGCGATGGTCTGCTAATCAATGGCGGCCCCCAGGGAAGCTTCAGTTTTTTCTGAAAGATTACCCCCTTGGAATTTACCAATCAGCGATTGGCTCTTTTATTTTATTTATTTATTTTATTTTTATTTCTTTCATTTATTTTTTCAGCAGCGCTAGTTCCTGAAGTATTTTTTCCATTCATTCTCCCATTGGGGTTTAAAAAAAAAGTCTTCGTTAAAGAGTTATAAGCCATGAACCAAGGCTTTGAATTGAAACAAAAAAGTTTTTGAAAATCTGACAAAGACTGTGTGCTTAACGGCTTTAGTGAGGGAAAGAATACAATCCCATGAAGCTTTGTGCAAACAGCACAAGCGAATTAAAAATGATGGAGACATATAAAACTACTAATTTACAAATGGTGATACAAATGTGTAAAACAATATATTTAGTTTATTGCAAAATATGCATAATGGAGTTTTTCCGACGGTTGCGCTCTAGTGCTCAGCTGCAGTGACACAATGAGTTTACCGATCAGCGATTGGCTCTTTTATTTAGAAGGCGGGACTTATTCCGCCATATTTTGCGTTGCACTTTCTCCCATAATATGAGCAAACCGTCTTACTATATCTAAAGTCTTTAACTACAGTGCTATGCATAAGTTTAGACACCCATGCTAAAGTTGACTAAAAAGAGGAATAAAAAATCATCTTTTGGAAATTGAACTTAATGCCTTAATTATAAAAATTAGGAAAAATCCAACCTTTAAGGACACCAATTTTCTTTGTGAATGAATAATGTATCGTAAATAAATAAATGTTCTTCCTTAAGATGCATAAGTTTGGACACCCCTATGTTAAATTCCCATAGAGGCAGGCAGATTTTTATTTTTAAAGGCCAGTTATTTCATGGATCCAGGATACTATGCATCCTGATAAAGTTCCCTTGGCCTTTGGAATTAAAATAGCCCCACATCATCACATAGCCTTCACCATACCTAGAGATTGGCATGGTTTTATTTCAGTTAGCCTAATAGCTGGTTTGATTTGCATTGAGAGATGATCTTATGGAAAGTACTCCATGCCAATCTCTAGGTATTTTAACAATTTTCTTGACTTTAACAAATGTAAAAAAAAACAATTGTACACAGTATACAGTGTATACTGCGCAATATAGCCTAAGCTAGTATTCAATTCTGAATATAGCCAACCAAATCACACTGCATTAGACACTGAATGGTCCTGACCTTACATGCACACATAATGCATGACCTTATATTTTCAATTTTCCATTCTGCAAATAGCCCACAAGTTAGCAGTTAGCTCTAGGCTAATTGATGCTTTAACACAAAGACTTTTCAATACTGTTTTTACATCTTATTCACGTTCCGCCCCGTACTGGGAGTTGAACTGTAACAATGGCAAATCAAAGACAGATTGGTCTACCGGAGCGGCCCGCCTGAGCAACTGGAGGCTAACAGTTCTAGCGTGTTTTTCTAACCTCAACATCAGATTGCTATTGGCCTTGACCAGCGTGTAATGTGTTTGGGCCTTTGGTCCCTCAACTGTTCCTTTGTAGCTGAAGTGTATCGATTGGCTGTGCGCTACCATTAAACTCAAGAAGGGTCCCAATTCTGTGTCCTCTAACTCCGAGTGCAAAGGACATTCGGGGAAAAGAGGTACAGAACTGTCTCTTACGAAGCTCTGGGAAAAGAGTCTGTCCCTGAACTACTTTCGTGAAAGAATGGCAGTCAGTAATTACAGGAGTTCAAGCGTTTCCAGTTTGACCCTTGCATTGCAAGTTCATTTTCTCTTCCTAAGAAATCATTAGCCAAATGAACGGATTCAAACGGATTGTACGTTTATCACAAGAGTCAAGCCTCTATGAAATTTTTAATTGCCTTCATCTCCATTATATCTATTATTAAGCCATAATGGATTTTTACGCTGGTGGCTGGCAGATATTTTTGGTATGCTCGAAGATACCATAAGATACGTTAAATAAATCATAATAGACGGATCATAACAGCACTGAGATGTTTTCAAATGGGAAAATAAAGAAAATTGAAAATAAAGAATTATCATATTGTGCTGCTCTTAAAATGAATTCACATGCTATGAAACTACAAACCAGTGTGTTATATAATTTATAACAGATTAAGTCTATGATTTAAAATTTAAAACACAGAAATAGACAAGGTTTATGATTTTGAAAAATGTAAAAAACAAAGTTATGACACAAATAAAGAATAAATGTTTCAAATTCTGGAATATTTAGGTCATTACGCAAATGGAAAGAAAGAAAGAATCAAGATCGAACTGATCGCAACTTCTGAAATGTTTTAAAATTCACATGAAAACTCAATAATCGAAGTATTATCAGTATTATGCTGTGCTCTTTCTTTACTAAAATAAATTCACACGCTAGAGTGTTTAATAAATTACAACAGATTGTCTTTTAATGTACTGTAAACGCAAAAATAAACAGTTTTAGGATTCTGAAAAATGTAAGTTATGACATAAAATAAAGAATAAATATTTAATATGAAATATCAAATCAAAAATTCCATTTCATTAGGAAAATGCAAAGCAGAAACATTATCTCTCTGATCTTGCCCTGAAAAAGTACATCAAACTGATTATAACTGTGCTAGGATGCTGTTCCCCCCAAATTCAGATGAAAACGGGAAATAATCAAAGAATTCTCACTATTATGCCTTGATATTTTCTTGTTAAATGAATCCACATGCTATGCAACTACATTCAAGCACGTCAAATAAGTCACAAAAGATGAAGTCGGTGATCACGTGTGTTTAAACAGGGAAATAGAAGGAAAGTTTAAGGGTGCTGAAAAATATAAAACAGAATTATGACATAAAATAAAGAAACACAAGCAAATAGCAAATAATAACATTCTCCATTATAATAATCAGATAATAACCAGTAGAATGAACTGAATTCCACCCACCATCCCGGCAAGTGTCCCATCCCGCCTCTAGGTGGGGTGTTTAAGCCATATTTCCCATAGGTCAAAACCATATTTAACTTCAAGCGTACTGTACGCACGTCACGCAGGCTCATTCTTAAGGTGGCCTTCTCCAAACACGCAGGTGGACGTATAAATGACTTGTCAGTCATGGCTCCTGTGGTGATTGAAGACAGGCCAATCGGAGCCTTGGGATGAGACGGCCTCGTCACTGACGGACTCACTTACCGGCCCGGTGACCCTGTCCACTCCACCCTACAGATCTAAAGATGTAGTGACACCAAACGCTCACAGATAATTAAATATTGATTTTTGTTCTCCAGCCCTACATAAAATTGTCCAGAGCCTCCCAGCAGTAATTCTCTTTTTGGGGGAGAAAGGGGTAGAAAAAGTGGACGTTGGCCGGTCAAGCCCTATTTCATGCACAGGTAGGACATCTATGTTGAGGAGTCGGGTGGTGATCCATCTTGAGCGGTGCCCGCTGGAGCCAGAAGCCATCGCTCTGCCAAAGACTCTGCCAGGGCCTCTCTTTTCTCGAAGTTTTAAACGACCATGCGGCATATCTTCACGATTAATATTCCTCTTATCTGGCCAGCGTCCAATCTGAGGGCGAGACGCCGAACGATGAACCCCAACGTGGGCTGGTGATTTATACCGGCATGAATATGAGCGGATGTTAATCATTTTACATTATTGTGTCAGTGTAAATAATTATGTTACCCGGAGTCAGTTTGCAATCAACTGCGGGAAAATACTGCATGCTGCAATTCGCTGGCGTCATCCATCATGTGGCCGGCGCAAAGAAAGTGCCAAAACAGAATGGCACCTGCACAGAAGATCTCAACGTCAACATTTCGTGAACGCGAACAGCTCTACTCTTTCCACGTTGCTTTTATAGCTTGAATATTGACTAATCTGTAACAAAACTGATACTTACTTAGTGAAACATAACTTCAGATCCTTTGAGCTATGGATGAGCAACATTTGAGCAATACAGTTTGGAAAGGTTTTTCTGAAAATCACAAATGACAGCAATGAGAGTAAATCGAGAGATTTAAATCATAAAACCATCAATAATCTCACATGCATCTCCTTCATAGACTCAACAACATCTCGATTTGTACTCACATTTATCAAGACACCAAAGTGTGATCGATCTCACTATGAACTCCACAACTGTGTGTATTTGTATTTTACCCAAGTCATTTTAGGGTAAACATTTGAAACAAAGTTGATACTTACATGAAACATAACAAGCATCTCCATTAGGTCAATTTGAGGTATGAATGAGCAACATTTGAGCAATACAGATTGAAAAGGTTTTCCTGTAATAAAGAAAAATCACAGATGACAGCAATGAGATTAAATCAATTGATTTAAATCATAAAATCAACAATAATCTCACATGCATCTCCTCCAGAGACTCAAAAGAGATCTCAGCAACGTCTCAAACTGTACTCATGAATTAACAACTGAGTCATATTTGATTTTACCCAAGTCATTTTATGTGAAACATCTGAAACAAAGTTGATACTTACATGAAACATAACTAGCATCTCAATTAGGTATTTTGAGCTATGAATGAGCAACATTTGAGCAATAAAGTTTGCAAAGGCTTTCCTGTAACAAAGAAAAATCACAAATGACAGCAATGAGAATAAATCGAGAGATTTAAATCATAAAACCATCAATAATCTCACATGCATCTCCTTCATAGACTCAACAACATCTCAATTTGTACTCACATTTATCAAGACACCAAAGTGTGATCGATCTCACTATGACCTCAACAACTGTGTGTATTTGTATTTTACCCAAGTCATTTTAGGGTAAACATTTGAAACAAAGTTGATACTTACATGAAACATAACTAGCATCTCCATTAGGTCAATTTGAGCTATGAATGAGCAACATTTGAGCAATACAGATTGAAAAGGTTTTCCTGTAATAAAGAAAAATCACAAATGACAGCAATGAGATTAAATTGAGGGACTTAAATCATAAAACCAACAATAATCTCACATAAATCTCCTCCAGAGACTCAAAAGAGATCTCAGCAACGTCTCAAACTGTACTCATGAATTAACAACTGAGTCATATTTTATTTTACCCAAGTAATTTTATGTGAAACATCTGAAACATGGTTGATACTTAACTGAAACATAACTAGGATCTCCATTAGGTCTTTTGAGCTATGAATGAGCAACATTTGAGCAATACAGTTTGCAAAGGCTTTCCTGTAACAAAGAAAAATCACAGATGACAGCATTGAGAATAAATCGAGAGATTTAAATCATAAAACCAACAATAATCTCACATGCATCTCCTCCAGAGACTCAAAAGAGATCTCAGCAACTTCTCAAACTGTACTCTCATATCAATATGAACTCAACAACTGACTCGTATTTTATTTTACATAAGTAATTTATGGTAAACATCTGACACAGAGTTGACACTAGAATCTCCTTTAGGTCCTTTGAGCTGTGAATGAGCAACATTTGAGCAATACAGTTTGGAAAAGTTTCCTGTAATAAAGGAATATCTCAAATGACAGCAATGAGATTAAATTGAGGGACTTACATCATAAAACCAACAATAATCTCACAGAGACTCAAAAGAGATCCCAGCAACGTCTCAAACGTTACTCATGAATTAACAACTGAGTCATATTTTATTTTACCCAAGTCATTTTATGTGAAACATCTGAAACATGGTTGATACTTAACTGAAACATAACTAGGTTCTCCATTAGGTCTTTTGAGCTATGAATGAGCAACATTTGAGCAATACAGTTTGCAAAGGCTTTCCTGTAACAAAGAAAAATCACAAATGACAGCAATGAGAATAAATCAATTGATTTAAATCATAAAACCATCAATAATCTCACATGCATCTCCTTCATAGACTCAACAACATCTCGATTTGTACTCACATTTATCAAGACACCAAAGTGTGATCGATCTCACTATGAACTCAACAACTGTGTGTATTTGTATTTTACCCAAGTCATTTTAGGGTAAACATTTGAAACAAAGTTGATACTTACATGAAACATAACTAGCATCTCCATTAGGTCAATTTGAGCTATGAATGAGCAACATTTGAGCAATACAGATTGGAAAAGTTTCCTGTAATAAAGGAATATCTCAAATGACAGCAATGAGATTAAATTTAGACTTACATCATAAAACCAACAATAATCTCACAGAGACTCAAAAGAGATCTCAGCAACGTCTCAAACGTTACTCATGAATTAACAACTGAGTCATATTTTATTTTACCCAAGTCATTTTATGTGAAACATCTGAAACATGGTTGATACTTAACTGAAACATAACTAGGTTCTCCATTAGGTCTTTTGAGCTATGAATGAGCAACATTTGAGCAATGCAGTTTGCAAAGGCTTTCCTGTAACAAAGAAAAATCACAAATGACAGCAATGAGAATAAATCAATTGATTTAAATCATAAAACCAACAATAATCTCACATGCAATCTCCTTCATAGCCTCAACAACATCTCAAATTGTTCCAAAGTCTGTGATCAATCAACATCTGTGTGTATTTTTATTTTTTCCCCAAGGATTTTTAAACACGATACGCCATTCACAACCATTTTGCATCCGTAACGTGGCGTAAAGCGACAAACCTTTTTTTCCTTAAGAGCGTGCACTGATGAATCATGCACAATAGGACCACAAACACGCATTTAAAAAGTAAATAATGTAAATTTCAAGATGCCTTCAAGTCTCCCGAGTGTCGAAAGAGCAACATCTGAGCGCTTAAAAGTCTCCTCTGGGTTCAGGAATCAGGTGCGATCACGTCTGCATGTCTTCAGCGAGAAACTTTAACCGCTGTCTGATTCCAAGAGTCATCTGAATATGGATGAGGCAAAAAATTAGTTAAACAGAAGAGGCTGTCGCATTCATTAAGTTACCCCTACCCCCAGAAACACACTCACAATATTCATGCTGTTACTATGCAAATCAGTGCTAATGAGATGCTGATGATGTTTTTTAATCACAGGGGGAGACAGTGAGTGTAGGAGGGAAGGTGAGGCGAACAAACAAAAGCTCCTCACTCTGTAACCTCTCGGTATCAAACAATTCAGGCCACGAGAACACGCTTTCTTTCACGCTTTGCATGCAAGTTCACTCACTGCAGGCAATTAAACATTAGAGCTTATGTAAACGCACGCTAAATCAAGTCATCTTTATGATGAAGTTGAGGAAGAGTGCGTCGGAATCCGTCTCCATAAGCTCGCTCGGAAGTTACACGGGGATGGAGAGCGGGCGTTAAACACACCCGCTGCGAATGAAGAGCAATGCCGTCGACGTGATGGAATTTCGAGAGACATCTATCCATAAATTCTCAGACTTAAAGAGCACACGTCATAAAATTTAGCTTAATGAAACGTGGCAGACGAAGTGATACAGATGCACCGTGATGCTATCTTAGCATATTTTTACATAAAACCCGTCGGATTACTATGTCAAAAGCAGCCAAAATGCACACTACACACCGTAACGGCTGGTTTGATCAGAAACCGCTGCTAGCTCTCAAATCTCCCATATGTTTCACTCATCACACCTCTATGCATTTAAATAGCAGACAATCTGACATTTTGCCTGTCGTCTATATCGTAGAGCATTATTTATTTACCAGGCGGAGGCGGGCCGAGCTGAAAAACAGTGCTTTATTTAGATTGAAAGCTCTTTCCTGGATTTGTTTGGACTTAAGTTGAACACATCTGATCCTGAGACTTGGACCCGTGATGTTTGATCAAAGCCTTGAGTAACATTTTCCACAATGGCGGCCTAATTAGTTTTCTCAAGTGGATGATCCGAAACTAGATCTTTTTTTTACGTTCTCTCCAACATTTTTTTTTTTTTTTTGCGTATAGGGCTGATGGAGCGGGAATGGCAGGTTTTATGTCTATGTTTGGAGAGAATTACTCATTGTGTTTTTGCTGGCGGTATGTGCAGGAGTTCGGGCAGATGGGCATTGAATACATGGCGCAGATATGGAAACAATTTCAGCCGGAGATTTGGCAGCGTCTATGTTTCATCTGCGGCAGAAATCAGTTTTTGGGGGGAATGCTTTTGTTTACTGTCTGGGAAAAAATTTGAGTTTTCTCATAATATTATCCTTTGGAAAAATAAATAAGACAATGATTTGTGCCTGGAATTTGAGAGTTTACATGCTGAAAGTTTAAATCACAGCTTTAAATCAAACCCCATACTGCATGTTCTTGAAATATTTCCAATCTGACGCAATGCATTTTCTCATAATGGTAAAGTTTGATGTTGTTCTCATGATTTGCGTGCGAGCATATACACGCTGCAAATTTAAATTAGTCAAATGTGACCCAAATGTAATTGCAAAAGTAATGATGTTTTCAAATATGTGTCCCTGAACACTCTCCCCTTCTGCCATTGGTCGAATCTGCAGGTAGCCCCGCCCCAAAGCTCACCCTATTGGCTGATCTGATGTTTCTGTGTCAGGATAGCTCGGATGCTGATACAAATAACTATTGTATAACAATATAATAATAAGAAAAAACTATAAAAATAGTATATTATACTGGGATATGAGAAAGAATTTTCTCATTTCTCGCTTTGTTGTATTATTCATTTGCAGGTTGCTTTGCATAAAAAATATTATAAACAATGTAAATGTAAATTAAAAGTATTATTATTTATTAATATATAAATGTAAATTATTTTACTACACAAAAAATACCTGCTAAAAATATAAATTTAAATAAAATATATAAAATGTATATATGTAGACGTAAATTAAAAATTTAAATAATTAATCAATATAAATGTTAATTTTATGCGCCTGATTTATTTATTTTTTTACAAACACTGCTAAATAAATATAAGTACCTGCTAAAAATATACATTTATATAAAATATATAATATTAATATATGTACACGTAAACTAAAAATAAAAATGTATTTTGAAAAAATTTAACTATATAATATAAATGTAAATTTTATATGCCTGATTTATTTATTTTTTTTTACAAAGACTTCTAAATAAATATAAGTACCTGATAAAAGGTTAAATTAATATATGTACACATAAATGAAAAATATAAATATATTTTTTAAAAATCATTGATTTTTTACAGGCTGTTTTTACAAAGACTTGTTTAGAGGAAACTTTGATTGAAATGTAAAGCTTTTCCTCAACTGATCCTAAAAAACAATGCCTTGATTTTGGCTGCTATAGATCTAAATCAGTTTTAAACATACCCAAGTACTAATTATTTCATTTCCATAAAGCTTTTGCGATTTCAAAACACATCTACAGGCATTCTCCGCTCACTGAACGAAAGCAATCCCAGCCGCTTTGCTAATTAACCTGTATATGTGTACACTATACTTTATCCATAATGTAATTGCATGCATAAAAGCATTTGCGCATGCATTATTGCTTGACTGCAGGGTGTGGAAGAGGTGGCCAGGCCTGATGGTTGTTCAGGAGACAGCATCAGAATGCAGGGTTCGTTGTCTCCGCTCTCCCCCTCTCCGCGCATACAACAGCTGTGATGATTTCATTTACATACTAATAACCAGCCAGGACTCCGGCAACCACCGAGTGTTTGACTTTTATTGTCACTTGTGTCTCCTGCAGTTTAGTGGGAATGGGGAAGCCACGCATCAGTAAATAAGCGCGATGGAGAGGGGAACGCTGTCGGCTGGCACGGTCTTGAGAGATGCTCCATGCACGACGCGCTCCTCCAAAAATCTGGAGCTAATTCGGAAAAAAATGCACGAGGTCTGAAAGTGCACGAGGCATCTGGTTTTAGCCGATCCCGCTCTCCCATTGTAAAGCCTCTTTTTACAACTGTCTTGCGCCTGACACCCTGGAGACGCCCGTGGATCGGCCCGTCGGCAGGAGCACATGGCAGCCATTAGAGTAACTCAATACCACCAATGGCTGCCTCATATGAAACTTTGATCACTTAAATCCAGCTTAAAGAAGCAGGGGCCACTTTCAAACCCCACATCGCTTTTTTTTTCTCCGCCCGTCTTGGAATTTTAATTTGATCCCTTTCGGGTTATTCGGAGATCTTCGAACTCGAATTAGGCTTGTGTACATTTCTGACCGGGAGCCTCACTGAACTCGGCACAGAAGACAAAGTGGGGGTCTGAAATACGAGAACCGCTCCAATGTTTGGACTAGCCGGGATGCTTTCTGGAAAAAGAAGGAAAAAAAAAAAAGAGAGAGAGAGAGAGAGAGCATGAAAGTGTGAGAGCGAGTATTTTCACTGGATTATTTTAACACACGTAACCTCGCGCTGTTAATTGAAAGCACACGGACTTGGCCGAGCGCACGCTTTACATACGGCCTTTATTTTATGACTTTAACATGCAATAATGTTCCTACTGTGAAAGCTCACCTAAGTCTTTCTTCCGTCGTCTTGTGTAATCCCAGATTTATTTATACATTTAGCGCCCGGATACCTGCCAAGGCCCATAAAGCGTGAGACACAAGTGAGTCTAAATGTCAGTTCCCAAATTTTACAGACAATTATTTTTTAAAAAAGGAAACACTTCAAACGATTCAATCACAAAAAGAAGCCGCGCGGCTCGCAGATACCGCAGGTATTGGGAGGATATATGAATATTAATGAACGCTGTTGCCAGTTAATGTCACTGGCAATTGAAGGAGAAAAGACGCGCGCGCGAGAGAGAGAGAGAGAGAGAGAGAGAGAGAAAGAGAGAGAGAGAGAGACGAAAAAACAATGAGGACGGGAAATAAGAAGGAAACAAAAGGAGAGAGGAGCAGACGAGCGAATGGACAGACGAGAGGAGAGGCGTCTGGCAGCTCTATTAGTATTCATACGGCGTGCGGCTCTGGAGAGGATTAATGTACTCTGATGTGTAATATTCTGGCGAACAATTAATTTGCCTACAGTTTTGTCACGCTTGAAATTTAAGTGCTAGAACCGATCGATGGTCGCAGCTCCTAATATGATCTCTGCAGGCCGCGTCTGCAGTCTCCGGTTTCATCATTTCTGTCCTCTCTCACATCTCCTGTGACATGCACCGGTGCAAGGACACGCGGCGGTTTTTTCTTTCACACACACACACACATTTGCACGAAAATACTCATGATCTCATGAGCAAAGGAGTGAACTATTTGAAAGCGACACTACTAGTTTAACCAGCAAAAATGTTCAGGAACAAGCTCTATTTTGACATGCGTCCTAAAATATCATGTGGGAAAGTTCAATTCATTTTAGTGAATCAGTTTTGTTTGAACAGTTCATGATTCATTGAATCATTTGAGTCCATGTGGAGCAAAATAACTAACTAGCTGAAAAAAATTAAATTATTAATAATTGAATAATGATTTAGAAAGATAACCCACTTAAACAGCATCATAGGAGCCTGTAATTTGCAGGGATAATGTAGTCATTTACTCGCCCTCATGTCGTTCCAAACCGGTTTGACTTTCTTTCTCCTGTAAAACACAGAAGAAGAAGATGAAGAGGGATCCAGACAACATTTGGTTTAACGGACACAGAAATTCATACAGGTTTTGCTTACGGCTGCTTATAGGCTTCTAAGACTACACTGAAGCTATTTAAGCATTAAATAATTATTTAATGATTAATCATTTATTTTAATCTGGCAATAACGGTGGTGGAAATAGATAAATGCACTCTAAAAACACATTGATAGTCAAAAGTAACACACACCAGCAGCTAATTAATAATTTCAAATGAGTCATAAACTGTTCAAACCGATTCATTTCAATGAATTCAACTTTCCCATATGATATTTCAGGATTGTGTTTGGTTATTGCATGTGTGTTAAAGCTGCAGGGACAACTTGTTACAGCATTGCTGGTTAAACTTGTAGTTTTGCTGCTTTTAAATGATTGCTTAAATGTGCTTGAGTATTTTCATTATTGTTTTTGTTTTGAAAAATGAAACGTTGGAACAAACTGAATCACTAAAATAAATTGAACGGCTGGGACTTTCTTTCTCCTGTGAAACACAAAAGAAGAAGAAAAGTCAATAGGGTCCAAAACAACAATTAGTTTGTTAGTTTAATGGGAAAAGAAAGTCATACAGCTTTTATTTACTGGCTCCCTGCAGCCATTTAAGTTAGTAGCCTTTTAAAATGATCATTCAGTGATTAATCCGTTTATTTTTATCAGTACATATCTGACATTTAGGGTGGTGGCACGAAATAGACACACGAAATTAAATTTCAAAACACATTTAATGGGCAAAAGTACAGCTATTGAATAATTTTGCTGCACAGGACTCGAATGAGTCATTATTTTAAACATGAAAAGACAAAAAAATAGGAAAGTCATAGAGATTTGGAACGACGTGAGGATGAGTCATTTGGAACGATCCCACAAAATATTGTACATCTTAGCAAGATATAAAATAGTTTCAAGTCGACATGCGCACAAAAACAGCCGTGAATCAAACCGATTCACTAAAATGAATCAAATCCTGTGAAATAAGAAGAAAAGTCAGTGGGATCCAAAACAACAAAGACAGTCATACAGGTTTGGATTGACATGAGGCTTAATAAACAATGACATGTTCATGATCTAAGCAAGCTATAGGCACGCACACACACACACAAACGGGTCGTTTTGTGCGACAACAGGGGGCGTAGGTGCCTGCTTTAAAACTATCCGCCCGACGGTGTGTCCAAAAGAGGAGAATCTGCTGGATTGTTTCATGCCGGTAACCCAAAACTCTCTCTCAGCGCGGAGAATCAAAGAATTCACATGTTCCCCTCCGCACTTCACTTCCCGATAACTTTCCTGATTTATGGGCGAGCAGCTGAGCGCAGCTGTGAGGTCTTTATTAAGTGCAAATCTTTATTGTGTGCGCTAAAGGCTGTAATCATATGTTTGTGACATTTTAAGAGCGGCATAATTAGTCTTCGGAGGCTCATAAAGGAATATATTCATTCTTAGCACGCATTAACAACCTGCGTAAGATCGCTTATCGCATTAACAGCCTGCGTGAGATTGCTTATTGCTTTAAAAGGGCCTGGGCATTAGATATGGACGCCGCTTTATGACACATTTCTTTTCCCGTCGCATCCGTTTGCAGTATAGATTGCTGTGCATTTGAGGTTTATCTTGTTTTTTTGGGGGGGGGGGGGGGGGTTGAAAAGCTACTGCAAAAACCAGGAGAGAAAGAAAGATTATGGTGGTTAAATTTGCAAGGCTGGATCTCTTAGGTAAACCTGATTAAACACATCCTTCACATCCCGTGTGATGATTTACACGAGGTTATGACATGGACGGCGAGTTTATCACGTAAAAGTTCTGAAACTCAAGAGGCTGATAATGTTTCACAGCAGCTCTAATGGAACTGAAACTCTCATTCATAAGAAATGCCTTGTGGGAAATCTCCTCACACCAGCCGTTCTTGGTGCAGAAGAGATGCTTGAAAGTGTTTAAAGTCAACATGAAACGGCATCTGTAACCCGTTTTACTTCTGAAATGTGTCATTTAGGCCTACAGAATATTCAACTGGGATTTTTTTTTGTGTGGATTTTATCGTTTGGGATTTGGTTTGATGGTGAAAAGTGGGCGCTTTGGTGAAAAAAATGGCACTAGACGTGAACGCATATTTGCAGTCGATTGGGTAAAACTTTATTTCAGTGGTCCACTTTAGACATTCTACTAACTAGAAGAAACTTTGCAACTGGATGTCAACTAATGCCGGGTTCAGACTACATGATATCAGCCTGATTTTGGGGTTAAATCGTGTCTTGGTGATTCGTAAAGGACAATGAGCGTCGAGGTGCAAGAATTAAAGGGTTAGATCACCCAAAAATGAAAATCAGTAATTACTCGCCCTCATGTTGTTCCAACCCCGTAAGACTTTCGTTCATCTTCGGAACACAAATTAAGATATTTTTGATGAAATCTGAGAGCTGTCTCACTTATTGAAACTTGCCGGCCCAGAAAGTTAGTAAAGACATCGTTAAAATAGTCCAAGTGACTACAGCCTTGAGTTGACTCGGGGCTGACAACTTTTGAGTTTAGCTTGGAGTGAGATTTTTTTCTAGGGATAGGTTGTAAAAACAAATATTGCATCACAATAAGTGTAATTGTGATTGTCAAAACATTTGGTAACTAAATAGAATTTTATGACGTTTAGTGACAACATGTTACAATGTTTACATTGTAGCGTACAATGACTGGTAGGATACAGTTTTTATTATTGCTTGACAAAAATTTCAAGATTTCAATTCCATTCTTGTGATTTGATTCCGATTTTGATTCAATATTGACTAATTTGGATACATGTTTTATTTAAAAAATGTATTTAAAAAAATAATCTCACCTAATGCTGTAAACATAGAGTGCCCAATCTGCTGGTATTATTAAAGGTTAAAAATAACAAATTAAATTAAATTAAATATAATGCAGTTTTTGTTATAACAATTATTTAATGACATAAGTAAAAAATATAATAAATATGTAATATAGTGCTCAGCAAAATCTCCTCTCTAGCTATTTTTTCTATTCAGTTAACATGCTATGGTCATTAAATGGCTTTCCTGAGGTAAATGTAACGTTATGTGACATAATTGTTCTCCTGCGTGGCTGAAAAACACTAATTGGTTGATATTATGTATACTTTCGGTAAGTTGTACTGCATCTTTAAATAAAAAAGTAACAGATGATCGGTTCACGTGCACTTGAACTGAGGCGCTCAGCGATCTGTCACGTCACATTTACAAGCGCCAAACGTATTTTTGTCTGAATTTCGTAATAAAATTGACGGAATCTAAGAGCTGAGAATTAGTTTATTATTAAAAGTACCTCTTTGCTCCGCATTTTTTCTGTGCGTGAGAAAATGGATGTGTGGCGTGAGAGCGTGTGAAAGGTGTCAATTGCGTGAGTCTCACGGTGAATGCGTGAGAGTTGGCAGCCCTGGTTGACTACACTACACCCTTAAGTTCATCAAGCGACGAGAATACTTTTTGTGCGCAAAAACAAACAAAAATAACGACTTTATTCAACTCTTCATTTTCTTCTGTGTGTTTCTCTGAGCGAGTTCACGTAGTGTTACAGCGCAGCGCTTCTGGGTTGTACGTCAGAACGGAGGCTCACTATTGGCCGACGCTGGTCATGTGTGTGATGCTGGCCAATAGTGAGCCTCCGTTCTGACGTACAACCCAGAAGCGCTGCGCTGTTAGACTACGTGAACTCGCTCAGAGAAACACAGAAGAAAATGAAGAGTTGAATAAAGTCGTTATTTTTGCGCACAAAAAGTCTGTAGTCACTTGGACTATTTTAACGATGTCTTTACTAACTTTTCTGGGATGGCAGATCTCGATTACCTAGAAGCCTATGGAGGAGTGAGACAGCTCTCAGATTTCATCAGAAATATCTTAATTTGTGTTCTGAAGATGAACGAAAGTCTTACGGGGAACAACATGAGGGTGAGTAATTACTGACAGAGTTTTCATTTTTGCGTGAGCTAACCCTTAAATCGTTTTATCTCATATAGTAGTGTGTAACAGTGGATGATGACCGACACGGCGTCCACTGTCGTTTATCCTTTTTTAGGCTTTTCCGATGACAAGACAGCCAGAATAAAACACGCCGCTTCAGAAATGTTTATGAAATGTTTATGAATATGAAATGTTTAAACAGAAATGTTTATGCTCTTGTTTCTAAAAGTCATTCTCTAGCTCCGCCTTCTCGATGATCTCATGCACGGCGAGCGATGATTGGTCAAGAATTTAGGAGTCAAAATCACATAATCATGTAGTCTGAAACCGGCATAACTCTCAGTCGAGAATCAGTACTAGTTAGTGTTAGTAGAGTAAGTTGACATGTAGTTGCAAAGTTACTTATAGGCAGAGGTGTCAAGTAACGAAGTACAAATTCTTCGTTACCTTACTTAAGTAGAAATTTGGGGTATCTATACTTTACTGGACTTTACTGGACTTTTTACTTGTACTCCCTACATTTTCACGCAATTATCTGTACTTTCTACTCCTTACATTTTAAAAATAGCCTCGTTACTCCTATTTAATTTCGGCTTGTTTTCATTCCGGCTTGTCGTCGTTAAAAAAATAAATAAAAATTGGCCAATTACACAAACGGTTTAGATCTGAGTCCCGCCTCCTGAATACACATCGCTAAACTGATTGGCGTTGTGGTGTCTTTCTAACTTGTGAGAGGCTGTAGTCACATTTGGTTGTGCGCAGCGCCAAAACTCCTCCGAAGGAAACCTAGATGCGGTAAGCGAGGGAGAAATCGGGGCAAATCGCGTCAAATGATTCAGAGAGAGAGAGAGAGAGAGAGAGAGAGACAGAGAGAGAGAGAGAGATATATTTTTTTTTTCTTACATTACTTTTACTTTTATACTTTAAGTAGTTTTGAAACAAGTACTTTTATACTTTAACTTCAGTAAAAAGCTTGAGTTGATACTTCAACTTCTACAGAAGTCTTTTTAAACCCTAGTATCTATACTTCTACCGGAGTAATGAATGTGAATACTTTTGACACCTCTGCTTTTAGGCAGTAGAATGTCTGTTGTGGATCAAAATAAAGAGTTAGCAGATATTAAGTCTACTAATACTCTATTGACTGCTAGTTGACATGTAATTACCTATAGTTATTGAAATCGTTAAAGGAACTAACATGTTTGAATGATTACAAAAACAAGCAATGTGCACAGATAATTAATTCACAGCAAGACCAGGAACATGCATTAATGTACCCATTTTGATTTCAATGTTCGATGTTGTTTGTGTGTCTATGTGGTGTTTTAATATGCTTTAAGACAAAGCATGTGTAAATTCATAAGTCGACACCATTGCTGAGTATTTCCTCCTTAAAACTGCAGTGACAGTCTCAAAAACACGCTTTGAAATCACTGGTGTTTCTGACGTCACAAACTAACTTGTAACCAATCAGATCAACGTGTGATCGTCAACCAGTGGATCTCTGAGCTGAGTGAGTGAGTGGAGGCGGGGCTCATTTGCATATTCATAGAGCCGCGTATACTAAATGAGGCGAGGGTGTCGAGTTGCAGTCAAGCTATTTTAAGGCATGGAAAAAACTTTTAAATGTGTCATTTTGGTGAGTTTTAAGGGATAAAATAATCGACTACGGCGGACTTTAAGCTTTGGGATTTTGCGTGGAAGGGTGTAGCGTGCTGAAAAGATGTAATGCATCCAACTTTCTAAAAACAGACGATGTAAATGCACAGATGTCCATCCATCCACAGGGACCATCTGTGTCCCAAACAGTTTGTCCTAATCATCACCGTGACCCTCAGCGTGAAAGACAAAACCTCAAACTGACACGAGAGATCATGGTCAAGTACCGAAGTGCCATTATAGCGGCTCTACATGTACCATTAGCGCAAGACACAATAATAGGCTTTAAAAGACACTAGACTGCTGCAATTTGTGCTGAATTTAAAAGCCACAAGCCTCCGTCTTAAACAAATCGAATTTATGTGGCATTTTTGGGCTTGGGCATTGCACAGAAGCGGGTAATCCGCGGCGCTTCTTGGCACGGCGCTCGCACACACAGCTGACTGGCGTGTAAGACTGCCTCAAATTGGAGCAATTGAGCTCAAGCTAAAGCAATTACATCCTTTGTGTTCTCCACGGGGGACGTGACTAAACTGAGCTCGTGATGAACCGGGAGGCCAAGACCGCTTCAATAACCAACAAGTAACTGAAGATAGAGCTCCAAATTATCCACATACATTACCTAAGTACAGTGACTAGAGATGCACTGATACAGACATTTCAGGTTAGCTTTTAGCAAATCATCTGAGGCGAATTCTGGAACTCATTCGGGAATTAGTCATTAAAAAAAACTTTCACAATCAAATCAATGTGGGTATTAATGTACAAAAACTGAATTTGTAATTTAATATTTTATCATTTAAAGTTTGTAAATCTGTAAAATATATTGAAAATATGATTAGAATTTAAAATAACTTTTTTCTGTGTGAATATATTGTGAAATGTAATGTATTACTGTGATCAAAGCTGAGTTTTCAGCATCATTACTCCAGTCTTCAGTGTCACATGATCCTTCAGAAATCATTTGAATATGATGATTTGATACCGAGTTACTATCAATTTTGGAAACAGTTGTGCTGCTTAATTTTTATTTTTTTATCTGTGATACTTTTTTCAGGATTCACTGATGAATAAAAAGTTAAAACAAGAACAGCATTTATTCAAAATAAAAGTATTAATTCTTAAAAAAAATAAAATAAAAAAAAATGACCCCAAACTTTTGAACGATAGTGTATATTGTTACAAAAGATTTCTATTTTAAATAAATGCTGTTCTTTTTCACTTTTTATTCATCAAAGAATCCTGAAAAACAAACTTTTGTCAAGAATTTGCATCAAAACACATTTTATAATTTCACAATTTAAAGATCATATTGAGTTCGCAAGGCAGCTTTTTGGGAAATGACTAAATTGTATTTTATTTAAAACACACACACACACAACACACTAAAACTTGTCAAGAATTTGCATCAAAATTCAAAACATACATTAAATTTTATAATTTAAAGTTTAAAATTCATATTAAGCCAGCTTTTGGGGAAATGAATAATTTGTTATTTTATTTCTAAAAAATATATATTTTTAAAGTAAAGTTTTGTTTGGCTGAAGGACTCAAGGCGCAATGGGAAAAAAATATTGTAGCCGCCCATTAAATGGCAAATTTAAGTGCAAGTGGAAAAATAATAATAAAAAAATAATAATAAATGTGTGTGTGTCAATGTGGCAAATTATGAGAGAACATTTTGAATGAAAATGACATTAATTCTGCTCATGTTTCAAGAACGCTGCTCACACTTTGGTCAAGAATTTACATCAAAAAATGTATTTTATTATTTTATTAAGTTAGCCTAAGTTCCCCTGCCAGCTTTTAATGAAATGAATAAATTGCATTTTTATTCTTTAAACATATTTCAGCCAAATCTAGGACATTTTTAGGCACTCATCATAAGACCGAGCAGAAGACACCATGTCATTAATATTCATGCTGGTGTTTGTCTCTGTGACCCTGCAGATAGAAAACTCTTCAGCATTTTCACAACATTTCATGTCAAAACATGATTGAATAACTTGTGAGGAAAAAGAGCTCTGATATCAGCTTTCAATATCGGCCAAAACACATGATATTGGTGATTTATCTTGTGTCCCTTGCTCACACTCTATTGCAGTACAGCAGCGCAAACACAACAAACAAGCGCATGAAGTGCGTCAGTGCACACACAACCTCACAGAAGCTCCTCACCTCAGCGGCGCTGTAATTGCCCCGGCGAGGGGCAGTAAATAAAGATTTCAGAGGGGGATAGAGGGTGTTGTCAGGACTGCGGGCCGCTGGGACGTCTCTCCACCTCTCTGGTTCACTGCATGCTGGACGAGATCCAGACGCCATTGCATAAGGCAGCGAGACGTGATGTAAATGTATCTGTAACAGACAAACTTTATTTATACACAAAGCACTCGCACGACTCATTTATATAAATGGCATGTGAAACTACACGGCAAAAAGATGTGTTTCTCCCCAAGTGTTTTTGTCTCGTTCTCCAGTACGAATAAACATTCTTAAATCAAGATGCATTTACTTGAGAAGCAAAATGACTGAAATTAAGTCGTTTATGCTTAATCTGCCAATGGGGTCCGAAAATTCAACTTAATTCAAAGGGGAAACGAGTATATTTTTCTGACCATATTTTCTTGACTCAATATCTTAAGTCATTTCGCTTCTCAAGTAAATGCATCTTGATTTAAGAATGTTAAGATACTGGAAAACAAGGCAAAAACACTGAGTAGGATATTAATTTTCTTTTTTTTTTGCAGAGTCAAAGACAGAAAATCTGTTTGATATTTCATCTTTTACTGTTTGCTGAAGGGCTGGGGTTTTTTTCCCTCTAAATTTGTCATGCGGGAGCAAACGGTTTAACACATTAGAGGAGAGAGTCAATTGAGTCTTTTGTGAGCCATCTGGAAATACCCGACTCAACAAAGCTTCGGCTCTGGTGCCGTATATCAATGAGAGAGACACAGTTTCAGCTCCGCCACGGGCAAAAGACATCTCAAATTATCAGCAAAATGGAGGATTTAAAGACACATGAATCATTTTAGTGCATGTTTAAAATGCATAAATACACTAAAGCAGTTTGTGCTACTAAAACGTCTTTGACATGCAGGAACAAAATAAGCTCAACTGCTTTTAAAACACATTCTGAGGGAAATGAGGAGCATGTTATTGCTCAGAAGATGCTCTTTTAATGGAGTAATGTCTCAGGGAACTTCTTTTGGAGAAATAAACAGACACAAATGAGTCGTACAGTGCGAGTACAAAGCTTTAAATTTAATGTAGATGGCAGTTTAGAAACAATTGAGTTCATACAGAGCGCAACAGTCTGGTTCTGGAAGTCCATTCATTTTCTCCACAGAGAAATTGATTTTTAGCGCTAACTTACAAACCTTTAAAGACAGCCTTGTTGTGAGCTACGAGGTTGTTAATCAATAGTATTCGCTTGTGTTGAAGACGTCAGCCTGCGTTATTTGAACCTAGTTTTAAAATAATCACGTTTAACAGCGGAATACATGGTGAAAAACTACATTACCCATGATGCAGTACAGAAGATTCCACCAATCAAGAGTCGCTACAAGCAAAACGCTCAATGGAGCTCTTTAGCTCCGCCCACTCCCATGAAGCACAGTAAATTACACTCTCAAAATACTTGACATATTTTCCAATTAACTTAAAATAGATTGTTTTTATTTAATCAACTTTTTTAAACGAGTAGTTTTATCTTTTTCCATCGTTTTTAATCTGATTATTGGTGTTCACAATGCTTCTTTTCCCTCTTATACCTGTGTATTTTTATGACATTTTTGATTCAAATCAAAGTTTGTAGTGTTATGATTGGTTCATGGCTTATATATAATGCTTCAACAATTTTTTTTTTTTTTTTGAATCCCTATGGGAGAAATTAATGGGAAAAAATACTTCCAGAACCAACACTGCTGAAAAAAATAAAAAGGCCACTAATGCACTCCATCGAGGTTTGATTGATCTTGGCAAATCTCAGCGCAGTTTAAGATCTCTTCTGAAGATCTCATGCGAATTACATATTAATAAACAGGAAAATAATGATACATAATTCATATATATAAATTAATATACATTTCCACCAACTCTCCCTTTCGAACCGCATCTCTTCCTCCAGAGCGAGTCTATTATCAGAGTAAAGGTCAGGCGAGTAGTTTAGATCATGGTCTCTTCTAATCAGTTAATGGGATTGTCTGGCCAGTGTATAAGCAACAAGACTCGGTAAACATCTCAGGGCAGCTTGTTTGCAACCCGCACAATGACCAAAGGCAGAAGGGCCTCGGGTCACAGAGATGTGCTCCTCGGGCGACCCCGGCGGTCTCGCTCATTCCCTGCGAGATGATGGAGGACGCGTGTCGTGTCGCCCGAAGCTCATTCTTGATTATGGAGCACGGTTGCGCCATAAACCTGCATTTATTTCACTTCAAATCCAGTTTGCACAAGCTTAAAGGGGTCAAATCATAAGAATCATGAGGAGTTTTAGAGATTAAAAAAAAGCTGTTCTATGAAAACATACTCTAACTTTCAGAACTCGAATGCAGTCCAAAAAGACAAGTGTGAATTTGAATTGAATTTGAACACAAATTAAGTTAAATTGGAATCTGAACCAGAATGACAGGAGGTGGAACTGATTCTGATTGAATTACAAGTCAAACTGTGTCGCAATTCAGAGGCTGCACCATTCGAAGGCCGGTTGAGTAACGAAGGACGTCCCAATTCGAAGGCTCCTTCAAATGTGGCCGTGAAATGAAGGATACAACAGATGCATCCTTCGCTGCCTAAAATACCCCAGAATTCATTGCGGCACAGTGAACACAGGATGTTTTTTAACCCTTTAGAACCGGCTGTGTCGTCACCGACACATACCAGCAAGCTGTATTCATTTTACCGTAACTCTTCAACTGTTTGCACTATCAAAACCCTTCAAATTGCCCCTGACAGTAGACAACATGCACTTTTCAGCAATACACGGCTTATTACGATAATTTCATGCTTTCCATCTGCAAATGACAGAGGAGCGGGAAGGAAGGATTTGAACAGAGAGATACGAAGCGTAGGTTAGAGTGTTTTGGATTGCATAAAATAATAAAAAGAAACAAACAAATACATGGAGAAAGAAGTGGTAGACAGCAGGAGAGGGGATTGGGATGATTTTTAATGAAACTTGGGAGGCGGATGCCCGTTACTCTTTCACGTATCTTAGCATGTGTATGTGTGCGTGCCTATGAAAAAAAGTGTCCTAAATGAAAACTGTGCAACCCAATATCACAAAAAAAGACTTGTATATATGTATTGTAGTTCATTTTTCAACTTTATAGTGTATGTTTCTGTGTGTATGTGTTTTTTTTCTAAATAAAAATCAGTAAATTTATTCTCGTTTTTTTAATTTTTGTCTATTTAAATTCTATTTACAAACTCACCACACACAATAATGGTCAATAACTGTAATTTGTTGAAAGCGAATTTTTTTCTGAAAAAGATGACACCTTGCACATGAAGATAGCACATTGTTTTAGAATTGTACAGTCAAAAAAATCTAAATATGTGAAAAACACCTATTTTAGCTTCAGGTTCTAAAGGGTTAAAGAGAGAAGTTGTTAAATTACACTTTTAAATGCAAGTATTGGGTTTCAGCATACTATATAATATCTAATGAATATCTAAAAAAACAACAACTTTAAAGCTGTTCAAATGTTGACTTATCTTAATAAGATGCAATTTTATATGGTTTATACTATTTATAATGTACATCGATAGACCAGGGTGAACGTAATTAGAACGGTTGTGAACCCTGTTTTGTTTTCAGACAGTTGACTATAAGCTATAGGCGACGAGAGCAATCCTCTGTAGGCTTGACCGTCCCGTTTGACAACGCTCGGGTCGACCTTTGTGCCCTTTAAAGTCTGCGTCCTTTGAAGGATGCATAGAAATTCAACAGGTGATGCATTCTGGGAAATGTTCTTCCACCCTGAAATATATATGATGAATTATATAAACTAAATACAAATTTGCATACACTATCGTTCAAAGGTTTGGGGTCAGTAAGACTTCAATAAAAAAAAAAAAAAAAAAAAAACCTTTTATTTAGATAATAATCATAAATGTTTCTTGAGCATCAAATCATCATATTAGAATGATTTCTGAAGGATCATGTGACACTGAAGACTGGAGTAATGATGCTGAAAATTCAGCTTTGATCACAGGAATAAATTAGATTTTAACATAATATTCACATAGAAAACAGTCATTTTAAATTGTCATAATATTTCACAATATTACTGTTTTTACTGTCAAATAAATTGAGCATGAGAGACTTTCTTCAAAAACATTTGTAAACACTTTTAATTCTATCTATCTATCTATCTATCTATCTATCTCCTTGCATCTTGTTTAATTCTGGGGATCATAGAGAAGGTGGAAAAAGGCTGTGAAAACCCCAAATTATGGTTTTTAGTCTATAAAATGTTACTAACTTAAGTGGACTGGCTGGGGGGAAAATGCAATAATAAGAAATTCATGATAGGAGCCCTTTAAATATTCATCTAAAACACTCGTTTCCCTTTTGTTGTTTTCTTTTAAACTCGACCCTCTGCCTATATACAACGAGAAGACAAAACCATATGGTTTGATGAAAAGTTTTGCAGAATGTGCACGGACCCTCGAGAGAGAGTATGCGTGTGCTTTATGGCTCTGTCTCATGATTACAATGTGAGGTATAATTGCAAACACATGTGAGCCATTTCCATTCGCTGCGATGAAATCATTGCATGAAAAAGGGCGAGAGAAAGAGAGAGAGAGAGAGAGAGAGAGGGCGAGAGAGCAGACAGCTCCCCCCAACATTCCTTCGTTCCCTCTCCGCAGCATCTTGAGAGGTCGGAGGTCACCGTGAGGAGATCAATGCGATCAGACACAGGAGTATTGTTTCAAAAAGCAGGAGACATGAGAGGCTGCCTGCAACAGGAATCCCTTCGGATCAAAAGGCCGGCGAGAAAGTTGACGGAATTCCTCGGATCCACCATCTTGACTTCCTAAGCAATCAGGCATTTTACAGGAACCATTTGGCTATGATCAATTCGCTGGCCCGCCGCTGCCTCCCATACACCCTTTGAAACGGGATTAAATGCTCTAAATAGGTCTTCGCTTCTCAAAAGCCGAACGAGCGGAAAAGTGCTTTTAATCTTGTGAAACTCTATACGGTCCATTTGAGGCAAATCTGCAGACAGAAGAGGTTAAAGTCGGTTTAAAGAGCTAATCATCTTCAGCGCTATATTGCTACTGACTAGTGCCTGACCAGTTGGGTTGGTGCGATGCAGCCCATTTCAACACAGGAGAACCAGCATATCTATAAATTGGTGTTTAGCTAATAAAAGCTTTGAGTGTCATAAAAATGCATGTTATCCAATTGAAAACGGCTTGAAATTGAGTGGAGAGAAAAAAATCTTCAAGAATTCCTGTATGTGTTCACATCTGCTTTTATAAAGATCCTTAAATATTCATCTAGTAAAATAACCCAATAGATGAAAAGTGTTATTTCTGCACCACTAGAATCACCAAACAAAACTGCAAACATTTTCAAACTGTCATTTTCAAACACTCGCACATCATTGGTCAGTCAAACACAAAGCCCCGCCCCCAAACTCACACCATTGGTTGAGCAGCTGTTGCTGTCTTGAGCTGGTTGAACATGACTAGGGTTGGGAATCAAAAATCGATTCCTATTCTGGAATCGGATACTAAGGCCAGGAATCGAAAACTTGTTATGAAATAAAAAATATTATTTCTCTTATCTATTCTTTTGTCCTTTACATTTTAATATGACTTTAAACCAATCAAGAGCAAGAATACCCATGCACCGTTTTCTGTGCTGCACACTCACCCAAAGCGCTCACACAGAAAAAGTGATTTTATTCTGATTTTAAACCATTCAAGCGCAAGACGCCTCGCATCCAAAACGACATGCGCACAGAAAGCCGCCTCTAATACTGTAAACTGTGCGAACGGACAAATACACACAAAACTATGTCAAAATATCATCATAAAAACAGCTGGGTTTGTCTTAAATGAACGTAAACAGTTGAGAAAGAAAACACATGTGTAACAGTACGTTGGATCCGTGCAGCTCTTAAAGTGACAGCAGCCTAATTTTCCTGCTCTCTATAACACTAATCAAACAACAAAAGACAAAGAGAAAATTCACTCGTTCTTGACTGAATAACTTTTGTAACTATATTGGTAATGTATATTTTATTTATAAAGTGTAGTGTTATTTTACAGTTGATTACAGTTTCTGTATCTAAATTAGGGCTGTCACGATATGATATCGCGATTATCGCGTCCAAAATAAAAGTTTGTATTTTCATAATAAATGTGTGTGTACTGTGTATAATTATTTTATATATATAAATACACACACATGCTTGTATATATTTAAGAAATATTTGCATGTATATACTGTTTATAGATTTATATATAATTTATATTATATAAATATAAATATTGTATATCTAATTATTTTATTTTTTTTGTTTATATATACATGCACATATGTGTATTTAAATATACAAAATAATTATACACAGTACACACACATTTATTATGAAAATACAAACTTTTATTTTGGATGCGATAATCACGATATCATATCGTGACAGCCCTAATCTAAATACATGAAAAGCGTATATTTGTTCAGTTGTATTTATTTGTCTGATAATTTGTTATTTTTGAATTACTGAGTGTTTACTTGTCTTTAATAATGCTTGAAATTTAGCTGTTTTTGCTATGGTATTTTTACACTATAGGCAAAAGTTCCTAGTGTATTTTTGGTCATGGTATTCAGCTACAATGAAATATTTTGCAATAAGACTTGTGAAGGATATCTAAGTTTTTAATTTTTTTACCTTAAAAATTAGGAATCAATAATAATCGGAATCGATAAGCAGAGTCAGAATCGTTACAATTCAAATGATACCCAACCCTAAACATTACAGAGCCACAGTTTCTCACACATTTCAGGGAAAATAAAGCTGGAATTAATTAAACCGGGTGCACATTGTGTGATTTTGGCAAGATTGTGCCATCTGAGACAAATTTCAGGAATTTTGAGATTTCTTTCCTCATGAAGTCTTGGATTCCTTAGTATGACATTTAATTATTTGCCGTTTGTGATGAATCCTCTGAGTTTGGTGTTGTAATTCTGTTAATGGGTTAATAAGTTAATGGGTTTCATTTCCATCATCATGAAGTCAATGTCTTTTTTTTTTAATGGGTTTTTAGTTAAACGGCTGAAATAAGGTCAGTGGTGAACACAAGCTCAAGATATTTTTACGTTTTATTCTACAGCATAAAATACATCAGTAGCACCCTTGTGATTTTTTAAAGCTTTTACTTGTCCTAAGAAAGGAGGTTGCTAACAAGTGCCTAAATCGGACTAAAGAGGTTGACGAGAACATTAAAGGGGTGGTATAATGCCCTTTTCACAAGATGTAAAATAAGTCTCTGATGTCCCCAGAGTGTGTACGTGAAGTTTTAGCTCAAAATACCCCACAGATATTTTTATATAGCATGTTCAAATTGTCACTTTTTGAGGGTGAGCAAAAACGCACCGTTTTTGTGTCTGTCCCTTTAAATGCAAATGAGCTGCTGCTCCCGGCACAGGGGGCGGAGCTTCAACAGCTTGCACTCACACAGACATGCGCTGGCACTGAAAATTTCAAAAACTTTTAGCCTTTTATGTTCAAAACGAAGTCAGACAATGATGGAGAGACTCTAGAAGAAGTGACAACGTGTAGACAACATTTGTGAATGGTTAGTTGATGAATTTATGTAGCTTATGTCATTATCTTCTAGTCATTAATTAGCATATTCTGTCTTGATAATCTATAAATCGTGTTCCGGGGGCGGGGTTTATGTAAATTCTAGGGTTGGTGATGTCACTAACCCGGGAGGAATGTGGTGTAGTCTCTACCAGCCGTTTGTTGTAGTCCTTAAAAAGTGATTTCTTTAAAAGCAAATATCTCCCTTTGCTTTGACCTTTGAGCGTTGTAACTTTGCAGATGTTGTTTATGCTCAAACAGCAACATTACACACTAACTAAAGTTAGAAGAGTGAAAGCATAATCAACCACCCCTTTAAACATCATCACACCGAACAGGTAAACTCATACACTTACAGCCTCATTTACGCTCCTGCAAACTATTCTAACTCAAACATTCAGGGAAAATGTGTTTAAACGGACACTGAAAGAGTTGTTGAAGTCATGGGACAGTGGTGTAGTTCACTTATAGCCATCTTTTTTAGGCTTCAAAAAAGATTATCATGATGAACCAATCGTGTTAGAATCACTTTTGTTGTGTTGTTTTTGAGGGAAACAGGGTGATGCCTACTCTCATGTTGGCCAACTAAAATGTCATTACTGCAGCGTTTTATATTGTTATTTAGTGTTTCTTTCACATTGTACTATCAAAATTCACATTAAACATTAGTGTACTCTTAAGATCTACACTACAGTTTCTGAAAGAAGCCTCTTATGCTCACCAAATACAGTAAAAACAGAAATATTATTACCATTTAAAAGAACTGTTTTCTATGTGAATATATGTTAAAATGTAATTTATTCCTGTGATCAAAGCTGAATTTTCAGCATCATTACTCCAGTCTTCAGTGTCACATGATCCTTCAGAAACCATTCCAATATGATGATTTGATGCTCAAGAAACATTAATTATTATGATCAATGCTGAAACCAGTTTCATATTTTTGTGAAAACTGACAGGATTTTTTCAGGATTCTTTGATAAATATAAGGTTTGATGATTTGAAAGCATTTTATTTTGAAATATCAATCATATTGACCCCAAACTTTTGAACGGTAGTGTATATTTGTACAACGAGACGTAAAAAAGACGTACAGCCTGTCTTGGCTTCACCCAGGGTCTTACTGAGCTCATATTGTACAATCTGACAAACAACAACCATAAAAGACAGAAAAAATTATCTCGGTGTGTGCCGGGTTTAAAATATAGTTCGCTCTGCATATTAAGCTGGGAGATAGGAGAGTATTTCAACCTTAAAAAATGACACCCATCACCTTTACGCACTAATGTTTTAAATCTATTCCTGTGTGTATTTATTCAGAGGGTTTCCCTGCGGCTCTACATCTCAGCACTGACCGCGCTCATCACTCACTTTCACGTTTTTCGCTTCTCTCCGGGCGAGTTTAACCTCGTTCTGCTGATCCTGTCGGTGTTCTTCCTCTCTTGCTTCCGCAGTGCTATTGATCCGAGTCTTCACCGATTGAGAGCACAAACTCAGAGCTTAAGTGTACGGAGGTAGACCCTCTTTAACAGAGACACTTATCTTCACCTCTTCACGTCTCCCTTTAAACATGCCTTTCAATTTCAGATGAGTCCTCGCCTCAGGTCAGATCTCCTGGAATGTCATTAAAGGGAATATTTTTAGGTTATTTGCTACTTAAAGGGGTGGTTGATTATGATTTGACTTTTCTAACTTTAGTTAGTGTGTAATGTTGCTGTTTGAGCATAAACAACATCTGCAAAGTTACAATGCTCAAAGTTCAAAGCAAAGGGAGATTTAGCTTTTAAAGAAATCGTTTTTTAAGGACTACAACAAACGGCTGGTAGAGACTACACCACATTCCTCCCGGGTTAGTGACATCACCAACCCTAGAATTTACATAAACCCCGCCCCCTGAACACGATTTATAGATTATCAAGACAGAATATGCTAATCACTGACTAGAAGAAAACTACACATAAGCTGCATAAATTCATCAACTAACCATTCAGAAATGTCCTGTTGCTTCTACATTTTGTCTCTTCTTTTTGAGTCTCTCCATCATTGTCTGACTCCGGTTTGAACATAAAAGGCTAAAAGTTTTTGAAATTTTCAGGGCATGAAAAAGGACACAAGCTCTTGAAGCCCCGCCCCCTGTGCCAGGAGCAGCAGCTCATTTGCATTTAAAGGGACAGACACAAAAACGGTGCGTTTTTGCTCACTCTCATAAAGTGACAATTTTAACATGCTATATAAAAATATCTGTTGAGTTAAAACTTCACATACACACTCTGGGGACCATCAGAGACTTATTTTACATCTTGTGAAAAGGGCATTATACCACCCCTTTAAAAGAACAGTTCATCCTTACAATAAAACAATTATGCCATCATTTACTCCCCCCTCATGTTGTTCCAAACCTGTATGAACACAAAAGTAGACAATCGCCAAAAATGACCAAAAACAGAATAAAAGTGTTGAGAAACATACCGATATTTATCTTCTCTTCTCCTGAAGGTCTCAAATCCTACGATCACATTCAGATTCAAAAGTGGCGTTTTGACGCATTACATCCTGTTGATGCCAAAACAGATATGAGATATGGAAAATGAGATGCAGAAAGAGGATAATTTCAGTGAATAACAACCTACACCTTGCTTTGTTTGTTACACAAAACTATTTTAAAACTGAATATAGCGCACAAGTCGTCTACTTTTATCGTGTAGCTTTGCATATCCTGTTCTATAATGGCTAAAATAGCAACATTGCATAAAAATTAAGACTTTTATTCATAGATTGGGCAACACAGTCTCATTACAATTCATAACCACTTTAGATTTTGACATATTGTTGGTGAATCTGCATTTATTTGTACGATCTCATTCATACATTTTTGTACGACCTGCTCATGTCCTTTTCCTATGAATCACATCATATGAATTTTGAACTTCGTGAAATACTTTTTCCCGTGAGATCAGGTTGGGATTGTGTCTTGAATACGAATAAACTAAGCATGAAGTTATACATGAAAAATCAAGTGTTTTCCTACTAAACGCATCATACGAATTCACACGAAATTGCAACTTCGGAAAAAAAACATACATTTTCTTGTGAGATCAGGTTGAGATTGTGTCTTGAATATAAACGTAGAAGTTTATGCTTATTTTTTTTTTATATTACAAATAGTACATTTTCCAACCAATCACATTCTACGAATTTGTAAAAAAATTGCGTAAATACTTTTTCTCGTGAGATCAGGTTAAGTACAAATACAAATAAACTAAGCATGAAGTTATACATGACAAATCGTGTATTTTCCTACTAAACACATACGAAATTTTTTACTTAGTAAAAAACATAGGGCTGTCAAATTGAAATTTGAATTTTTTATATTTGTCGAATTTAAAATAAAAATCGGAATTTTAGGTGAGCGTCAGGCGGCCCGATGATGATGTAAGAGTCGTTGCGTGTCAATGTTTTTCTTAACCTTTCCAGCTAGACGCAGCACTGCCGCGTTGCTCATTCAAAACATAAAAAAAAATAGAGAATCTCAGTGCGGAGAAGATTTTGGTTACGTCATAACCTAGTCGTTCACACAGAACGCATTTTCTGTGCTGCTTTTCCATTGTTTTCTATGTAAACATGCGCTAGACGGACATCTTTGACCATTGCACTCGCGTCTCGCACAAGAGAATTGCAATTTACGAAATTATATTTGATTTATAAACGTAATGCATTTTTAAAGTGTATTTAAAATAAAGTTAAAATAAACAATTTAATGCGGTGAATTAATATCCTTGTGGCCTCAGGAGACGAGCCAAAAGCTTTTCCCACTAAACGGAAATTATGCCTTTTAAATTCCAAAGTAATTCGGATATTAGTAATATTTAAGTAAAAAGTTTTGACAGCCCTAATACGTAAATTTTCTCGTGAGATAAGTTTGAGACTGTGTCGTGAATATAAGCGTGGAAGTTTAAGTTTTAAGCTTTTTAAATCATACGTTTTCCTATGAATCACATCAAATGTGAAATACATTTTCTCGTGAGAGCAGGTTAAGATTGTATCTTGAATATAAATAAACTAAGCATGAAGTTAAAGGCCTACATGACAAACCGTGTGTGTTCCTTCTAAACATCATACTAAATTGCATGTTCGGAAAATACATGGATTTTCTTGAGACGTCAGGATGAGATTGTGTCTTGAATATAAGTGTAGAAACTCATACTTTATTATCACAAATCCTACATTTTCCTAACAACCACAACCATCTTTCATATTAGATTGTGTCTTGAATATAAACATCTATTTTGCTTTAAATCTGCCAGTGCAAGTCAGACAAAATACACTTTTAATTAGAGTCGCTAATTAAAAAGTAATTTTTGCATGTATTCACAGTGTTGTGTTTCACAAAAAATGATGGCATACAAGTCGGAATGACATAATGACATCATTTTTGGGTGCACTTTTCCTTTATTGTGTCATGCTTTCAGTTGCATCAACCTCTACATCAAAACAACAGGAAATGTGTTTCCAGTCACGCACAAAACCCAACCAAACAACTTACATTCCTAACTCGCCAACTTCAGCTAAAGCATGACAGGGAATTTTCTACAGATGGTGAGGAAACGAGATCGGCCGTTGGAGAAGGTTTGCGTCGAGCGTCCAGGCGGAGTGTTAGCACAGCGATAGCGCTGAAAAACACAGATATCACGTTTGCTTCTTCAGGAAAGAGCCATTCCTCCCAGCAAAAGCCTGATAGAAACCCAAAATAGTCCGTCAGCGGCGATCATCGGCCTACACCCATCAAGCCTCAAGTCACATTTCTCCGATTGTATTTCAGGATCACCCTCTCATGCTGTTCTTATCCGCCCCATTACTCTTTCCTGCCTTTAATAAAACAGACACAATAGTAATCTTAGAGAAACACATTCCCTGTCATGGTGACAGCCACACAACCTCCCCTCTTTTCCTGCGAGTCTCTGGCCCTCTTTTGACAGCTACCTTTCAATACCGTAATCGCGGGGTAAGTAGCAATTTTCATTCAGCGCCACTATTCACGGGCCACGCTAATGAAAGCCAGTACCTTGTAGGAACGGTTTCAAATAGGCTGATAGACAAGTCCTCTCCATTCTATTATGGAGACAGGCTCTTATCAGCGCGCCACAGTAATGCTCTTCCAAACCATTTGTCACCAGATTTACTCTCTTTACCCATCGCCGAACCCCAATCAGAATTCAATCCATCCCCCTCGCACTTTCGCCCCGCACCTCATCTCCGACAGAAACCTTCGAACACTTCAGAGCCGATTCGACTTCAATTTAGAGGCGCCGCCGTACCACGAGTGTTTCGGGAAAATCTACTGTATCAAGAGACAAAGACGCATGGATAATCCCACCCCCGTCTGAGTTTTTATTACAAATCATACATTTTCCCACTTAACACATTGTTCGATTGTTCAATTGCAACTTTGGATTTAAAAAAAAAAAAAAAAATATATATATATATATATATATATAGGCTATATATAAAAAATATTATTATTATTTTATTATTATTATTATATACATATATATATATATATATATTGCAACTTTGAAAAAAAATCATAAAAAAAATCATAATATATTATATATAATATATATTTTTTTTTTTTGTTGCAATTGAACAATCTAACAATGTGAAAAAATATATAATTAAAAAAAAAAATAAAATAAAACAATGTGTTAAAATGTATGATGAGCGATATATATATATATATATATATATATATTGCAACTTTGAAAAAAAATCATTAAAAAAATCATAATAATATATTATATATAAATTTTTTTTTTAGTTGCAATTGAACAATCTAACAATGTGAAAAAATATATAATTTAAAAAAAAAAAAAAAAAAATCAAACAATGTGTTAAAATGTATGATGAGCGATATATATATATATATTTTTTTTTTTCAAAGTTGCAATTAAACGATCGAACAATGTGTTCGAACAGTCGAACAAAGGCAATATATATATATATATATATATATATATATATATATATATATTTTTTTTTTTTCAATGTTGCAATTTTGTACAAAATTCGTAAAATGTATGAATTTGGGGACAGTCTATGTAATATATGTGAGTAGTATATATATATATATATATATATATATAAATAAATATAAGTTCATGTATGTTTTCCTACCAATCACATCGCACGAAATTGCAACTTTGGATCAGGTTGGGATTGTGTCTTAAATATAAATGGATTTTGTCTATTTTGCAGGTTTTGTCATCTCAAACAGAAACATAGTCGATTCAACTTCAATTTAGAGGCGTTGTGAAAATCAACTGTATCAAAAGACACATAATCCAACCTCCTGTCTTCCTTTTTTAGGTAACACTTTATTTTGATAGTCCATTTTAGACATTCTACCAACTATAAGTAACTTTGCAACAACACGTCAAATTAATTTGCATTTTAAATGTATTTAGCAGATTTTGTCAATATGAATAGAAACAGAGGCAGTTCGACCTCAATTCAGAGGCGCACCATCAGGCCACAGTATTGAGCATTTCGTGAAAAGCAACTGTATCTAAAGACAAAGACGAGCGGATAATCCAACCTCCCGGAAAAACACTGGCCGGATTGAGTGTGTGTGTGTATGTGTGTGTGTGTGCGTGTTGGCAGCCTATTTGAGAAGCGGCTCATGCCAGCGCTGAAGACACAGTCTGCCGAGCGCAGGGATGAGCGCTGAATGAAAAGGAGGAATACCTCAGAGACCCGGGGTGACCGAGAGGTGTCTCTAATATCTGATGTCTTTATTTCCAGCAGCACAATGCCGCCCGGCGCGGGAATGAATAAGCAAAAATGGCAGATCCAGTGGGAAGCGGTCGTGTCTCCAGACGGCGAGGGGGGGAGGGGGGGCGTTGTGTGCGTTATCAGCGCTCGCACTTCCTCGTCCCCGCGTCCGGTGGCAGGGGCCAGTCAGAGGCCAGTGTCTGAGGCCATTGTGTTGTCACGGAGGAAGCCCGGCCCTTCACGCCTTCCCCAAAACCCTGTGCATTTCCTGTGACAAATTTATCATTTTACCACAAAAAGCACGACAAAATTCTGATAAAATTAAGGTAATGGCAAAAAAACATACCGTTGTGTTCGCAGAATGAACGGAAACCCCAAACATAACTCATGCTGAAGTATGAAATCCCTTACCATGCCAACTATACACTGTACAAATTATTGTTGGTTTAACTTAAAAAAAGTAAGTTACCTGGTGTCCTTATTAAAAATTTGAGTTAATACAATGGAGATTGGTTTAATAAAATAGGAACTCAAAATATTATGTTATCTTAACCACATTAATTATCTAAGTTGATATGACAAAAGATAAAAAGTTGTGATAACAAATGGCTGGGTATCGACACAAATTTCACAATTCGATTCGATTTCGATTCCAATTCGATTCAATATTGATTATTTTGGATATCAGGGACATTACATGGCAAATTCTTCAATAAAGTCAAACAAATCTCTTCACTAATGCTGTAAACTATGGGAGTCAGTCTAGGCTTCATTAGCCTACTAATATTGAAGGTAAAAATGAACTGATTTGTATACAAACACTTAAATTACACTTTTATTTATTTTTATAATAATAAATGTAAATATAATAATTACATTTAAATGGTGGCTGTCATAAAAACGTGCCAGATTTATTCAAACATGCATTAAATATTGAAAATAAACATTCAAAATTATAATGAATATGTAATATAGTGCATATATTTAGCAAGATTCTCCTCTCTAGAGTTCATTTGTCTAGCTGATAATGAGTTTATGGTCACTGGATATGGTTTTTCTGAGGTAAATGTGACGTTACATGACATTGTTTACAAGCTGTTTGTGCACAAAACAAAATAATACACTTACATATTCAAGATATATTCTTTGAAAACAAGCCGGGTAAGCAAAGCTACTTAAGATAATTCAATTTCAAATGAGCTTTATTAGCATGACTGTGTATCACAATGTTGCCAAAGCATTAACGTTAATATTATATAAAAAAAGAAGAAGAAAAAAACGTATGTATAGATCGTGTCATATTATTGTCTGTATTATTAAGGTATTATCTTAAGAAGTTTAAGAAAGTTGTTGGATGTTTAGATATTTTCCCTTAAGGTCATGATACAAGATTAACCATAAATGCAGCAACTATGCTATTTTATATGGTCAGCATAGTAAAAAATATAAAAATATTTCGGTTCTGGCAGACAAAACCAGGGTTTTTTGCAGTGGTCTATGGAAAGCAGAGCAAAATATATTCAGCCCTTGAGGAGAGAGAGAGAGAGGGAGAGAGATAGAGAGTGTGTGTGTGTGTGTGTGTGTGTGTGTGTGTGTGTGTGTGTGTGAGAGAGAGAGAGAGAGAGAGAGAGAGAGAGAGAGAGAGAGAGAGAGAGAGAGAGAGAGTGTGTGCGTGTGTGTGTGTGTGTGTGTGTGTGTGAGAGAGAGAGAGAGAGAGAGAGAGAGAGAGAGAGAGAGAGTGTGTGTGTGTGTGTGTGTGTGTGTGTGTGTGTGTGTGTGTGTGTGTGTGTGTGTGTGTGAGTGTGTGAGAGAGAGAGAGAGAGAGAGGGGTGTACTGATGAATACAAAAGGAGAACAGCAGCGATGTGTCTTTAGTTTAAGAATGACCTTGCGGTCCATCAAATGAGACGAGACGAGCGCTTATGCATTCTCACAACGGCTCATTATAGAAAACGTCTTTAAACTTTCAGTTAGTCATGTTTCTATATTAGAATTGTGGATTAGTGATTTTTAGTGCTAAATTCCTCAAATCATTTGCTGTATTACTTTACTGAGTGTGATCAGACGCACCATTTCACCTGCTGGCTTTGGCTTCGTAACCAGCGCTTGACATCAAGCATTATCTCAGCTGTGGCGCGTAAGGCAGTCACTCCTACTGAATTTTATATATCATACAATTTTTTTTACATTGTAGTCTTTCAAAAAGGCATCTGAAATAATAAACTAAGTGCAATGTAGTGCTGTCAAAAATATAGATTTTTCGATACACATTGATAATGAAATATCTGACACGCTTCTGATACTCATTTTTTACAGAATAGACACTCGATACCAGCAGCTCTTTCTCTCCGTCAGCGGGTGACACACAAACCCGCCTCTCCTCACTCACTCGTTTCATTTCCTCCGGATGAATATCATTGGTGTTAAAGGGCTTGAATTTCAGCGTGGGATTGCATGTATTGCGCATATTTTTACTCATTCCTGCAGATGTTGTCCTCACACCCAAAGTGTGTTCACATAAAGACTATGCTAAATTCTTTATGTGAATTCTAATTGCTAAATTCAGTTCTTTTTCACGGCTTATTGCGCTTAAACAGTCAAACACATAAAAAAATGTCAAAACGCTGGTCTTGGTGAGTATTCACATAAACACTGTCAGTTATGTTTCAAGTGAACGTGAACGTGAACAGTTGAGAAATAAAACGCATGTGTAACAGTGTAATGGATCTGTGTGTCAGGTCTTAAAGGGATACTTCACCGATTAGCATTAAGCTTTGTATCAGTAGAAACCCGGTAGTATTCTCGAATGGCCGTGCTTCCCTCCCTCATGTCCCCCTGAGACGAGAGATTTCTGTATTGTGTGTCTGGAAAAAAAAACTCTGATGACGCAAAAATCATCATTTATCGTCATCCGAGGCTTTTTTGTCCAGAGGCGAGAGACTCCAGCCAGTAGGAGGAGCTCGTCCCGCATGTCTTCAACCCGCCCATAGGGGGATCTCACGATAAAACGCCGTCTTTTCAGTTTCGAGTCGACTAGTAGCCTAGCTGTATCATTTCTCCCGATACTGCCCTCTGTAACCGGTAGGCGTGGCTTGGGAGTGTCCTCGTAGGGCAGCGAAGCAAGTGCATTCTGGGAGTTGTAGTCTTTCATCCACATGAGCCAAAAATACATTTTCTGGCTTTTCTCCGTCTAGAAGGCACCAACTTCTAAAATAATGTCACATTTCTACTGCATAAATGACCCGATTTAAATACACATTCATCTTTCCAGCGGTGAAATATCCCTTTAAAGTGACAGTAGCCTAATAATCCTGCTTTCCCCCCCCCACACTCTCAGAAAAAAAAAGGTACAAAAGCTGTCACTGTGGTGGTATCTTTTCAAAAGGTACACCTTTGTACCTAAAGAGTGCATATTAGTCCCTCGAAGGTACATATTGGTACCAAAAGTGCACATATTAGTACCTAAATGGACACCCTTTTGAAGGATACTGTCCCGGTGACAGCTTTTGTACCTTTTTTTTCTGAGAGTGCATGGTATCAATGTCAAAATTGTGGCCAGTGAAAATGCTGAGTGCTTAGTAACTTTGGAAAACCAATAGCCATAGTGGCTGGAGAGCAAAAAAGTTCATGTCAAGCCCTGGTCACAACTATATTCCAACCACACAGCAACACATTAACAACCATTTTAGAAACCACATTTCAACACGCTGACAACCACTCAGAACACCGTATAGCAACATACTAACAACAACTCTCCAGTAACCACACAGAAACACACGAACAAGTCTCTAGTATCACGGCAGTGAGTTTCACCCAGGGTAATCATCATTCACATTTCATAAAATGGAAAAAAGTAGTTAAATGTAAAAAAAATATAAAAAGTAGTGGAGAGAGTAATGTGGAGGAGCTTCTATTCAGCATGTGCATTTTTCATTTTTATGATGGATGTTGTATAGGAGTGTATTTTCGACCAAAAGAAAACGCTTCTCGTCATCCTTCCCATGAGCGCGTCAGATGATGGAGCGGGGCCTCCTCTCCACGGCACCGTTACCAGGGAACCAAACCTGGACCGCTCTCAAGTTTCTCTAGACACTGCAGAGCTCGGGGGGAAAAAAAAGCCACTGTTTCCTTTGGCAGCGCCGCTACTTTTTCTAACCTTCCCAGAGTAAGAGAGACGGGAGAGAGGAGCAGCCGGTGACCCAGGGAGGGGGAGGAAGGGCAGGCCTGCTTTTACACCCTTTCCCCTGCTAGAGTTCGGAAAAATGTCTCTCCTGTCCACATGCACACCCCCTCCCTCCCCCAAGGTGTGCAAAATACCCCCCCCCCCCCCCCCCCTTTTCCACAAAACTGTTCTCGGAGGAACAACGACCTCATCGAAAACACATGTCTTTACACTTTAACTGCCCCTTAAAATTGAACGACATTACAAACAGACAATCAAGGATGAAAACAGACCCCGGTTTACTCACTCACGGCCAAGTTCTTTTTCGTTCTTTGCTTAGGGGTAATAGGGAGTGTGAAATGCAGTTTTTTCCATAACAAAATAAATGGAATAAATACATTTTCATGGCCTCCAGAATATGTTGTTGCATGAATACATGAGCATGCAATATATATTTAAAAGAAAGAACAGACACCTCTCATAGCCGCGGGAACATATTTTACCAGGGGGGGGTGTTGGGGGCGGGGCTTGATATTGCGGGGCGGAGCTATGGTAGAGTTTTTTTTAAACAAAATCCTAATATTAAACAGCCCAAACAAAAAGATGAACATACAAATGAATGAGTACAGAGTTGTGAGAACGCTCAGAACTCATGATACATTTTAAAAAAGCACAGCTCACAAATCTATGGAAGCTCGTTTCCACCACAGAATAAAACATTTTAAAAGATAATTGCGACTTTTTATCTCACAATTGCGAGTTTACAGTCACAATTCTGAGAAATAAAGTCAGAATTGCGAGATATAAAGTCAGAATTGCGAGATATAAAGTCAGAATTGCGTGAAATAAAGTTGCAATTGCGTGTTATAAAGTCAGATTTTTTTTTTTTTTTTTTTACCTCAGAATAGTTTATATCTCACAAGGTCTCGAGGCGCGTTTTACAGGGTTCGAATTATGATTTCATCTTTATGGGGGTCTCTTAAAAAAAAGAAGAAGAAAACACACAAAAAAAGTAGCCTATGAGCAGGGGTGGTGTAGCTTAACAATGTAATATAAAAATATAAAAATTTGTAAATATAATACAATTCAATTTAAATAGTACATTTGGTTTAATTTGTTGTTTAATGAGGTCTAATATGTTGTTAATTGTTGAGAATTTTCACGTGAGTGAATAAACAGCTCCGACAGATTTAAGTGTGTACTTAAGTGGTCCAGTGGTAGAACTTTTGTCAAGCGTGTTAGAGGTTTTGGGTTTGAATCCGTACTCGTATAGGTTTTTTTTTCTTCTTTTTATCAAATCCGATTATGTTTATCAGTGGTTGTATATCAGGCAGAGACACGTTTGTGTGCATTTTGTTTTGTAATTTCACTGGAACGAATAGAGAGTCTCCACAACGGATTGAAGCGCGCGTCCGAGTGAAGAATGCGCGAGCCACAAACAAACACAGTATCCGCGCCACTGATCGCAGCGGCAACGACCACTTTGATCACTTGATTTAAGCATAAGGATGTAGTGTGATGACGATCCGAGATCCCGTGAGATCCATGTGTTTGGCATCTTGTCCTATCTTTTAAGTCATGCTACAGTAGTCTGAAGGAAAAAGTGCTTTATTTGTAATTTAAAATAATGGTGCTGATGATTTTTAGAGACCCCCACAGGTGTATGATTTTACTGCTTTCATGGGAGCTCATCCTCTCTAAAAAATCTTCTGATCAAAACACTGGTAGAAGAAGATTTTGTACTCTTTCAGAAGTTGTGTGATAGTGCTCCCTATTGTGTAATAAGCCGGAAATTTCCGTCATCGGAAGGGAAAGAGTTAAACATGAAAAATGCCATCAAAACTTTCCTGGTCGAAATGTATCGAGTTTACAGGTATGATATAAATAGCATAAATGAAACTAAGTAGTCATCATTTGTCAGCAGTAGATCAAAGCAATCGCTTGGCATAGCCTAATCGTGGGCTATTCGGTGATTGGATGCTGTAAACTCCCATATATACAAATATTTATTTGAAAAATATTATTTTCATGCTGTTCGAAACTCCTGAAACGAGCAACTCCTAGGAATTTTAGGAGAGACAAAATTATATTATATATTATAATTGTGTTTATTTTACTTTCTCACCAACAAGAAAACTCTGAGACAAAGTTAATACTTTGGCATAAAATCATAAATCATAAAATCTGTGTTTTAATCAGCTATTAATGCTCCTTAGTTTAATAATCTTATTTTATTCCCCGCTAAGAATTTTAGGAGGGACACAATTAATATTTAAAGTCACCGAACAATAAAATGTTCCTCGGGTGGAACATTATTCCTCTTATTTTAACTTATTTCCCAATAAAAATATTTTAAAATCCCTAAAACAGGACAAATTTAATTGAGCTAAAGAAATGAAAAAAAAAATATTAAGACTTGGTTTCACAGATTTGATCTTTTTTTAACCTAAAACAAGCAAAGACAAAATACATACAATCTCTGAACAAATGCTTGATATCTTCCGCAGTGTTGCTAAAGCAAAATCATCGTTTTTTAAAGGATTTTTCAATGTTTTAAACTCTTTTAAACTAGTTTTTAGTGCGCTACAATAGTGATGCATGGTGAAGTGATGGTATCAGATGGTAATATACCACGGTACATGTCACGGTTTAGCACATCTGGAAGGAAAAAGCATGGTATAACCTTCAGTTGTAGCGCTAAAACAAAAACCCACTACAAATCCTCAGCAATACCGTATTACTTTAGGCTGTCCAGAAGACAATCACAGTGGAGAGTTTTCCCCAGTAAAAGTGCTCTTTCCCCACCGCCTACGATTTCTCTCTCTCCTCTGCTTAACTCACAACTGCAGTGGAGCAACACAGAGAAAGAAGACAATTATCCTCAATATCTGTCACTCACATGACAGCACTGCTTCTCCTAGCCACGCTTCAACAGATGCAGGTGGGGGAACAAAGAGGCTCGGGCTGCTGCTTTTAAGCAAACTCTCTCTCTGTCTTTCTCATTACCTGGCCCATTTGCATGCAGACTGTCAAACAAAGGTGTTGATGGGGAAAGATACGAGAAGAAAGGAGTAAAGATTCTGTATACCGCCTCTGTGAGTGTGTGTTTACGTGGGTTTGGGGCTTTATACAGACGCTACAAGCAAGTACAAGCGTTTTGTCGTGGCGTATCACATGCACAGTTCCCTGCAAATCGATCACTCTTCTTCGCACCCACGATCCGCAAGCCAAATCCAGGCCTTCGTGGATCATGAGGAATCTTCTGACAGATAATGAGCCATTAACTAGTTCAGCTCACCGGAATTATATTCTCAACGACTTTAATCTACACAAACTCAAGAAAACGGCCCTCTAGCTGCATTTTCCCATGCACAACTTAACACATTTTCCATAATGCTTTTTAACACCTATTTGACAGCAAGGCTTTTTGTCTGCCAGCAATGAAAATGCTGTGCAACCTGATGCAATCAGAAGATATCTGAGGCTTAATATACATTAAAGGTTCATTTAATAATCATGTGCAGCAATGAGATTTCAGCACTGCAAAAAAAAAAATTATGGTTACACTTATTTTTAAGGTGTCATACAGTGTAATTATATATTTAAGTACTGAGTAATATTAAGCAACTGCATGCACTTACTATAGGGTTAGGGTAGGATTAGGGTTTGGTTGAGGGTTAGTTGCATGTAATTATGCATAATTTACTGTTATTACTATAGTAAGTACATGTAATATAAGTAACAAGGACACTGTAAAATAAAGTGTTACCAAAATTAGGTTACACTATATCTTAAGGCATCATTGTTACAGTGTAATTATATATTTAAGTACTAAGTAATATTAAGCAACTGCATGTACTTACTATAGGGTTAGGGTAGGATTAGGGTTTGGTTGAGGGTTAGTTGCATGTAATTATGCATAATTTACTGTTATTACTATGGTAAGTACATGTAACATATGTAACAAGGACACTGTAAAATAAAGTGTTACCAAAATTAGGTTACACTATATCTTAAGGCGTCATTGTTACAGTATAATTATATATTTAAGTACTGAGTAATATTAAGCAACTGCATGTACTTACTATAGGGTTAGGGTAGCATTAGGGTTTAGTTGAGGGTTAGTTGCATGTAATTATGCATAATTTATTGTTATTACTATAGTAAGTACATGTAACATATGTAACAAGGACACTGTAAAATAAAGTGTTACCCAAAATTATTTTATTACTCTTGTTACTCGTCTTGTTTTCTAGTAGCCTACAAATATCAAAACGTTCTTAAATCAAGATAAATTTACTTGAGAGGCTTGTTTTCCAAAACGTTTATGCTTAAAAAAAACTGGGTAAGAAAAAAAAAAAAAAAGATATATTTGCAGTGAATGTGGGCGAGACTATCAAACATGAAGCCACTGAAATAGAAACTCTATAATGTCCTGTCACATATTACAGTAGCGACTGGTTATGACAAAAAAAAAAAAACTCACAATAATATTGAAAATTAGCATTTATTGCCTGGTTAGTACGTGATGTAAGCATTATGCCCATTTATCTGACTTAATTTTAAAAATGACCTAATTTCTAATTAGTCTTTTTTTTATTCGTTTTAATTAGTCTTTTTTAAATTAGTTTTTAATTAGTCTTTTTAAAGATAACTTTACTTGAGGATCAACACTGCATCATTTAACACACTATCATGCATAATGCACACACACACACACACACATCAGCCGCACTGTGATTTTGCCGATGAATTTCTGGATGAACATATTTTGTTGATTCTGGAACAACATTCCTGTCTGAAAATGTAGTCCTAAATCTACCCGTAAGTTATCCCTAACATCAGAGGGGAATGACAGGCAGGGTTCCCACACCTCGGTTCAAATTCAAGGACCTTTCAAGGACTTTCCAGGTCAAATACCCTCAAATTCAAGGACTTAATGTGGGGACACACATCAAGAGAGAGCAAAGGTTACGTCGTGTGACCTTGTAAGATACATTGTTACAGTTTTCATGTGTCAAACTATGCAAAAAATCATTTATTTTTGGCTATATGACAGAGAATGAAATATTCTATTTGTGACCCTGGACCACAAAACCAGTCACATGGGTCAATTTTTTGCAATTGAGATTTATACATCATCTGAAAGTTGAATAAATAAGCTTTCCATTGATGTATGGTTTGTTAGGATATGACAATATTTGGTCGAGATATGACTATTGTAAATCTGGAATCTGAGGGTGCCAAAAAATCAAAGCATTGAGAAAATCTCCTTTAAAGTTGTTCATTTATGTTGGCGATTGTGCAGCATTCACTCACACAAATACATGTTTTATATATTTACGGTAGGAAATTTACTAAATATCTTCATGGAACATGATCTTTACTTAATATCCTCATGATTTTTGGCATAAATCGATAATTTTGACCCGTACGATGTATTGTTGGCTATTGCCACAGATATACCCGTGCGACTCGTGACTGGTTTTGTGGTCCAGGGTCACATTTGTGGTATTTCTGTTTTGCATAAAACTGAAGAATATTCGGTACATCCTTCTAAACTCTATTTTCAAATGACCTGATATTAACTTTTGCATGGCTTTCATTAAAAAGAGCTTAGGCTCATGTAACCAGCCTATTTTCGCAATGTTTCACGGTGTGTCTGTGAAACGTTGAGGATCCATCGTAGTAGTTTTGTGCGCGGGAAACACTTAACGTAACGCGTAATTGCGCGTAACTAACGATAATCGAGCAAGCTAGTGCGCACAGGCCACGAAGTGTTGGCGAAATAACACATTAGCGGACCGGAGGGAATAATATGGAATTTTTTTCCAGAAAACTTCTTGCACAAAATAAATTGAAGCACTTTCAAGGATCTGTATCGATGTGTGTTAATTTTCAAAAACTTTCCAGGGCCTTGACATTGTTTTGTTTTTTTCAGATTCACAAACTTTCAAGGATTTCAAGGACCCGTGGGAACCCTGGACGGGTGAATAACACTGATGTAGAAGCTCATAATCCTGGTCGTAAGCCTAAACTTAATAAACGGTAAACCTTTCCCTCAAATCTGATTGGTTGATTGGAACCACTGATACGGTTCATGCAAAAATCCTATTCTTAACAGGCATTTGTCTCATTTCCCTGTTAAAATGTCTAGTTTTGAAACAAGATCATTTACTTGCACAAGATATTACGACTTGTATTCATAGATTGTGAACTGCACTGGCAGATTTTTAACTTGTTTATTCTTAAAGCGTGTAAAATCTGCCAGCGCTGTAAAACACTCTGAACTCAAAAATAAGGCGTGTTAAAGGAACAGCTCATCCAAAAAACAACATTTCTTCAGCCAAAGAGAAATTAAGGGTTTGCATGAAAACATTCCAGGATTTTTCTTCATCCAATGCAAGTGAACAGGGATCACTGTAATCATGTTTCGGCAGCTTCAATAATGCCGGGTTCAGACTACACAACATTTTTGTCTGTTATGATAGTCACTGTGTCAGATTATGCGATTTCGACTCTTAATTCTCGTCGTGTCGTGGACAACAAACATGTCAGACGACACGCCGCTTCCCAACCAATCGTCACTTGCCATCTTTAACGATGTGTGTGATGTCATCGAGGAGGCGGAGCTAGCGACTGTCAGGACATCGTGAAGCATATCAATCGTGGCGTCAGTTGTTGTCCACTATGAGACTCTATACGAGATGAAACAATCGATTCTTGCGTCCCGACCCCACGGATCGGGCCAAAATCAGGCTGATATAGTCTGAACCTGAGATAAGAGTCATATCTAGCGAAACGATGCATCATTTTCAGAAAAAGATAAATGTTTATGCTTTTTAATTACAAACGCTCGCCTTGAGGTCACGACCTTTCGCGTGACTGTGGACCAAGGTGGACATTTGTAGTTAAAAGCATACATTTTTTCTGAAAATGACTGATTCACTAGATAAGACCCTGATTTGAAATAAATCAGGCAAAAAACACGTTTTACATTGCTTTAACTTATCAAAATAAGTGAAGGAATTATTATTATGTTTTTACAAGTTATACGAGTTCCAACAATTTTTTTTAAGTCTGTTTAATGTAATTTAATTTGAAATGATTAATATCATTTTGTTGTACTTACAAATTTAAGGCAGCAACTTTTGTTGGTAAATATCATATATTAAGTTATATACTTTGAGATAATCACCATATTTATAATAAAACCATCATATTTAAAAAATGTCATATATTGAAATATATATTTTATTGTTACTACTGTAAATCCATATCAAATTATTATGGGATCTCCTTCGATGCTTTCAGAATCTTTACTTATTTAAAAAAACGTATTTCTGTATTTTCAAACTATATTTTTATATTAACATATTTAATGACAGTATATTTACTGAACAGTTTATCAAAATAAACAGAAAATTGTACAAACTTTGCTAAAGTGAGTGAAGCATTCAAACATTGTTAAAAACATATTATTTTACCTAAAGTTTTTGTATAAGGCCCACCTCCCCATCTCATACATTTATAAGATGATTTTTAAACAAAGTAAACAACTTTTATGATTTATTTTCACTCAAAATCTGTTGCTCCATCAATGTTCAATACAAACGCATCTATTTTTCCGCAATCATACACTATGGAAGTAGTGAAAAGCACATTTATCCTAAGGTGTGCCTTTAGCCCTGCTAATGTGTGTGTTGCATTGTAAATTCAAGCTGTGACTGAAAATATGTCCCCATATAGTTGTTCTAATGACCTAAAACGATTTGAGAAACAGGCGACTGAAGACGACACTGAAGCTGGAGCGATTCCTGGCTGAATTTAGCAGGTATGTAAATACGTTTGCTCAACCCTCATGATGGGGCTGCGTACAGTGAGATAGACAATGCCTTTATTCATTAATGGCAGCTTTTGTTCCTGTAAACAACATGAATATTTAATCCGTCCTAAGATTCCCTCTTGGTTAATGAATGTGTCTGAACCAGCTCGAGCCTCTCTGGGGACGCGGGCCGCCGGGAACCGTTGCTAAGCAGTCGTCGCGAACACACTTCACTCTTTCATGAACAACACACCCGTTCTGCACCACGGATCGGATCCGTACACACACCGACACACTCCGACCCTCGGCAGGACTCCCGGAGGGAGCGGGAGACGCCGAGGTGATGCCGAACGCATCACGACACCGCACTGCTGATGTCACTTCCTGTGCGGTAAATGCATGCAGAAATGGAAATCTGTTGCACGTTGAAACATCACTATGAGACACTATATCAGATGAAACAATCGATTCTTGCGACAAACAAATCGGGCCATAATTTTCAGATTTTTTTTTTTATATGCTTGCTAATAACAAACGTAATTTTTTTTTTTGCTTATATCATTTCACTAGATGAAACCCTTATTTGATGCTGCGTAAATATGGATTATGGACTTAAATACGCTCTAAAAAAATGCTGAGTTGTTTCAACCCATGGGTTTGTCCATATTTGACCCAACCCAACCATTGGTTTACATTTTTATGGTTTGTCCATATTTGACCCAACCATGGGTTGAAACAACCCAGTGAGACTGGAATTGGAACCCAGAATTTCTTCGTCTCCCGGGGGAAGGTGATGCCGAACGCACTGCTGATGTCACTTCCTGTGCGGTTTATCTCTAGCGAAACGATTCATAAAAATAAAAATCATGCTTTTTAATTACAAACGTTCACCTTGAGGTCACGACCTTTCACGTGACATATTCACTGAGGACCAAGGCGGACATTTGTAGTTAAAAGCATAATTTATTTTTTCTTTTTCATTTCACTATATAAATCCCTGATTTGCTGGCTGGAGCTCATTGAAGCTGGATTTGATTATGGATTTGAACTTAAATACACTCTAAAAAATGCTGGGTTGCTTCAACCCATGGTTGGGTTTGTCCATATTTGACCCAACCATGGGGTGAATCAACCCAGCAATTTTTAGTGAGACTGGATGGATTATGATGATCCCCGTTCACTTGCAATAGATGGAGAAAAATCCCGGAACGTTTTCCTCAAAAACTGTCATTTCTCTTCGGCTGAAGAAAGAATTTCTTAGTCTCCCGGAGGAAGGTGACGCCGAACGCACTGCTGATGTCACTTCCTGTGCGGTTAATGCACGCAGAAATGGAAATCTGTTGCACGTTAGTGGGATTATGAAACATGCAATCCGGTTTACGATCAAGATCGAAAGGTTTGTGAGCAATTACGGATTATTTATTTGCATCTCTCCAGTACATGAATGCCACATGTTCCTCCACAGGCACGGAGAGAGAGAGAGAGGATACACACAGACAGACACTCGTAAACTTCTGCAATTGGTCCACAGGGAGAGAGCGACGATCTTCAGGAGGAACCCACGCCAGACCCTGCCTCAAGCAGGCTTCCAGCTGTTGTCAATTACTGCCACTTTAACGGCGCGTTAAACACACAATGGCCAATGAGGCGCTGCCACCCGAGTCACTATTTAACTGCAACACGGCCATTAGCTAATCCTGAGGGCCCGTCGCCCGCTGCTTTACCTAGCGAGGCCCAATCTAATGAAATTAAAGCTCAACTCCCTTTAATAGCCAGGTTCCCCGTCATAAATTCATTAGCCGCTGATGAGTATCTTCCCGTTAGCTTGAACGCGCGTTCTGAGATTTACAGTCGGCTAATGAAAACCATCAAGGTTTTAAGGAGCTCGTCTCATTAGGGAGGGGTTTTTAATAGACAAACAAAGACGGGATAATTGCCACGGGAGCTTAGGTTTTACCGAGGGGTGTTGAAGGGTTTGGTTCTGGAGAAATCAGGCTACGCCAATTACTTTAGGTAACGTAATGAGCGCCGCTGTTGACTCAGGTGAGCCGGCGACTCGCTCAAATGAAAGACTCCACACACTACTGCCCTTCAGGCCGGGGATTAAATTTCTCTCATCTGTTTTGCCGTTGTCGGTGTGCACGTTGGGGGTGTAATATATATGGACAGGGGCAGGAATGCTGCCCCCCCCCCTCCTCCTCCTCCTCCTCCTCTTCCCCGGGACCCCGAACTTCTCAAATATCCTCAATGTCAAACATGGTGGGCTCCAAAAATACCTCTCTGAGCTCAGTCTCGCCTTCCACTGGATGTCCATCTATAGGTCTGTCTCTCGTAATAGCAGCACTAATGTAAAACATCAACGCTAATCTTACGCACGCGCTTCTTAACAAAGCGGCTGTCACCATCATGTCATTTCAGCTGGTGGATTGCAAAACCGCATATAAAAGCGTGCAACTAACCATAAGATAAATGATAAAATAGGTATATTTTTTATATATATATTATGTTGTATTTTTATTTAGGCCTATATTAAAATGTATATAATGTCATTTTATTATTATAAAAAAAACTAAAAAAACAATTAGCCAATCAACTTGCCTTGTGTTCAATCCAATCGAACTCTATGATGCCCAACATGGACAGAATGGCATGAGCAAAACAACACAAGGCAAAAGAAAATACTGTTAAGAGTTCACATGAACTGAGAATAATACTAATTGTAATATACTGTATTTAAAAAATATTATTATTAATATTGTATTTAATATTATATTGGTAGTATTCATATTACTAATGTAATAGTAGTTGTAATAATAATAATATTATTTAATTAAAATTAAAGTTATATTAAGATGGATATTGTATTAATATTAATTAATATTTGTGATATTAATACAAACATTTTATTCATAAGAAAATGGATAATACTACTACTAATAATTATTAGATTAAAATTAAAGTTATATTAAGATGAATAGTGCATTAATATTGATTCATAATCATTTTAATAATAAAATTAATAATAAAATGTATACTGTACTAATATTAATTAATTTAAGTGATATTAATACTAAAATTATATATAATACTAAAATTAAATATTAAAATGAATATGGTATTAATATTAATCCTATGATTAAAGTAATATTAAAATGTATTAATATTAATAAATTAATAAATAAATATTAATATTTAAATTAAAATTGAAATGATAGTGTATTGTTATTAATTAATGTTAGTTATATTCATATACTAAAATTTTATTATTGTTTGAATTAATAAAATATTAAAATGAAATTCATATTAAAATTGATAGTGTATTAATATGAATTAATATCAGTAATATTATTAATACAATTTAATTAATTTTAAAATGTATATACTAAAATTAAATTAACCTTAGATGGATATTGTATTAATATTAATAATAAAATTAATGTAATATTATCAGCATAATGAATTCATAAATTCTAAACACATGCATTACAATAATAAAGTATAGTACTTTTTTTTTTAGTTGGCACACAAAACCAGTTAAGACCCAGTCGTCGAGTGTCCGGTTGAACGCTAAAGCATTTGTCGTTGGGTTTGCTGTCGCCAGTGACGGACAAGATTTGTGCTTTGACTGATGACATTGTGCAATAGATCAGTGTGTGTTTTCTAAAGGCAGACAGTGAGACTGACAACACCATCAGTTCAGTGTTCACACACTCATTCTGCGACCTGGATCCTGAGCTTTGAGCTTGCAACTAACATGCAACTATCAGGGTGCAACATCTAGATGCCACACACACACACACACACACACACACACACACGCCTCTGGGCTGCCCATCATCTTCATGTTACTCTCTCAGACGGCTAAAATAAACAGATTGTCTAACTGCAATGAAAACATACTGCACCAGCCAGTGTGTGTGTGAGAGAGACAGGCTCTTCTTTCAGTCCCAGCGCTGAACACCACCGTCTGCAAGACCCGATCCTGCAGGAAACACACAAAACAAATACCTTACGTTTATTTCTCTTACCTCACTTTAAATCGTTTTTTCTTATTTCAAGCATAAATATAACTAAACGTAGGAAGGTCTATGCTTAAAACAAGAACAATCTATCTGCCATTGGGATAAAAACTTCATTCAGAATATAATTATCTTTAAACAATATCAGTTTTGCTTCTAAAGTATATATATATTCATGTTTTAAGGATTATTGATTATAAAATACTGATCTATTCCTCCAAGACAGCAAGATTGAGATTAAGTAAAGTCAATGTTTTCTCTCCGGAAGAAATTTAAACAATGAATTTTTAGGAGCAAGTCTGAGACAACGCACTTTAAAACATAACTCTGAATCTGAACATTAAAGCTCTAAATGAGCTCAACCTCTGAGCAATAAAGCTAATGGAGGCATTAGTGCCTACTATTGTGGAGTATTATCACAATTTAAAAGAACTATTATCTATGTGAATAGATGTTAAAATGTAATATATTCCTGTGATCAAAGCTGCATTTTCAGGATCATTACTCCAGTCTTCAGTGTCACGTGATCCTTCAGAAATAAATATGATGATTTTATGCTCATTACTTATTATAATCAATGTTGAAAACAGTTGTGCTGCATCCTTGCTGAACACGAGTATTAATTTCTTTATGCATATAGTAATTGGGTTACAGTAGTCTGCCAGCTTCAATACGCAAATAACAAGCAGGAGGTTTTTGGATGTAAAGTAAAACTAATTCCAACGCGGCCCCGAGGCCCCCACCAATGCATCAATCAATAGGGAGTGTGTCCTCCACAGCGCCTGAGTGAAAATCCAGACATGAGCTAATGCTGGAGAAATATACACAAAAGGCTTAGAGCAAGCACACACACACACACACACATTTGGAAAGAGCTGAGGTGACGTTTTACGACACCCTCGCATTAATAAACATAATAAACAAACATACAAATGGTCGGTAACTGTTTTCACGAGGCATGAACTAACACATGAGGTAGTAGTTTGTTCATGCATTTGGAATAAACTGAAGCTGGACACTTTTTGCTTAATAACCCATAAATGCATAAACCACACCATAAAACTCCCAATATTTTTTCTTCTATATTTTGAGATCAGCCAGCTAAAAGGAGTTTTAGCTGTTTTACAGTAATATGACCCGTAAAACAACATGTATACACAAATGATTTACAAGAACTGGACTGTGAGTGTTTATGTTAGAAGAAAATGTACTATATAGAACTTTAAAAGGTTCAGTCAAACACTTAGCCTACCTTTTAGGGGTTCCCCTCATGAGATCATTATATGAACAGTTTGAAATAATTTTGTTTTAATAATGTTTTACATTTTAACTACATTTTATGAAATAAACAGCTCATAAACATTTTATCAATAGAGGAAATTGGCGCTCTAGCGGTTAGTAAACAGAACTTCATGCGTTTTGCGGAAGAACGTTGTTGCCGGAACTACTTCTGCGTAAGTCTATGACGAGTCACGCAGGTACTGGGTTACTCCGCAGTGGTACGACGCGAATCAGTCTAAAATAGTCCGAATATAAACACTTATTATAAGTGTACCGTAGTGAGTCAGAAGACAAAAACACGGTTTGGAAAATGGATTCATGATGTACTCGCTCATTATATACATTTTGTAATTTTTGAACACAAAAAAGTTTTTTTTTTTTTTTTTTGCGTGTGAACAGCTTTTCACGAAACTTAAAGAACAAGACCATCCCCGACTTCCTATGTAGTCAATGAAAGCCTGTAGACTGATTTCATGTGATGGACTCGGGACGTTTTTGCCGGGAAAACCAAAAGATGTGACGGTTATGCGCGCACCCGAGAGTCCGTTCTATGACACATGAAAATAATGCTTATCAGGATAATACCAAAAAATGCTGTGATGTCATGTGTTATGCAAAGAAAAGGGGTTCTTTCAAACGAAGTCTCACATATTCAGATCTATATAGTCAGTCTCAAATATAGACCTACTTTATAATTACACAATGATAACAGTGTAATTTTAATTACCTCATGTGTCATGATGTCAGTGAATCAGACCTGGTGCAAATATATTCACATCCATATCATCAGATGATTTCTTAACTGCTGTTTTCTCACAGAGCTGTCATGTGTTGGTGTTTATTGTGTTTTTGAGAGGAAAGCGCGCAGCACATATTTACATATTCATCTAAATGTCGCTCAGCGTGACGGCGTCGGGATGTAACAAACAGTAGCTACCCAGCAAACACATTTACGTTGTGGCAACGTCTCTGGCACGTTGCATTTCTGCTATGGCAATGTCGCTGTCTACGTGCTCGCAACATTGTAACAACGTAGAATTGTAAGACGTGACAGGGCTGTAGCAACGTTGTTGCGCGACATTCAGCAACTGAGAGACGACGTCCTGACAATATGGTGCATTTTGTTAGATAATTATATACTTTTATCGTTTATTGTTTATCTATATTTTTATTTAATAGGGCTATCAACTCCTGCAAGTGTAGCCTACACTTTGAAGAGTAAAAATGACAGAAAGTTTAGTTAATTCAACTTTATTAAAACTGCATTTAATCAAATTGCACTTCCAAAAGTCATACATTTGTGAAAAAAAATATATATATATATAAAAAAAAATCAAATAAACGAATATACAAATTTATTTTAAGTATAATAAATAAAACATAAAAAGCAAAGGCAGATCAGAACATTTAATGAACAAAACCGGGTCTGTGGCAGACAGTAGCCGAAAGCAGGTGTCACCGGGGAAACATCCACAAATCCAGAGGAGCAAAGAAACGAATGAGACTATGACAAATCAAATGACAAACTAAACAGTGCGAGCGAGGCTACAATCACATTAGAAATTAAAGTTGTAGGTTGTGTTTGATAGCTGAGGTAGGCTAAACGCAATACTCACGTATCCTTGCTCGATGATGAATGAGAACACAATGAGCCCAACAACAGGTGGTTGGAATTAAAAAGTCTGATTTTCCCGCTTCAGGGCAGTGACGAGTACATTATGTAGTCCAGTGGTTGTCCTGACAACCTAGGCACAACCTTAAGCAATGGCCCTGAACGGTGGTTTAATGTCAACATTGTGACAACGCTGTAACAACCTTCACTACACAACGTAGTTATAGCAACCTTTTGGCCACGTTGTTAAAACGTTGTTAGAAGGTTGGCTACGTTGCGCCAACATTCTGTGTTTGCTGGGTATATCACTGCAAAGGTAATTACTAATTTTGTTTTAAAGCAAAGAACAAAAAAACAGCTTTACCGTGAGTATATCATCATGGCATTGAATCACATTCAGTCTCTTGTAAGTTACGTGTGCACGAGTTCCAGCACGAGCAATAGTTGCTGCTGCAGTTCACTTAACACCCACAGGTGTCGCTAATAACAAGGGTTTCTGAATTTTACATAAATGCACATTAAAGGTGCTGTATGTAAGTTTTTGACTGTAAAGCATAAAAATACCATAATATATTTGCAGATATTTAGGAAACATGCAGAGTTCACATATTTGTTTCTCTGAAAAACACTTCTACAGCCAGTTATTTTACTTTGAAATGTCCATTCTGTGTCAGAAGAATGTCTGTTTTTGGTTTTGGTCTGTGCGATACCGCACATTGCCAATTTACCCAATAGTATTTGGCCACTACAGGATGCCAGTTGGCAGAAACACAGCATATTGCAGCTATGGAAGCCAGCGAACAAACTGGGTCAGAGATCAGATTCTACCCGATCTAAAAAGCCTCTGCACCCATCTTAAAATCTCTATGAACAGGAGCATATTAAAACATGATATCAACTCATCATAAATCAATAAATCAACTCATCAACTTACAGTGTGTATATCTCCTCGCCTTCCATTGTCAATTGCGCTCGTTCCCGTTTTGTGTCATCAAACTGGCAACCCGCGTGAGCGTCGAGTCTGAGGAAGAGGGGTCGGGGAAACAACGATCTCAGATATTTTGAATTCAGACTGCAGTACCCATTTCAACCACTAGCTGTCAATCGGGAAGTTTTGGTTTGGTTTCACATTGCAATTATGTGAGCGCACTAAAGAACTTCACATGACATACTTGCGTCCTGTCGTCATCATCTATGTGGGCTGCATCTTGACATTGATTGGCTTGTAAACGGACGTGCGTCTGACATCAGCGTGTTGTCAATTCGACGGGTAACTGTGACAAGAATGAAAAACAAAACAAAAAACTTTGACAAGAATGTTTGAACAGATGCATATCGTTGCCACTATACTGTTATTATTACAGCATTACTACCTGCAGCACCAACTATACTCGAGGCTCGTTCAAATTCGCCAAATGAACGTCCTCGTTGTGCGAACATTTGATCATCGCCGGCAGGAAAGGAGGAGAAGAGCAAGCAATCCTGCGGGAACCACCAGAACTTCCTGTAAATGTTGTGAAAGTCTGAACTAAATGCGTTCACACAAGAAACGAACCAAAACTTTGTTCAGTTTGATCCGGACCGAGACTACCTCTTTTCGTCAGACCAAATTTCGTCTGTTTAGTCCGGATCGTGGTCCGAGGGAGGTTTCACACCTGTAATTTTGATTCGGATCAAACTGAAAAGTCCGAAAATCAGGACCAAACAAGGTAGGTGCAAAAGGGCCCTTACATAGAACTCAAGTTTTTGCCTTGAAAGTTTCTTTAAAATTGAGTCAAGACCCATAGGGTTCAATATACAGTAGGACCATAGAAGACAGTTGCCAGGGCGTTGCTATGTGGTTGCTTACTGATCCAAGTCAAAAGATCAACTCAAGGATATTCTGGTCTGTAGATGTGGTTCAGCTCTGTGAGATTCAGAAGGGGAACATTTATTTGCCACTTGTCTGAAAGTAAACTATTATTGCACATCTCTAATATATACATTTGGATACATAATTATATACTCACATAAAACACTCTTAGAAGAAAAAGTACTATATGGAACCTTAAAGGGTTCTGTCAGGCGCTTATATATATTAGATAATTATAGATATTTCTCCTTATATAGAACCTTTTTGGCATAAAGGGTTCTTTGAAACTTAAGTCAAGAACACTAGAGTTCTAGAACCCCATTGAACCTTTTTTAAGGCCTGTTGTATAACCGTACAGGCCGTTAGATAATATAAGTACGTGTATAAATTAGCTTTAGCTCAAACAGTAGAGCGTTGGCACTTGCAACGCCAAGGTCATGGGTTCGATTCCCAGGGAAAGCAATTGATAAGAATGTAAATGTGTACCTTGAAATGCAAAGTCGTTTTGGATAAAAGCGTCTGCCAAATATGTAAATGTATAACAAATCTCAATCTCTGCTTGATTGTTTACATCATCCCAAAATGTAAGGTCTGCCACTGTATATCGCAAATACTACATTATAACCCAGCTGCTAAGTGCAACTATTAGGTTGGTAAAGTGTTTTTTTAAACAATTTGTATTGTGTAAAGCACTATATTATGAATAAAAATGACTTGAAACAAACATACAGTAGTTAGACACCGAATTGTGATACTAACTAAAACATATTCCTAATGCATTCGTGCTCTCTAGTGTTCCCATGTCCTGCGAGAGCAGTTTGGGTCTGTCGCGACTGAGATCATCGGTGTCACACGGGTCAGGTTTATTTCAGAAACTTTAGTCCCTGTGGAAGAAATCTGAGGCATGTGCATCACCAATGTTGTGGGTGTATTTATGAGCATGATGTACACTGGGTATTTTTGGACTAGCATGAGGACAGAGCGAGCGAGTAGAGGGTGATGATTTCAGGGCCGTGGGGGGGGGGGGGGGGGTGCTGGTGCTCAGCGCATGCTTAATTTTATCTAACGGCCTGAGCACAATCAAAACCAGAGATTGACTCGTCGTGAAGAAGTGAGGGCCGGTGTCAAGGATACACAGAGAGAGAGAGAGAGAGAGAGAGAGAGAGAGGCTGTTTGTGATTAATCTGGCTGCATTGCATCAGCGCCCTCGGATCAGCCAACTGGAGAACCCAGCGAAGCGAGCGAGTCTATTCTGAGAGCCGAGCCTCATCTCGACGCCAGACACCGTCTTATGACTGCCACTAAACACCAGTGGCTCTCACATCACTCTCAGCGCTTCAGAGCCTGGACGATGACCTCATCAGGGCCATTACACAACACTTAACACCTATTGACCAGCGCAGCGCGAATGTTACACACTCGCTTTAACGCCAGCCTTCCGGAGATCCATATTCAATGTTAAAGGGGTGGTATAATTCCCTTTTCACACGATGTAAAATAAGTCTCTGAGTGTGTATGTGAAGTTTTAGCTCAAAATAACCCACAGATATTTTTATATAGCATGTTAAAGTTGTCAAATTTTGAGGGTGATCAAAAACGCACCGTGTTTGTGTCTGTCCCTTTAAATGCAAATGAGCTGCTGCTCCCGGCACAGGGGGGCGGAGCTTCAAGAGCTTGCACTCACACACACATGCACTGAAAATTTCAAAAACTTTTAGCCTTTTATGTTCAGAGTCAGACAATGATGGAGAGACTCAAGAAGAAGTGACCATTTCTGAATGTTTAGTTGATGAATTTATGTAGCTTATGTGTAGTTATCTTCTAGTCTTGATAATCTATAAATCGTGTTCCGGGGGCGGGGTTTATGCAAATTCTAGGGTTGGTGATGTCACTAACCTGGGAGGAATGTGGTGTAGTCTCTACCAGCCGTTTGTTGTAGTCCTTAAAAAGCGATTTCTTTAAAAGCAAATATCTCCCTTTGCTTTGAACTTTGAGCGTTGTAACTTTGCAGATGTTGTTTATATATTTAAAAAAAACAGGAAGTGAAATTTTGGTAACACTTTACAATAAGGTTCATTAGTTAACAATTAGTTAATGTATTAACTAGCATGAACTATCAATGAGCAATACATTTGTTACAGTATTTATTAATCTTTGTTAATGTTAGATAATAAAAAATCCAGCTGTTCATTGTTTGTTCATGTTAGTTCACAGTGCATTAATTAATGTTTACAAATACAACCTTTGATTTTAACAATGCATTAGTAAATGTTGAAATTAATATTACCTGAGATTAATAAATGCTGTAGAAGTATTGTTCATTCTTAGTTTAACTAGATAGTTAACTAATGTTAACTAGTGGACCGTATGACAAAATGATTAAACTCCCTAAAAAAGTAACTAATTGTGTTACTTGGCTACTTTTTATGGAAAGTAATGCGTTATGTTATTTTTTCGTAACTTTTTCTTATCTGGCCTTTTTTGTTTTTTTAATAAAAAATATATATATATATTTTTGGCAAGAGGATAATAACTGAGAATAACAACAATACTTGTAATGGGTTACTCCAACATTGCTTATGTCTAAATTAATCATGTACAATATCATCATCTGACATCATTGCTGCACCACATGACTCACCTGAACATCATGCGGCTCCAGACCACGGGATAATATTAGACGAGATCTTAATGAAATCCCTTTAACCTGTTTCATAAGATTATTTTGAAATGCAAGTAACTCCAGGGAGGTTTATGCTTAAGAAAATAATTCAAGGAATATTCTCTGAAAACAAGTCTTCATACCGGACACAATTTCACTTCTACACTGGAAAATGGAGTTCGAGTGCATTGCATTGTGGGATCTGGTACCAGAAAGAAAGGAAGGAAGGAAGGAAGGAAGGAAGGAAGGAAGGAAGGAAGGAAGGAAGGAAGGAAGGAAGGAAGGAAGGAAGGAAGGAAGGAAGGAAGGAAAGAAAAAAGAAAGAAGGAAGGAAGGAAGGAAGGAAGAAAGGGAAAGAAAGAAAGAAAGAAAGAAAGAAAGAAAGAAAGAAAGAAAGAAGGAAGGAAAAGGAAAAGAAAGAAGGAAGGAAGGAAAAGAAAAAGAAAGAAGGAAGGAAGGAAAAGAAAAAGAAAGAAGAAAAAGAAAGAAGGAAGGAAGGAAGGGAAAGAAAGAAAGAAAGAAAGAAAGAAGGAAAAGAAAAGAAAAAGAAAGAAAGAAGGAAGGAAGGAAGGAAGGAAGGAAGGAAGGAAGGGAAAGAAAGAAAGAAAGAAAGAAAGAAAGAAAGAAAGAAAGAAAGAAAGAAAGAAAGAAAGAAAGAAAGAAAGAAAGGAAAAGAAAAAGAAGGAAGGAAGGAAGGGAAAGAAAAAAAGAAGGAAGGAAGGAAGGAAAGAAGGGAAAGAAAAAGAAAGAAGGAAGGAAGGAAAAGAAAAAGAGGGAAGGAAGGAAGGAAGGAAAAGAAAAAGAAAGAAGGAAAAGAAAAAGAAGGAAGGAAGGAAGGAAGGAAGGAAGGAAAAGAAAAAGAAGGAAGGAAGGGAAAGAAAAAGAAGGAAGGAAGGAAGGAAAGAAAGAATTTTTTTCCATCAGGAATTGATTGGATGGTGAAAAGTGTATTTTTATTACATGTTTGAAAAATATGTAATAAGACCATCAAGATGAATTCAGAAAATACATTTAGAAAATAGAGTTTTTAAGTTGTGTTGAAGTTGCACACCAGCTTGTAGGTTGTCTTGTGCAAGTGAAATCCAGAAGTGTTTTGGTGATGTGGTGTCCACACACACACACACACACACACACACACACACACAGCCCTTGGCTAAACTCTAAATTAAAGAGCTGGCGATGTACTAGCTCGTCTGAGGCGAACAGTAATGAAATTGAGCCGCTGAGGCCCAGAGCACTGGACACAGAACGACACCGGACACACACACACACACACACACACACACACACACACACACACACACACACACACACACACACACACACACACACACTCTCTCTCTCTCTCTGTCTGTCTGTCTGACTGCTGCTGTAAATATCAGCATTATTGAACACCGGTTTCATCAGAGAGTGTCAGTGCTCTGCGTGATTCAACTGCTGGTTAAAACACTCACATCAGGAGATGATTGTGTATTTGAATTTGAACAGAGGAAGCAAACAGGACGCAGAATTACAAGTAGAATTTCAATGCACAGAATAAGTAGAATTTAAAATAATTGATTATTATTTTTTTTTTTATCCCATAACTAGAAAAGCAAAGTTTAAGATAATCTTTTAAAGTTGACTTTATGAACAGTGTTGGGGAAAGTTACTTTTAAAAGTTGTAATAGTGTGCATTAATAACATGCATTTGGAAAATACATAAGGTGAATTTTCATTTAATTTTAACCTTAACTATAACAAAACTGACTAAAAATAAACAAAAAATCGGTAACACTTTAAAATAACTATAGTGTATTTGCAAATAGTTAAATAATAGTTTATGAACTGTAGTTAATACATGAATAGACTATACAAACAGTGAGTTCTTCATTCATTGTCACTGTAATTAACAAAGTGTTATTGTTTAATTAGCTCATATGTGAAGAGTTAAATGATAGTTTGTTAACAACGTTTTATCTGTAAATAGTTCTCACTTTCGATTAGGACACGGAAAATGGGAAAATTACATTAATTAAGTGCTTTAAACCAACATTTATTGGACATTAATTGCATTAGTATGAAGAGTTCATTAAAAAGTTTTTACAAATACATTAAACAAAACTAAACATAAGCACTTACAAATAAATTAATAAAATAATTTTTGTCAATATGAATTACACACAAATAAGATCACGTTGATAAAATACATCAGTTAGGATTAGGGGAAAGAATATACAGCTTGTACAGTATAAAAAATTATATGGAAACCCAATGTGTGTGTGTGTGTGTGTGTGTTTAATGTTATTGTAAACAATTTAAGGATCACTGAATATGAATGCAATTAATGTCAAATAAAGATTAGTTTAAAGCACTTAATTAATGTAATTTATCCCATTTTCCGTGACCTCATCTAAAGTGAGAACTACTGTTAATAAGTTAAACCATTACCTAACTCTTCACATATGAGCTGATTAAACAATAATAATCTCTTAATTAGTGTCCTCACTATTTATACATGTATTAAAACTACAATATTGACCAACTTTAAACTAACAGTTTGCAAATGATTTGTAAGTACCTTATTACACTATAGTTATTATAAAGTGTTACCAAAAACTCTGAACAAATGCCTAAATCCTGCACGCACAACATCATTTTGAGACTTGGGCTGCTTGATTTTTTCCAGAGAGAATGTTGCATGATTGTGCATAAATCAAAGCATCATTTATCTAACTAATAACAGTAATAAAGCATGATTACGGCCGTTTGTTTGTTTGTTTGTTTGTGCTGTATTGGCTGTCATCTCTGTCCTCAGACTGTATTCCTCAGTGGATTCCAGCAGCTTACAGCGTTATCCTCAGGAGAGCTTCTCCAGGTCCCACTATAAATAGACCAATTAGAGCTGTTTTTCTGCGCCGGGTGTGTGGTTTCTTACAACAGCCCACTCACCCACGAGAGAGGGTCATTAGCGGGACTGTCACCAGCGGCGGGGCGACCAGCTCACCTGTGCGCTTGCTTTTTGGGGACGTTTGAATGCAATCAAGTCATTTTAGAGGCATTACTGTGAGTTGCATGTGTGGGCATGGATTGCCTATTAATTTGTTTCAAAATGCCTGTTTTACTCGCCTATAATAGATGTGTCCCCCGCCAGCGCGAGCGAATTAATTTAGCCAGTGCTGAGGGGAGTTTTACACCCCGAGACGGTATTACTTAACAGAGAAATCTGTCTCTTCCTTCGCCTCCCCTTCACCCACGATCCCCATTGCCGCAGGACATCGCATAAGATGTGCTCTCACCCAATTTGTTTGCCTTTCTGCTTAATTGACTGCGCTTGATTGCTCCTGTTAAATCACAGAGAAGCTGTGAAGGAACTCCGGCCGGTTTTATCGCTTTGTTTGTTTATGACGCTACGCATTTCATTTCTCTGAATAGCGCTGGAACAAGAAACATATTCCCTTCGGGACTACAGAAATCATCCCGATTCCCTTGGCTCCCATAAGGCTTGGCAGCTTTTTGATGGTTCCATTGTGCGCCGGTTCCTGGGTGCCACAGACTGAGTTTCGTTCGGTTCTGAAGCGTAAGACAGCCGCGAACCCAGAGCCCCAGAGCCGCAGGGCTGGCTGTCAAAACCGGCTGGTCGTCTGGGATTACTCCAGATTGGAGCTCATTAGCGTCCCGCTGAGAATCACACGCTAAATGGTATCAAGCAGCTATTTTAGACGAGGTAATCTCGAGAACGTGGTTTATTGTGGCGCTTGAATTATTTCCCAGAGATCTGGAGGGGGAAACAAAAGTGCGGTCCGTGGCGAGGGGTGAAAAGTGTTGTTTGGATTCGCAGAAAGCAACAGTTGAGCGTCGTCGTTGTCTGCAGTTAAATGGCTAAATGATGGGACAACACACACACATCAAGAAAAAAACTAAATATAGCTGCAAGCAGCCATTGAGGGACCAAGCACAAAGAAGGCATGATAAGTCATGCTAGCACGGCTGGGAGCATCAGACCAACTGCAGCAATGGGCAATTAAAGACACATTAAGATGATTTTAGGCAAAATAGCTGAAAAAAATCATGAATATAGTCACTAGTAATTTGATTGAATGGATTATCACTTTTGACCAATAGGTGGCGCTGTGACCAGATTGATGTGGTGTGGTCAGAGTAAGGCGACAATGACACATGCAAAGTTCGGTGTCAATATGCCAAAGCATTGCAGAGATACAGTCGTTTTGGCATCATGTTATCAACTTTGTTGATACGGTATACAAAAACGGTTTCGTCTATCGACATGAAATCCATAGCATTTTGCCGGCATGGTCTGTACATTTTGAACACAAAAAACGTACGGACTGCAGCTTTAATCAAAAGTTATTAGCATTCTAAAGTTTTTGAGTACATTTAGGGCACAGTGTCGAAGACACATGGCGAGTTTCGTAACAATACACCAATGCGTTTTGTAAAAGATTGTGTTTTTTGACAAAATTCTAAATGGCAGATGCCCAAAATGGCCAATATGGTAAAATGTGTGTATCGTTCGACTCGCATGCTGCACCAAATCTAAAGAGACCAGTTGTGTGATTTTTGGCCAAACCGTTCAGAAGTTATAAGCAAAAAGAGGCATTTTGCATATCTCCTGACCACTAGGTGGCACTGCGCCGAAACTGTACAGGTAATCTCAGATCACGGTTGTCATAACATACACCAAGTTTGGTCAGAATATGCAAAAATGTTGCAGAGATATCGTCTCACGTCCATTTTGGCGTGCTCTTCGCTGAATTCGTTCGCACGGACGGTTTGACAAATAAGCTTGAATTGAAGGATGTAGTTTTTTCAGAAAATTCGAAATGGCGGAAAATTTTATGACGGAAAATGACATCATAGGGTGCAATCAAGTCATATTCCGCCGTATTTTGTTTCTAGCCCTAAAGGTTCAAAAGTTATTAACATAAACGTGAGTGAAACTTCAAACAGTTGGTGGCGCTAGAGGGATTGCGTTAGAGACTCCAAATTCGCTGTGGTGACAGTCCAGATGGTCCTCTATCTGTGTGCCAAATTTCATAACTTTCCCACAAGCGGCTCTATGGGCTGCCATGGACTTCAAGAGCAGAAGACGACGACGAATAAGAACACTAACGATTACAATCGTGATGACGTGATTGGCCTCTAAAAAACACATTGAAAACGTACTAGTTGGGAACCTCTGCTTTAGAAAAAAGAAAAACATAATGGGTCATTAATTTGTGTTCAGCGATTCTCCACTGGTTTTGCTTCTCGACCCTGATTTTCTATATTTGACATCAAGCAGTGGCTGAATGGTCACAATTGTTTGTTAAAAACATAGAAATGGGTATTTTAGACGAGGTGATCTCGGTATATTGTTGTGCCTGAATTATTTCAGAGAGATCCGAGAGGGAAGACAATAGTGGCACAGGTTGCTGGGATTCACAGAACGCACCAGTTGAGCGTCGTCGCTGTCAACACGCCGCGTCGGTGCCAGTGGATTTAGCTCTGTCTGCGGTTAAACGGATTGCTAAATGATGGGACAACGCATTCATCAAGGTGCTTCCCGTCTCACTGGACCTCAGCCAACGGCAGACAAGACGATGGAGCCGTGACCCCGAAACACGAGCGCCGCTAATAGTCTAATTACACGAGCTACGTCAAGAGTACATAGACAGCAAACACAAACGCTCTCATTCGAAGAGAAAGAGAGGAAATCCAACGCTGATCCGACCACCGACTCGCCACAATATGATCCCTTTTAAGCTCTTAGGCTTGATAGGATGCCAAGTGGCCCCGTGTCGAGTCCCTTGAAATGAACTGTGCTAAAGAGACTTGTGTTCAGTGGTTCTCAACTGGTTTTGCTTCACGTCCCTGATTTGATGTTTTAGACAGTGGCTGAAGACTGTGTACGGAATGGAAATGATCAAAGCTGAGTTTTCAGCATCATTACTCCAGTCTTCAGTGTCACACGATCCTTCAGAAATCACTCTAATATGATGATTTATGATTATCAATGTTGAAAACAGTTGTTATTTATTTGAAATGTAAATCTTTTGTAACATTATAAATGTCTTTACTGTCACTTTTGATCAATTCAATGCATCCTTGCTGAATAAAAGTATTAATTTCTTTCAAATAATAAGAAAATCGTACCGACCCCAAACTTTTGAATGGTATAGCAAAAATAATGACATTATTTTTAGTATAAACACACACACATTTTAACACATTAAGCATTTTTTTTCTTCTTTAATTATAGCATTATATATCAAAAAGTTAATTTTTGCATATAGCAAACATGCATTTTATAATTATTTTTCTTAAACTCACCAGTGCTGGTGACCTGGCTTCTTAATTAGCTTAACTAACAAGACTTCTGTGGTCGACCACCTTTACCACAAAAGACCATGATGGATGCCTGACCAGCCTCACCAGATTTTTTTATTTATAATTTTTTTCCTGCAGGGAAGATGCAATTCAGTTTAGCACTGGCATATGAATAACCCGTGCATGTCCGGTGGTTTAAACCCATGCATGTCCCAATATCATTTCCTTTGATCTGATACGCCTCGTGCCACTCGCTTCCCCCCAGCAGCGGATTGGCTTTCTCACTCCGTAACGGCTAACGTTTCAGCCTCAGGTCTCTGTCTCCAGCCTCCTTATCAGGTAACCTACCTGCCGAAAGTCAACTAGTAGAGTAAAGCTTCGACAGCGGCCCGGCGTGGACCTAGAAAGCCACTCTATTGTAACGTAAAGCCTTGAGTCAATGCGAAAAGCACAGACTCTAATGAGTGACCCAGCGGGGTAGCCATTAATTAGCCGAGATGGATAATTAGTAGTAATTAAGAGCGTTTTCACCATGCGTGCACGTTTGTTGTGTCAGGCATTGCGTCAGCCGAGCCAATTTGTAAAGGTTTGGGTTAATTATTTTAGAAAGTGAATCAGATACTTTTGAGTCCGTCATCTCATTAAGCATGTGAATGACAGGGGCCACGGAGCAGGTAACCTCGCCGCTTCCCGTTAGATCCGGAATCTAATATGGAGATGCAGAAATTACAGACAGGGCACGGGATGAATTATTCAGTCAAGACTGCCAGTTCACTGATTAATTAATCATCAAGCACCTCTCTGCTGGGGTTTATCTGAGAGCCAGGCAAATGGACTGTTTGCATTTCGCTGGATCTCTTTGTAGCGCTGGCTACGAGTTTCAATCAGCCAGAGACTTCAGAGTCATAAACATAAACGAGCGAGTAGAGACGTCGACTTGAATTTTGCATTTATCCTTAAAAACGGAGTCTGAGAGCGAAAGGAAAGCTGCAGCACTGCTAGAATTCAGCACACACCTGTCGAAACAAGCCTGTTATGGACAGTTATTGTGCATTTCATCCTTACCGAAGCAATAAACACTAAAACAACGAGATCGTGCCTTTTAACGGTGGTAAAACTCATTGTGCCGCATAGAATCCAGTAGCTTAATGCTAACGGCGGCAATAGCAGCGTTCATTAAATACATTTAGTATTTCTTACTAAATAATGCATTAACTAACCATGAACAATACATGTTTCCCAGTACTGATTCATCTTTGTCGTCAAGTGTTAATTATTATCTCATGTCCATTAAATAATTAACAGATACAACTTTTGATTTAAGTAATGCATCATGAAATTTACATTAAATGCTTTAAAAATATGTATCCTTGTTAGTTCATGTAACTAATGTGCTTGCATTTATTGTAAAGTGTCACCAAATTAACTAAAGTTCATTATTTACATATAGTTAATTAGTCTAAATGCAGGCTGATGATGGTGTTTTAATGGTTTGCAGTAACTTAATTACTATTGCGTTAGGGTTAGTGCTTTAAGTAACCAGACTTATAATTTTTGGTAACAATAAGGTCAAATTAGTTAACATTAGTTCATGCACTCACTAACTAACTAACTAACTAAGCAATATATTTTTATTAACTGTTTTGGTCACACTTTAGTTTAGAGTCCAATTCTCACTATTAACCACAACTTTTGCCTCAATAAACTCCTAATTACTGCTTATTAATAGTTATAAAGTAGTTAAGTTTATGTATTAGGTGGATTAAGGGATGTAGAATATGGTCATGCAGAATAAGGCATTAATATGTGCTTTATATGTACTAATAAACAATATATCCTAGTAATATGCATGCTAATAAGCAACTAGTTCGTAGTGAGAATTGGACCCAAAACTAAAGTGTTATTAATCTTTGTCATTAAAGTAAAACTGTTCATTGCTAGCAGATTAATAAATGCTTTAGAAGTATTGTTCATTGTTAAATCATGCAATCTAATGCCAACAAATGGAACTTATTGTAAAGTGTTACCCAATTAACTAATATAAGCATCATTAGACATTCATTAGACAAAATGCAGGCTGTTTGAATGGTTTGTAGTAACTTAATCACTATTAGAGTTAGGGATTTAAGTGACCAGGCTTACAATTTTAACCTGGCGTACAATAAGAGGCTGTTCAGTATCAGAGCAATGCACTTAAACAAGTTCAACCGATACACAATCACAGGTATACCGTAATGATTTTTGAGCCATTTTATATGTTTCCCCCCCCTAACTAAAGGTATCAACTGCAAGTCTGAGGTGTTGAGGCATTGATGGCGCAGATTTGGTCCAAAAGGAGCTGAGTTTTCCTGCACTAATCAAAGCTCAGGGAGCTGAATGAGTCTCGGGTTACAGCGAGGAGTTCGCAGCTGCCTGGCAGAAGAAGACGGCAGGAGGCCTTCGCTCGGTGTGACGGGGAAGGGGGGGACGCTCAGTGGGCCGTCAGCACAGCTGCTTTCTTCAGTCCATCACAGACCCCCAGCTCCTGACACGCTGAGGCCTTCTCTCGGAGACAGGGAGAGGTCAGCCAGCAGCTAAAGGTGGGGGGCTTTGAGGAATTGGAGGGAAAGGGAGTGAAAAAGAGAGAAAAGAGGCGAAAAGAAAAAGCTGTATTGATGTTTCCACCCCTGAATCCCAAGCCATGTTGAGTCATACGTACGGCAACCGACCAAGAGCCACAAGTCAAGCTCGTGGGGGGAAGGGGGTCCACCAAATCCATATCCATATGGTCTGGATCATGAGCGGTCCTCAACTGGCGGGTCGCGACCCAAAAATGCCTCGCAGGTCTGTTTGGAAAGGGTCACAAAGAGTGAAACGGTGTTCAACGCGAATAATGCCGAAAAAGTAGCCTTTGATACGCAAGCATCTGACAAATGCATATACAATTAGGCTTAAACGATTTCTGTATCGTTAATGGTTGAAATCATCTGTAACTTGGTAGAAGCCAGTCAAATTAGATGAATGCCGACCTGGACAAAAATATCCAGGATAAAAGAAAATACAAACCAAATTACATCCAAATGAGGATGAACACTGCGCTGCAAACATCATTATATTGCATATTTATGCATTCATCCAAAATGACAAGAGGGCATTTTGCATGCAACATATTGCAAGATAATAATAATAAAACGATAAAAATGCATATATACAGTATATAAATGTAGTTCAAACAATAGATTCAGCAATGCAATGCAATACAAGGATGCTAAATGTATGGGCAACTTATAAAATGCATACCTGGATAACAGTACATGCCAGACTGCATAAATGTAAATGTGAGCATTTCATCATAGCAGATGTTTTACCAGTTCCTGGTTGTTTTTGGGGGGCTCTTAAAAGTGTGAAATTGACGTCACAGCTCAGAATAGTCGCTTAATGAAGGTCTCGTGGTGCCATCAGTCAATCAGCACTGTCAGGACGTAATAAACGCAAGGTAATTAGTCACATGACATTTACGGCTTTGGCGATTGACTAAAACAATGTGCAAAAGTTGCATGCAGTGCAGCCGAGCTGATGAATGGGAACGCTGACGGTTAGAGAACTCCAGGTATTGACGTGCTTTTCAAAGAAAGCATTTCGCCATAAATAATTTGGTTCTCATATTGAGTCACGACTTGATTACCAATTTAAAACCAGGATCCCGAAGCAAAACCAGCGCAAGGGCCGCTGGTCAGAATGATCTACGACCTGCCAAATAAATCAGCGGCACACTTCGCACGCACATATTTAATGCAAATGCAAATGTTAGTAAATGTCTTCAATGACATTTAGCGCTTTTACTTTCTCAATGAAGGCTGATCTGTATAACAATCAGTCAATTACGTCGTGTGGTCTCCCTCCCACCGCACGGCCAGATAAGGCACATGGAAGTCTTTACAACCCATCCAAAACCATTAGAGATAATAGAAGCGTTAAGTGAATCCAAGCAGCCTGAAGCGGCCAATGCCACCGGGTTCCTCGGCCCATAGAGCGCAAACAAAAGGAAGTTTCAGACGACCCGGGTACGCGTCCACCCTAACGGGGACCGAAAGAAAAAAATTATAAAGATTGCGAAGCATTCCCAAGCACAAGAGATCCTCTCCATCCCCCTTTTCCTCATGCTCTCCTGAAGAAGAAACGTCTCTCTCTTTTCAGGCAGCTTGCTTTTGGATGAGCTCTCTTTAAAAAGATAGCAAAATCTTTGTTTATTCCCATTGTTCAAGGGGTGGGGGGTAGATTTTCCCCCTCTTTCTCTCTCTATGCTGATTTCCATCGGCTCTGCCCAGCTATTTAAGTGTGCATTGTGAAGGCTGACCTATGAAAAATTCAGAGGACAGACAAGAGACCCAAGCCAGTGGCCCTCCACTGTTGGGCTCCTTGGGGATCGCTGGACTGTGGGAGACACTGCCATTTGCACACCAATTGCTGAATCCCATTCTTGAAGCCAAGCTGGGCTTAGATACCCCTCCTTCTCCTCCTCCTCCTCCTCCACTTTCTCTCCCGTTCTCCAGCAGCCCCACCATGGTGTTCCTCTGTGAGGGGAGATGAATAGGAAAACCTGCTTTGGGACTGAATGAATGCACAGACTGTCAAAGCTCTCAAAGGCCTGCAATTTTAGAGCCACTTGTGTTGCATATTAACATGTATGTGAGGACTAAACCATGTGGTCGAGCTCCGGCCAAAACACGCGCTGGGGAACGGCAAAGCGATTGGCGTCTTAAACAAACATGCGTCGCGAGCGCTATCTTGCCTGGAAGAGCCAAACGGCTTAATGTTGGATGCTGGACAAATCAAATCAGTTTTTAATAAGCTTAAGTGAGACGTAATGACATCAGGAGGGCGGATTAATTAAAACGCTGAGCGATCGATCGAACCCAACTCTTAAAATGTGCAGATCTAATTTAAGCGCTTATAAACTCGTCTTGTCTGTGCTTTTAAATCGACAAATTCATGCTGTCGATGACTGATGCAACGCCGAAAACCAAATGAGTTTGTAGTAAAAGCAGCTCTCATAATGATAATCAACAATTGTAAAAGCAGAGGTTTGCAGTCATCTCCAAATGGGAAAACTGTCTCACTGTAGCTCCAGTAAATTGGAAAAACAAGAGCAAGAATGTCTGGCGCCAGCCAAAGAAAATGCACCTTCGGCCTAACTGCACTAGGACATTTTTCAGACTGCGTTTCCTGTTAGAGATTCCGTCTCTGAGACGGTGCGTCACACTTGGGAATCAGGATCGCAGCGGTATTGACTCCTCGCGCTGCAACAGAGACGCAAATATCAAAGACGTGTAAAGGGCACAAAACACACGACTGATGATACAACACTGTGACATCGCAACTGAAACGTAGCATTTATCTGGTTTCATGCATGAGTTTTTGTTGCATTTATGTGGCATTTCTCATATCTCAACAACCAAAAAATAAATTATGATTTTTTTTTTTGGTTGCAATTTATTTTATGTACATATAGCAATTACAATCACTGGGTTATAGCTAGGTACTAAACCTGAATCTACACCTAAACCCCTGGTATAGTACTTTCTTGAGTAAGTACACTGTAAGTACGCGTACTGTAAAATAAAGTGCAACAAAAAAAAAATCTGTTGCAGGTCTGATTATTAACAGCAAAAGGCAACTTATTATATAATGATGCATAGTTAGGCAAATAAAATGAGTATTATCAACTTGTAAAAGAGAGAAAAAACACCATCTAAATGATCTTTTAATCGTTTAAAGTCATGCATGCAAGATGGTAACACTTTAGTTTAGGGTCCAATTTATTAGTACTTATAAAGCACATATTATTGTCTTATTCTGCATGATCATATTCCACATCCCTTAATCCACCCAATACCTAAACTTAACAACTACCTTACTGACTATTAATAAGCAGTAATTAGGAGTTTATTGAGGCAAAAGTGGTAAATAGTGTGAATTGGACCCTCAACTAAAGTGTGACCATCCATTAATATACACACACACATTTTTTTTGGTCATGTTACACAGTGTCCGGTGTTTGTTTCAAGTATTCGGCTGGTAGCTCACACTTCTGCTGATGTTTATGCATTTACAAAGTTGTTTATTCCATATTAATAATTGTGCATATTCCTCTGGGGCCTGTGCAGTTCATGTTAATATTACTGCATTTCAATATAGTGTTTCTGTTCAATATGTGTCCTTAAAAGAAAACCAGTTTACTATAACATCTTCTCAGTGTAATGCGTACACATGCACATTATACATTCTTCTAGGAAAACGTGAGGTTTGGAAACGGCCCGTAGATGATTTGCAAACACGATAACTATTGCACTGTACGCTCAAAATTTGACTTCACATCCTTGAACGAGTTCCACTATCAATAAGCAATGATTTACGTAAAGAATACCGGAGTAATCACGATCAATACTCCAGAGACTTCAGCAGTCTCCAAGCCCGTCCAAACCACTGGAGATTTGTAGCCGAGCATTTCACAAACAGTCTCCTCGTTTGACTCCTCTCTCTCTCTCTCTCTCTCTCTCGCTCCCAGTTGAAACTATTTTCCCACTGTTTAAGATTAGTTCAGGGTAAACATAAAGAAGGCATTTCTCAGGCATATCTCGAACCCGGTGCCCCCTTAATCAAACAAAAATGGATCTAATCATACAGAAAACGCTTAAAACAATTTAGGACCTTGAAGCGGTAGCCCTCGCTACAGACGGAGCGTGCTAATTTAGCTTCTCTCACGGGAAGAACGCCACAATTCATAGGAAAATATTTAATGAGATGACAGCTGAGGTTTCAGAACAGAACATTCGGAGGAAAAGGCATAATTTACAACATATTTATTGTTAATAAGTGATTCATAATATACAGGTTATTTACAACAACAACAAAAAAAAACTCTGCGGGCACAAATAACTTCACTTTAAGCTTCGTGTATATCACAATAATGAAAGAAAAAAAAAACGGAGAAAGGAGGTAGAACAAGGAAACAGAGAGGTGTCGAAGACCAAAAAATTGGTTAAAGACCTTTTTCTCTCCAGAAGAAAACCCATTTTCTTAAAAGGAAAGTCTTTTGTCTTCAACCATTGTCCTCGCTTGAATAGCCTGCCAATTCCGACTAAACATATTCACCATCAGTTGGTTTAAAGGCAGAGGGAAGCTCAGGGTCTCAATGGAGGCTTGGTAAAAGAGGGAAAACCCAAGCAAAGGAGAGTTTCGACTTGAAACAATGGCATTCCGATGCCGGCCAGGCGGGTCACAAAGGGATGTTCTCAGGGTGAATATCAAATTTCCAAAAACAGTAGGGAGAGGACAGAACCCCCACTGGCCTTTTAAAGTCAAAAGGTTGACCCACCACAGACACATGGAGACTGTGCTGGAGACCTCGGAGAACGGGAAGCTTTAGAACCCGTGGGACGGAATTCTGTCTTTACTGGGAATTCCGAGGAGTTCTAAATCATAACATAACCGAAAAAGACGCTCTCCGTTGGACACCGGTAAAGGAGCTTTGTTGAACAAACAGGGATAATAAATATTTATAGAGAGAGCGGGATGCTCTTGTACTAACTAGTTAAACCCTCACTTGCAAGTCTTAAAAAAAAAATGAGGTAATCCCAGCAAAACAAAAAAACAAAAACGGATTTAGAAGATAAAAATACACTAAAAGCAATTGAGCCTCGCTGTCCAAGATTCCAGTCTGGTGTGCTTGTGTATTTCCTGTATCCCATTGTCTCTCCTCTCTCCAGTCAATCTACAGAGGTTTTGTTGGCCCGAAGACTTGCTCTACGGACACCCGGAGAGCTTTGCGGCTTCTCTGGGGCTAGTAAAAAAAAAAAAAGTATCCAATTACTGCTGGAAAACACCAAGCCAGCCATCATCATCATCCTTACAGTTACGGAAAGCAGCCAGCGAGGTCCCAAAGTGGTTGGAGTTGTTCTGGATGAGTTTAAGTCGCATCTGGAAGTGAGAGGAACAGCAGGGGCCCCTCATCCCACCCCCATCCCCGCGTCCCGAGGTTTTCCGGACACCGCGGGTGGTTTCCTCCAGGTCCCACCCCCACCCTCACCGCGAGATCGAGCAGCACCTGTGGAGAGACGCGACACATGTCAATCACCCCGTCGCCATGGAGTCGCCGCCGCCGGCTCGCGGGAATATCGACGGGAGCCGGCGCTCGAGCGGCGGGAGACAGATGGCACCGCGTCTGCGGATCGCTCCGTGGAAATTAAGCGAGTCGGTGCAGATCGTGGCCTTCGTTCCTGAAGTCGTTTTCTCATTTCATAATAAAATTAAGAGTTTAAGCCTTGAAGCAAATCAACAAGATCTGAGATGAACCATGATATTACAAACGCTGATTGAACGCAATTACATATCCCATAATGCACTGCGAATGATGAAAACATTGGTGCAATATAAAGCTATTGACTTAAATTATTTATTATTAGTATAAAACTAAATATTTTATAATCATATCAGGGTTATTAGTTACCAAAAAAAAAAAATATATATATATATCTATAAATTTAAACATTAAATACATTAAATAGAAATAAATATTTCTCATAATCATTTAGTTTAATTTGATGTACCAAAATAAAATTAAAACTGAAATAAAAACTTAATAGATAAAAATGACAAAAACATAAAACTTCAACTAAAATTAAAACTAAAACAGAAAATATATAAATAAAACGAACTCAAATTATTAATAGAAACTATAATAGTATCTCTTACGTAACATTATTATAAAATGTATTATGCACAACATATGTACTTGTAAATATATCGTAATCAGTATGTTTTAAATCATTATATTTTATGTTTATTGCAAAATATTCCGATATATAAGTAGTTTTAGAGTGTGAGGAGGCGGACTCGATTACATCATCCGCAGTGCTTCATGGGAGTGGGCGGCGACTGATCAGCTTTTTTGGAGCAAATTCTGTTTCCATGGTAACAGTGCGTTCTCTGATTGGTGGATCACTCTCTTAGAATTTGGCTAGTAAACACACTAATTTTTGCTCACGAATATGAAATCACACCAGCAAACATCACTTAACCTCAAGAGCTCATGTTAAAAGTCATCAATTCCTTTTTTTTTAAAAAACACTTCTGAAACCGGAGTGATTGATATATCTGATAGATTTGATTGTCTTACCTTTTTTTTTCTTCAGTAATACGCTAAGGAGAGCCATCAGAGGAGCGCTCCTACCCATGTCCTGTGAGGAGACACAAGGGAAAAACTTATTAAAATCACATTACTAATGCTTAGGATTAAACATACGCAAGGTTGACACATTTCAGTGACTTCAATTGAGTCTTCTCTCATATCCCGGCCAGTCTTTTCCATATGATGAAAGCTCTAAAATGATTTGCACACTTATATTTCTGAAATACAAGTCATTTTATACAAGTCTGTGACTTCCAGAGCGACTTATTTAATGTAATTAATGTCAAGCATAGCAAAACATGTGCAAACTGCACATCTGTACGCACGTTTATCTGAAATGCACATTTCCCACAGTTTCGCTTTAAATAAATTGGTTGAGAATGAATTTTGCTTGATTATATTTGGTTACACTTCATGTTAAGATGACAAAGTTACATTGTACTTCCTCAAATAAGTACTGAGTAATATGCATTAACTATGTTAACTATGCTTTAGGGTTAGTTACTTGTAATTATGCACAATTTACTGTTATTACTATTGTACGTCACCTTAAAATAAAGTATAACCATTTATTTTTCATTCCTGTTTGTTGTGAATTCTGTTAAACTTAAAGGATCTGTTGTGGATTGAAGGGAACCAAAATACAAGTTTATATAGTGTTTATAATGTTTGAAAACATTACATTTTCTGGTATTTCAGAAAATCATTTCTGAATGTAATAATAAAATGTGACTTAAACACACTGATGTGACTTGAAAATTGTGAAAATCTTTACCCTTTATTCAAATATTAAATAAAAATTTCGGTCACACTTTATATTAGAGTCCAATCCAATTCTCACTGTTAAATAACTATTAACAACAACTTATGCCTCAATAACCTCCTAATTACTGCTTATTATAGTTTGTAAGTTTATGTATTGAGTGGATTAAGGGATGTAGAATATGATCATGCAGAATAAGTGCTTTATAAGTACTAATAAACAGACAATATCCCGGAAATATGAGTGAGAATTGGACCCTAAACGAAAGCGTTACCAGATTTTCTCTAAGCATATTGCGTAGTTGTCGATTGTTTTATTTGTTATGTAACTCAAATGACAAATGGCGTGACACTTTTAGGCCAAACTGTCATATTAAAGAAATTACGAACACGTGCAAAAACAAGCGAGAACCAACAAAATATGAATTGATCATATTATAGTCAGTGAGCTTTTTGTTTTTCTATGCATTCTTTTTCTAGCTGTAGTTTGCCAGATAATTTTTTTTTTTTTTTTTTTTTTTAGATAATTACCTCAACCAAGTTCAGGGTCTCGTTCTTCCCTCATATTTCCTCATAATTTGATGGAAACAGAACAATTTTTCAATATCCCTTTTGGCCACTTTTTACTCCAAGTGCCCGTTCACAGTTCACTTCACATGGAAAAGAGCAGCCAGGATACTCTTCAAACTCTCTTTTTTTTACGCACGTAACCGTTAATTTCCGCCAGAACTGTTCTCATCTTCGTGCAAATCATCCCCCGACAGTGCAGACTTCATTACTCAAACGCCAGGATTGTGTCCATATCATTGTTAAGCGCTTATATCGCGGGTCTCTCAACGGCAGCCAGCAGAACTGCGGGGGAACGCAGTGGGTTCCTCCCCACACAAGAGCGTGGAAATAGCTTGGCACCCGCACGCTCTTTTACATAAACTAGTCCCTCTAGAACCTGTTTTTATATGCTGTTATATGGTTTGAATTTCCATTGACAAATTAGAATGAAATTATTCTAAAATATTCTAAAGAGAGCGCGGGACCCCGGCCAAGGGATATGAAAGAGCTTTTCACAGTTTTCGAGGGCCCAGAGCACTAAAGGAGTTTCACATCAGAGCCCCGGGGCCGATTCCCCCCCTCACCCGTGGACAGGGATCGCCTTCATGAGCGCCGGGCCTGAATCTGGAAGAGGGGAAGGACTGGGAACGAGGGCCAGCTGTGGGGCCCAGTCTGTCTGGATGGCTGACTGCTCTGTCTGGCTCTTAGACGGGTTCTCTTGGCCAGCGAAACACATGCACTAAAGCCTACGCATGGAAAAGCAACACCCTTCTGCTCCATACGCCGTTCACAGGCAGGCTCTGCTCACTCACGAAACGAGGGGGGGAGAAACTTGTTGGTTTATGTTTCTGTGGGTGGGGTGGCTAAGAAGAAACATTAATGATCTTCGAGACACGTATGAGTACAACAACATATGAGGTGACACGGAAAATCTGCATCTTGGCTCTGGGATGATCTAGCCGTAACGGTTCTGGGCGTTTAAAGCACTTTGGGGGGGGTTTTTAAACACAATTTTTTTTTTTTTTTTTTTTTTACTCATTTTTAAACTTATTTTAATTGTAACACTGAAACAAGCATGTTCTGTAAAGCTGCTTTGAAACAATTCGAGTTGTGAAAAAGTGCTATGTAAATTAACTTCTGTTAAACACACAAATCTTCCCCTGCGACATTATTGCGTTAAATTACCGAAATGTTGACTAGAAATTAAATGTATTTGCATATCGTTTCGGAAACACAGTATACAGTAGTGGCCAAAATCTTTACCCTTTATTCAAATATTATTAGGGTTTAGATTATAGGGTTCAATTCTCACTATTAACTTTTGCCTCGATAAATCCGTTTCAGAGCAGCTTTACAGAAAATCGTGATGTTAATGTTTATAATATCTTTAAAACATTTTAGTTGCATTACAGCTGGGTGATAAAATATTAAAATATAGAGAGTTTTGATGGGAATTTTCAGTGATGGATTATAGCACTTTTATGTCGTAGCTTGGCGTTATTTATTAATAATAATAATAATAAAAAAAGAAGATTTTATGGAAAATAGCAGCTTGGACATTCTTCCTAATGTCTCCTTTTGTGCTTCACATAATAATAATAATAATAATATTAGGTAACACTTTAATTTACAGTGTCTGTTACACACGTTACATGTAGTTACTATTGTTATATGTAGTTACTATCGTTTCGGAAACACAGTATACAGTAGTGGCCAAAATAAAGTCTGGCTTAAGAAAAATTGCCATCTTTACCCTTTATTCAAATATTATTCGGGTTTAGATTATAGGGTTCAGTTCTCACTATTAACTATGTCTTTTGCCTCGATAAATCCGTTTCAGAGCAGCTTTACAGAAAATCGTGATGTTAATGTTTATAATATCTTTAAAACATTTTAGTTGCATTACAGCTGGTTTGATAAAATATTAAAATATAGAGTTTTGATGGGAATTTTCAGTGATAGATTATAGCACTTTCATGTCGTAGCTTGGCGTTATTTAATAATAAAAAAATAAAAAAATCACCATGCATTTTTGATTTTATGGAAAATAGCAGCTTGGACATTCTTCCTAATGTCTCCTTTTGTGCTTCACATAATAATAATAATAATAATATTAGGTAACACTTTAATTTACAGTGTCTGTTACACACGTTACATGTAGTTACTATTGTTATATGTAGTTACTATCGTTTCGGAAACACAGTATACAGTAGTGGCCAAAATAAAGTCTGGCTTAAGAAAAATTGCCATCTTTACCCTTTATTCAAATATTATTCGGGTTTAGATTATAGGGTTAAATTCTCACTATTAACTGTGTCTTTTGCCTCGATAAATCCGATAAATCCGTTTCAGAGCAGCTTTACAGAAAATCGTGATGTTAATGTTTATAATATCTTAAAAACATTTTAGTTGCATTACAGCTGGGTGATAAAATATTAAAATATAGAGTTTTAATGGGAATTTTCAGTGATGGATTATAGCACTTTTATGTCGTGGCTTGGCGTTATTTAATAATAATAATAAATAAAAAAATCACCATGCATTTTTGATTTTATGGAAAATAGCAGCTTGGACATTCTTCATAATATCTCCTTTTGTGCTTCACATAATAATAAAAATATTAGGTAACACTTTAATTTACAGTGTCTGTTACACACGTTACATGTAGTTACTATTAGGTTACACTGTCATTGTTACAGTGTAATTATATATTTAAGTACTGAGTAATATTAAGCAACTGCATGCACTTACTATAGGGTTAGGGTTTGGTTGAGGGTTAGTTGCATGTAATTATGCATAATTTACAGTTATTACTATAGTAAGTACATGTAACAAATGTAACAAGGACACTGTAAAATAAAGTGTTACGACTCAAATGTATGATTACACTGTAACACAGACAGCTTAAAATAAAGTGTAACCTAATCATCACACAGGGCTGGTGAGTAAACAGTGAGAGAATTATTATATTTTTAGGTCAACTTCTCCTCAATGTTTAGCATGGAGAGATGATGCACAAATCAAAGTGATGCGTCTGACGATACAGGCCTGTCCCTTGACAAAATGCTAAAGCGGAATTCAATACATGCCAAGACAAGACCATGTTTTTTCTTCTTCTCGTTTTCGCCCTGACATTCCTCACGGAAAAATGCAGTGTATCACACGGACACGAGAAGACACTAATTAATTCCGCTCGGCAAACAAACACTCCCACAAAAAAGGTGTGCATCTGCACATGCAACGCTCACATTGCTATCGATCACGCAAACGGGAGATATTAGCTGAATGAATTTAATTAGAAACAGCCCCGTACTGTATGCAAATGACGACCACAATTACAACAGATGAAGACAACCGAGTGCTTATGATAGATGAGAGAAAACCTTCAAAGCTATGGATGGTTATTTTAGGATATGCAACTTGCACACTTGCCTTACAAATGTGTTTTTAACAGAGCCACTGAGATATCTAGCTTTCCTGACAAACAGGGAAGAACGTTCAAAGCGTAATTTTGCAAAGGACCTGCAAGTTACACAGCGTTTGGAGTGTACACTGTTTGCTCACATTTTGCACACAGATATCAAGCCCTCTTTTCTCCTCACATCACTGACGTCCCTTCCTCACAAAACGCATCCCTATACCTGTGTTTCTGGAGTGTTGTTCTGAGTCGCTCTCCCAGGAGACCATTGCATCTTCTCCTTTGTTTTCTGTCTGTTCTGGCCTTTTAGTGTTTATTCTCAGAGCCACAAAGCTGTCAGAATATCCGACAGCATCTGACAACCTTCTCCATTTATTAGGCAAAATAGTGAGAAAAAAAAAACAAAACAAAAAAACGCTCAGAGTTGGAGATAGCTAGGACTTTTTGATCGGACTGCATTCTGATAGCATGCTTCTTTTTTTTGGCAACTTACATCTGTTCTAGATTTGGTCAAGATCACGCTCCTGAAATTATTGCAGTTTTTAAATGATAAAATATCTTTATTTAGCTGGTAATGATGGAATTTATTTTTATTTTTTTTACAAAAAGGTGTGTATATATCTATATATATATATATGAAGAGCTCAGATGCAAAAGCCTCTAAGTGCCATCTGAAATTGTCTTCTAGAATGAATTTAAGTTCAGTAATTTCACTTAAATGACAATTAATAGGTAATTTGCATTGCCATTTAAGTGAAATTGCTGAACTTAAATATACAAGCTTGATAAAAATGATCATTCTAGAAGAAAATTTCAGATGGCACTTAGAGGCTTTTGCATCTGAACTCTTCATATATACACACACACACACACATATAAATATAAAATAAAAATAAAAAGCATACACTCTAAAAAATGCTGGGTTGTGTTAACCCAATGTTGGGTCAAATATGGACTAACCCAACGTTGGGTTAAAAATTCAATTTAAAAATGGACAAACCCAGCCGTTGGTTTACATTTTTAATGTAACCAATGCAATTTGTCAATTTTTAAATTGCATTTTTGTCCATTTTTGATTTTGTCCAAAATGCAATTTGTCCATTTTTAAAGTGCATTTTTTAACCCAACGTTGGGTTAGTCCATATTTGACCCAAAATTGGGTTAACACAACCCAGCAGTTTTTAGAGTGTATAACAAAATACAAACAGCTAAAGTGATGCAAAAAGTCGAGATAAGGCTACTGCATTTCTGAAAAAACATGTCTTTTTTTTTTTTTTTTTATAAAACAAAACTCAATACCCCGTGCAAAAGATGGAAATAGAGATAAATGCATAAAACAGATCTGTGGTCTCTGGTGTGTTTGTTGTGAAGGGAATACCGTGCAACTGGCTGTTGTCAAAGCTTTTGGAAGTTTTAAGTTACAAGCGCTCGAGATATTCCTGTAAAAAGAAAATAATGTCGACCCTCCAGAAAATCAAACACATCCCCTCATGAATATGATGCCACACGTCTGATTATGACATATCTGATGACGGCGCGCAATTACAGGACCGACGGGACCAATCAAGAAGCATGAAGTGACAGAAAGGAGAATTTGGAGTTAAAACCACATTGAATCTTGGCCTTGCGCCCGATGCCTGCGTTTAACTCTCACAACACCACGTTTGTTATCAGGTCTCAAGGGTTAATATCGCCACTGCGAGCTCTAACGTGCCTGTAGTCAAATTAATGGCAAACTTGGCTGCACTAAACCTCCTTAGACAATGTTTGTTTCCAAAATAACACAATAACACCCATGGTCTTTGCTGTGGCATTCAACGAGAAATTCAGGGAACTGGAGCTGCGTGACCTACGATGCTCTTGACTGATATTTTACACCGTTGACAATACATCTGAACAGCCGTGTAACGTTTCTAGTAAATAATTTCATAAGAAAGCCTGGGGTAAAAACACTGAACATATTAAACACTGGAGACATATTTCCACTGTTTACAGAATAAAACTGCTCCTTACTGAATGTTTTCAGTTTATTTGCACTTAAATTTAAAACACACACACACACACACACAAAAAAGGATCTGTAGTTAAGATCTAAATGCACTTCACTCTTATTAAGATCTTAATTAAAGATCCTGTCTGTGCAAGATAAAAATTTAAGAGTCAAAACATTTAGTTTGCATAATGTTAAACTCCTAAAATGTAGGGTTACTGTAGTCACTTGCATGTTTAATAATGCAGGAATATTAATACTACTATTAATCACTATTGCTATAACAGTAATATCAGTGGTTTCTCCTGCTAGTGCTACTAATTTCACACACACACACACACACACACACACACACACACACACACACACACACACACACACACACACACATATTTATATGACATTTCTAATAAAATTGCAATTTGTATTGCAAATTGCAGAGCCCAACAAACTTTCTCTGCTGTCAGTGGGTTAATTATTATTTTGCTTCCTGTTTTCTGTCAGCTGAAGACTGAGTGTTTTAAAGTGTGCTAATTAAAGCTCACTTCTGGGTGACAGATTAGTTGTAAATGGGTCCCTGTGCCTGAGGTTAAGCTACCTTGGGTTGTTCATTATTCAACCATTAAGCCATCAAAGTAAACTCAACAGTCCATAAAAACACCAATTCATCAAGCTCTCACTGCAAGTCAATGAAGTTTACCTTCTTTGTTGTCGCTCTGGCCCCGTGCTCGATCCCAGAATCCCAGGCACTTTTCATTACTGGGGTCCTCTATCAGAGCCTTGTTTCCAGGGACGTACCAGTTGGCATGTTGCTCTGTCATGAGAGAGTCAAGGTCAATGGTATTCACCGAGCCCTTGCCTGTGGCCGGGCTAGACGTGGCCAGGGCGCACTCCCCGTTCAGACCGGCCTGGCACTCGGCCTTTTTCCCCGCTTTCCCTCCCATCGGCTGGTCCTCGGAGATGCTGAACTGCTGCCTTTGCAACTGGATCTGAGCCTGCAAAATCTCCAGAGGATGAACCTCGTCCTGGCCCGTGTTGCTCAGCGGCGTCCGCACCTGATCCATGCACGGGGCGTCGCTGTAACCCGCCCTGTTTTCAGAGTTACACTTCACGCCCGCTCTGCAAGGCCTCGGGTCCTCAGTGCTGTAGTTTGGGCTCGCTTCGTCTAAATAATCCATGCACGGTGAAACGCCATCCGATTTGCCGACGCTTTGAATTCCACTGTCCATTGAGGTGGCGAGGTCGGGTTTCCCGAAAGAAGGGGAGACCAGCGACCTCTCCGGGGTCTTCCCTCGGCTCTCCAAGCCGATGCCCACAGCCGAACCCTGCTGACTCGGACTCACCACGGGGTTTCCAGCGCCGCACGGAGGAGAGAAGTTTCCGGGACTGATGTGCCCACTGTCTCGCCTCTTCTTCCCTCTCCCCTTGCCCGTTGCCATTTTCCCCTCACACCCAGACTCCATGTTGTCGTTCGGGGAGAGGGTGCTCGCTTCCCTTTTCGCCATCTGGCCCGTACCACTTTGACCTGTCGTCGTATTGTTGTTGTTATTCCCAGAGCAAGGCGTTTGACTATTCTGAGAAGCATTGCTCTGGAAATACTCTGCCCCTGGGCCGCCACTGCCACTGCTATTTATGTCCTGCTCAACCTGACCTGCTTTGCGTTTGGCCTCATTTTGACTTTTCTTATTAAAAGTCACATTGAGGTTTGGGGCCCCAAGGCTGGCGATCATATTCTGGCAGGCCGTGGAAAGAGCTGCCAGACAGCTTTGGCCAAACACACTGTCTTTTGTACTGGCTTTGTTCAAATTCCCCAAAGAGAGGGCCCCAAGCTTATTGACTGACAGGTGCTGGCTGGAGAGGTACTCGGGATGGGCGGGATAGTTCCCTGGAGAGGAGCTAAATCCTGGAGGATTGCTCTGGGGGGCTCCCTGTTGACTCGGCCCTCCAGGAGGGAAACTGTGTTGCCTTCTCATCGCCATTCCTCCGAATTCAGCCGGCCTCCTGTCCGACTGCATGTTGCTCTCATCAGGAGACTGCATCTGCAGAGGATTGCTGACATTATTCTCGAATGGATGATGCGCTCCGGGAGAATTCAAAGACTGCATGTCCATGCTTGTGATGCCTTGTCTAAAAATAATATTGTGTCCGTTCTCCGCCTGCTCCAAGGCATGCGTGTTAGTTTCTCTACAATGCTGTTGTGGCTCGGGAAACCATGAGTTTTCTTGAGGTAGGTGGGGGCTGTCAAAGTTTCCGTGAAAATTTGCATGCTTCTTCTCGAAATTGGACTGAGACACACTACCCAGAGGGCCTCGGCAGACCATGCCGTTTGATGTGACGTCCCCGTGGAGACTTAACTGTTGCAGGTCGGGTTGCCTCATTCTCTGTTGCTGGCTTCTCGATGCCATTTGTTTGATAATCATCGCTGCGTTTTGCCGCCGTTGCTGTTGTTGTTGCTGCTGCTGCTGCTGCTGCTGAGGGCCGGAGCTCAAAGGTAGGGGGCCTGATGGAAACCCATCCGTCACATGAGATGTGAAGTCCCCCATGGGAGAGGGGAAAGCTGAGGGGGAGAGGTGGCTCTCAAGATTGGGCCGATTATGTAAGCTGTTGCTTAGGGGGCTGCAACTCTCTCCAGCAGAGCCATTTGGGAGATCAAACCGTGGCCTTTTCGCCATATTTAAATAAGGCAGTGAGCTGAGGTGAGGGTGATGTGGGGGTTGCGGGGCAAGTTGGGGGACATCAAACACCGGCTCCCCAAAGGGATGCATGTTGTGGTTATTCAGTCTGTGGATGGGCCGATCCAGGTGGCCGTGCTGAACGTGAACCATCGGGCCACCGCTTTGAACGTCCGCGTTGTTCGCGACATAGTCCGGCGTGTGATAAAACCGTGGAAGTGCGGGGGAACTGGGATTCTGCCTGGCAACCGGTCCGGGTCTTTGCTGCGCCATGAGGTGGTGCCTAGCGTTAACCCCTGGATCAATTTTCCCTCTGTTCCCGAATCGGTCCGAAAACACGTTTTGCTGAGGTAGCTGCTGGTCGACTTTCGAGCCGCCCATCATTGGCCCTCGGGAACCAGTTCTATTGCAAGTGGAAAAGGGACCCCCTGCCACTTGGTTCCCCGTTTCACAATAGGGCAGTTTGTGCTCTGAATTATCCGGGGTGGAGAATCCTGTCATATCGAAATTCCCCGTCAGAGGATCACAGGGAAAACAGTGCTCGGATCCCGCCATCCTGCCCTGTGGGAAAAGCCTGTAATGTTCAAGTCTGTGGGTTTCGGGGGACGAGGACGGCAGGCCGTGGAACGAAGCGGCGCGGTTCGGTGACTGGTCTAGTGGAAGACAAGGAGCTGGAACCGCATTGTTAGCGTTCGGATGGCCGTGTGGTTGAAACTCAGGCATGGCCGCCATTCTCTGTTGATGCTGCTGCTGTGAAATGCATTCTCGTGACTGCGCCTCTGCGAGCTGCTGACTGAACCCTCCTTCAAACATATGCGGGTGACCTGCGTTGCTGCTGTTGAAAGCCATGTGTCTGTCCCCATGCAGGCAAGAGGGGACACTGTCCTGATACAGATGTGAATGCTGCTCGTGGTTAGGAGCTTGATGGTTGAACGGTCCTTGCATGTGGAGTTGATGTTGTGGCTGAACTCCCATCGTGAGCATATCCCCGTGGCCATGAGTCTGGAATCCATACTGGTCTCTATTTGAGACAAAGTTGAGTCCCTGCATAGGGGATTCATTTAGGGGACCCATCATCGGCTCCACAGCTACCGACGGCCCTTTCATATGAAATCCGGCACTGTTATAATTAGAGTTCATTTTCAGTCTACAGGGATTAAATTCCTTTTGTTTGTTTGTCACTGCAAATCAAAAAAAGAGATCAAATTAAATCAAACAAATCCATTTTTTTTGTGTGTGTACTTTCAAAGAATATTTGTGTTTCTTTGACCTCTCAGGAGCACACGTTAAGAGCTCATTTAATAATCCCTAATAATTATATAATTTCAACAGCACTATTTATTAATCGTTAAAAATAATACAAAGTTTTCGTGTCACATGCATGTGCATTTTGATAAATATTAAATGATGCGAAAGTATGAGATCGGATGACAATTGGAAGTACCTCAAATCCAGCACAAGCATAAAAACGCGAAGTCCTCTATGGATATCCTTAATGCAACGATCCTGGAAAACGTGCATCTTAATAAAACTCCTCGTTTACATCATTATTCGATGCGTAACGTCCCCAAGTCGTTCAACACATATCCAGAGGAGTGCAGACCAGCGCGCGTAGCACATGTCCCATGTTCACATCTCCAATGCAATGCGCGCGATCCCGACGATATATTCTATATTAAAAACACTTACATGCATTCAAAAGGAGTAAATGAATGCATTAAATCGGCGGTTCTCTGAGGAGAACTTCGCGCGTGCGTTCAGTCCAGCGAGGAGACCCAATGCGCCGCTGTGGGTGAGCGCGCGTTTATAAACTGGAGAGCCCAGGATCCCTTTTGTTGCCACAGTATGAAATGCATTTAGCACAAAAATTAATCGGCATTTTCTTTAATATTGTCCGTACTGTACGCGCTTTTCCATCAAAATAGTTCTGGCTCCAGGAAGATTTTCTCATTTATCCGTGTGTCGGATGTGTTGAGCCGCGGGCATCGGCAACAAGTTTGACATTCCCTCATCTGTTCCAGAGCTGATTCCTCACCAATGCCGACACAGGCACACATGCGCAGGGGGCGGGGCTTCGCGCACCAGGGCGGGGCTTGACGCACAGGGGGCGGGGCTTTGCTTAAGGACGCTTAAAAGAGATGTATAACGCATTAATAAAATATAATAGGTTAATAAGAAACAACACTTCTAGGTCTTAAACGTCTTTCACGAATAGAATATCTAGATGTCAAGGTATGTAACAGCTGATAAAAATATCAAAACTAGAATTAGGCTAGCTATATTAATTCTGTACGTATAAAATAGTATCTATAGATTTTTTTTTTTTTTTTTTTTACACTGGGATTCATTTTTCTACCCACAAATCTACATATTATAAAAAAAAAACATGTAAAGAAAAATATGAAACCTAAGCAAAATGTCTAGATCTCTTATTTACATTTTTCAGATTTTAAAACGCTTCGGCGTAAATATTCAGTCATTACCAAATCCTTCAAATAGCCATATTCCTTTATGCACAGATAATGTAGTAAATATGCATGAGTTAATTAGTAAATTAGCAGATGCATGAAACAGGCTTCATTTTCAAGCGGTGACGAATGGCAGCCAGAGATAATGAATGTGGGTTAATTTCCTGTAAGTAACCGGTGATTGTGATGTATTTTTAGACTCATTGCTGCAGCACGGGTCAAATTATTTATCTTTAACAACAAAAGCTTTTTAATGCACAGTAATTAAGAAATTGTAGAAATAAAAACCTTATGCTACGAACTAGACTGGTGTCTCACAAACCACGAGCATTAGGCTACTAAAAGGTTTTATGGTGAAATATAAGTGGCCATTTATTGATAGGTATGACTGAAGGAATTAAACTAATAGAGGGACAGTAAATGGAGAGCTATGAGACGTGTTTTGTAGGTCCCTCTGGCCTCCATAAGAAATCATTACCTGTTTCTTTGACGAAGAGGAACAGTGCCATCTAGTGCTGCTGTCAGGCACTAACACACACCGATGAAAACTGGGAAAAATCCCATTGGATTTCAGTGAGCACATAAACACCTCCCAACACGATTAGGACTGGGTTTGGATATTTGGAAACACTTTACAATAAGGTTAACTTTGTAAACTACATTAGTTAACATGAAAAAAAGCATTTATTACTCTTAGTTAAAGCAAAAAATGAAAATTCTGTCATCATTTACTCACCATCAATTTGTTCCCGAATCCGTATGAAGTTCTGCTGAACACAAAAGAAAATATTTTGAAGAAAGTCTATGTGAGTCATCAACTCTTTGGTTCCCCGTATTCTTCAAAATATCTTCTTTTGGTTTGGAACAATTTGAGGGCGAGTAAATGATGACAATTAACATTTTTGGGGGAACTATCCCTTTAATGTTAATTTAAACATTTACTAATACATAGTTGTTTTCTGCTAACGTTATTTAACTGACTTCACCTGACATAAACAAACAATGAACAGTTATTTTTATTAACTAACATTAACAAAGATGAATACTGTAATAAATGCATTGCTTGTTAGCTAAAGTCCTCGTGTTGTAAATCAAGCTTTTAATGTTGTTTATGTGTCTATGTGGTGTTTTTAATCTGCTTTAAGACAAACCATGTGTAAATTCATAAGTCGACACCATTGCTGAGTATTTCCTCCTTAAAACTGCAGTGAACCAAAGACAGTCTCAAAAACACACTTTGAAATCGCTGGTGTTTCTGACGTCACAAACTACCTTGTAACCAATCAGATCAACGTGTGATCGTCAACCAGTGGATCTCTGAGCTGAGTGAGTGAGTGGAGGCGGGGCTCATTTGCATATTCATAGAACCGCGTATACTAAATGAGGCGAGGGTGTCGCGTTACATTCAAGATATTGTAAGGCATGAAGAATATTTATCAAGGAAAAAAAAATGTAATTTTGGTGATCAAAGATGAGTTTTAAGGGTTAAAATTCATTACTTACTGCAAAAGTGTTACTGGATATTTAAGCCTAAGAAATATTTATCACTACATAAAAACATTGCATGATTTTCCAGGTTTTAAAATGACGAGATACGTCAAGGTTTTCCATGACTGAGGCGAGACGTTAATTAAAGCACGCAACAACAGCACAGTGTAAAGAAAACTCGAAATAAAATCCCAAGCACGACTGGTGTCGAAATTTATTAGATATACTGTTAATCGTTCAATTTATAACCAATTCAGAAGCTGCAGGGAAAATAAAATAAACAGAATCAAAATCACACCGTTGTACATTCACTGATATTTCACCTGATTTTCAAACAGAAAAAGACAGTAACAGCATTGTGTAATTCCCCAAGAAAACAATTTCTCCAAGCTTAGATTACAACACATGATTGATTGATCATCTCTGAACCCCCATGCCCCCCCCCCCCCCCCCAGCCTAAAAGCCCTGTACGTGTACAAAAGTAAACACACGATCCGTGAGACTCGAGACAGTATTCATGTCTGCCGAACAGACGTCAGTGCACTGATTGCTCTAGAGAACATATGAAAAAAGGAAAAAAAAAAAATCAAGACTTCCTCCCATCAGAACGCCAAAGACCTAGAAGAAAAAGAAACGCAGGTGCGCTATAACGTATAACCTTGACTGAAATGAGGGAGCGTGATTGCGTGAACATATGTGGACCTTGAAATGAGAGGAAGCAATACATGCAATCCCAATGAGAAACTCTCTTCCATTAAAACTAATGTGCAACACTACCTGGACAATCACCATGAGACTGAAGCACGTTTCAAAACACACACTAATGCACTGGCCACGGTACACCATCATAATCCGCTCCGTCCGTCGGTCTCCTCTGGAGAACCGCACACACACACACACACACTTTTAAAAACCGAGAAGATAAAACACTCTTTTTGCTAGGCTGGATGATCTGAGCTGGTGCAGGACGGCCAGAGACGAGGAGGACAGGAAGTAGAATTATTCTACATGCACATCCTCGGCTCAGATCTGACCTGGTACGATATATAGAAACTATACAGAATTATCAAGCTCTTTGAAACGCGTTTATAAAGCTCTCCTCTTTGTCCTAAGCATCTGTTGAGGCATCGACACACACACACACATTCAAGGTGCGGAGCTCAGGGTTCCCACGACGTCATTTCATACAGACTAATCACTATATAAATACATTATATATAGACACAGCAGTGGCTAAAAGTGATGTTCGGATTTGACCCTAAACCATCAAAATGTGAGGAAAATATTTTTACATTTCTTTAAATATTACGGAAGAACAAAACTAAACTTGGTTACAGTATTTATCTGACAAAATTATGTGCAAAAAAGAAAAAAAAGAGAAGCAAACTCATAATTTGACTACAATATAATCAGTTATTAATATTTAGTTGGTTCTCTCTTTGCTTTTGCACGCGTTCATAATTTCTTTGTATGAGAGTCTATTGTTTTCACTTATTACTTTCATTATATTTCATATTTTCATTATTACTGTCATGTTTCATTGTGTTATAATCACACATAAAACAATCGACTCCAAGCACAACTACGCAATATGCTTACAAAAATCTATAATTTTTAACTATATTTGAATAAAGGATGAAGATGTCAATTTTCCTAGGCCGGACATCACTGTTGACCACTACTGTATGCATGCCTTATATGTCCTAGCACATTGTTAATCAGAGAAAATTTCAGTTTGTCCCTTTGCAAAAAATGCAATTACAGTATGTAATATGTAAGCATGTAATAATACAAGAATTCAGGGCCGCTTAAAAAAAACTACAGGCACAAACATGAGCCTTCTGCAATGCAATCTCTCACTGTGTGTGTGTAGCGACAGCGAATTTAAATTTGCTGTCATGACAACGCCAGTAATATTTGCATAATATGCGCAAGGATACCAAGAAAAGGATCAGCAAAAGCACCGCTCCGTAACCAGAGATTCATCCACCTGGAAAAGTAGTTCCACCTCAAAAAATGGCCCTTTTAGATCCACATTTCTGCTGTGAAACTACATTGCAGCTGCGCTTTATTATAACTGCGATTTGTGCTTGAGGGACTAAATGAAATTATTCCCTGCATGCACACACGTAAATGAACCGAGACTGAGACTTTTCCAGGCCTGGAAATCACAACATTTCCCTGATATCTCCAGGTTTTCTGTGAGCGTGGGAACCCTGAAGCGTTACAGGTAGATTAGCAGATATAAAAGCACTTCGCCTGTCCTAAAGCCACTCGGAAACATAAAAAAGCAGCAGCGATTTGCTCCGGTAATTAGTCTGGATTTTGGAGAGGAGAACCAAGTCCTGAGGGGGGGAGGGGGTTGCGTCACATGAAGGGTCATGGAGACCCTCTTTAAAAACATGCCTGAGCTCATGCAAAAGCCACTCGCAGACATAATAAAGAAATTCTGCGAGGTGGACGTGTGTTTTTGTGCATGCCGTGCAAGCATGATCACACGTTTTCCAAGAGATGGTAGGCAGGACTACGCACATACGACAAATTAAAAACCCTTGATTAGGAACCAAAAAAGAAGTGCTTCATCTTGGGGGGGAAAAAAGACTAAAAACACAGACAGGAAAAGTAAAGATCTGAACCATTATGAAAAAATTATAACCAAACGAAAACAAACAAATAATTGGTCCGATGCCTGCCAAAATTAAGTCGTTTTTTTTTTTTTTTTTTTCGTAGATAGAATAACACAACCATACAGCAATACTCTAACATTTCTAAACGTCCTAACAAAGTGGTAATAGTCACTGGATCAACCTGCCTGCATCTAGAAAACAGGTCAAGTGTTGTCCGAGTGTGTCCACCCTGTCCAGTACTACTGATCATTGTGTCATTCTGCTGTCGGGTGGAGGAGGACGACGGCGCCGCCGCCGCTGGCCGGTTTGTTGGATGCGTCGATGTCTTTCGTCAAGCGTCATCGTGGTTGGATTCTTGTAGTTTTGCCTCATTGTTCGTGAGCAGCACTGGTGCCTCGAACCTGACCAGTTTTACGAAGCTACAGGTGTGAGAGAAGAAAACAGTGAGCGTTAGGAACCGCCGCTTAATGCGCGACTGAAGCCGAGCCGATAAAGGCAAACATGAATCATAACACCGTCACGTCCTAACCAGGCATGAAGAGAGAAAGTGAATGATGCGGATTATCATGTGACAATGAAATATCACTGGTCGACAATATTATACTCAAAACACAAGCTAATTCAAAATAGTATAAAACACTACGATAGTAAAAATAACAATAGTATAAAAATAATGTAACACTGGGTTTCGTGTAATAATATAACACTGGTTTTACAGTTTTAGCAGAACACTGTAAAGTTGCTTATTTTTAACTAAAACTAAAAATAATTTTTAATTCTTTAACTGTAGCAAAACAAAATATTTTTAATTCTTTAACATTAGCAAAAATAAAAATATTTTTTAATTCTTCAATTTCTTTAATTCTTTTTTAATTAGCAAAACTAAAAATATTTTTTAATTCTTTAACTAACATTAGCAAAAATAAAAATATTTTTTAATTCTTTAACTAACTTTAGCAAAACTAAAAATATTTTTTAATTCTTTAACATTAGCAAAAAGAAAAATATTTTAATTCTTTAACTAACATTAGCAAAAAAAATGTATTTTTAATTCTTTAACTAACATTAGCAAAAATAAAAATATTTTTTAATTCTTTAACTTTAGCAAAAATAAAAATATTTTTTAATTCTTTAACTAACTTTAGCAAAACTTAAAATATTTTTTAATTCTTTAACATTAGCAAAAAGAAAAATATTTTAATTCTTTAACTAACATTAGCAAAAAAATGTATTTTTAATTCTTTAACTAACATTAGCAAAAATTTAAATATTTTAATTCTTTAATTAGCAAAAAAATTATTCTTAAACATTAGCAAAAATAAAAAAAATTGTTTTAATTATTTAACTAACTTTAGCAAAACTAAAAAAATGTTTTTATTCTTTAACATTAGCAAAAAAATATATATATTTTTTAATTATTTAAGTAACATTAGCAAATTTTTTTATATTTTTTAATTCTTTAACATTAGAAAAACATATTATTTTTTAAATTCTTTAACATTAGCAAAAATAATAAATGCTGTGAAATAAATATTGCTCGCTAGTTCATGTTAGCTAATCCATTAACCATCATTTCAATTAGTTTGTAATATAACAGTATAAAAATAATACTAAAATAACTTAAAAAAAAAATTTCAAGTCTTTTTTTCACCCGTTTTATCATCTAAAAGTGAAAAGGTTTAAGTTTAATCACTTAATAGCCATGATTTGAGGAATCATTCACATCTGCAGCACAAACAATGTTGGGCGATTTGCCTACTGAAGTTTAATACTTTTGAGTACAAGGTTTGTTCGAATCAAAAACACTAAGTTTGACTAACAATAGTGTCTTACTAAACACTGCTGATTCCTGCCGTGATTTTGTCACACAGATCCAGCATTTAGTTTTCATCGTGCCTGGTTAGTGAATTCAAGACATTTTTTTCACACTCAAAACGTGTACGAACGCACGCTCACTCAATACAAAGAGAGCAGAAACACACACACACACACACACACACATGCGCCGAGTATAAACACACTCTGGAAAAATCAACAAACACAAAAGCGGTGATTAGAAACCAAGAACACAGTGCAGAGAAGCAGCAATGAGGCGATGAAGAGAAATGAGAAATGAAGGACGGGAGAGAAGAGAGAGAAGAGAAAAAAAGGTTTGGGCAGAGACGCTTGGAAAGAGCGGCCGAGGAGAGGCTCATCTCTTCCAGATCGTTTTACAGCGCAGCCAAACGCAGAGGGAGGGAGAATAACACAAATATGAAGCGGCTGTGCTTCATTCTGACTCTCAATATCTCTCCAGAAGAACAAAGTCTATAAAATTAACTTCATAACTGCCTAACAGAGATCAACACGAGATTCATGCAACGTCCAACAACACACACGACCAATGCGGAAAATAAAGGAATTTATTCACTCAAACAAAAGCTGTGTCATCTTTTATTATCGTTCCAAACCTGAATGAGTTTCTTTCTTATTAAAGAAGCACTCAAGTTGCTCATTTGAATACAATGAAAGTATACAGTGGTGCTACGATAGTAGTCCTCAGTCATCTGAACTCATTGACACCTTTTATGAGATTAATAAACTAGGAGTGTAACAATATCGCGATACAAAAATTATATTAATATGTATCGTGAATGACAAAACCAGTCACGAGTCGCACGGGTATATCTGTGGCAATAGCCAACAATACAAGGGTCAAAATCATAGATTTTTCTTTTATGCCAAAAATCATTAGGATATTCAGTAAAGATCATGTTCCATGAAGATATTATGTACATTTCCCACCGTAAATACAGTACCAGTCAAAAGTTTGGAAACATTACTATTTTTACTGTTTTTGAAAGAAGTCTCTTATGCTCATCAAGCCTGCAGTTAAAAAAACAAAAAACAAAAAAACAGTAATATTATGAAATATTATTACAATTTAAACTAATGGTTCTCTTTTTTAATATACTTTAAAATGTAATTTATTTTTGTAAATTTTCATCAGCAAGTACTCCAGTCTTTGGTGTCTTATGATCCTTCAGAAATCATTCTAATATGCTGATTTATGATCAATGTTGGAAACAGTTGTGCTGCTTAATATTTTTTTTTTATAACCTGAGATACTTTTTTCAGGATTATTTGATGAATAAAAAGTTAAAAAGAACTGTATTTATTTAGAATAGAAATCTTTTGTAACAATATGCACTACCGTTCAAAAGTTTGGGAACAATAACTATTTTTTTTTTACGAAATTAGTACTTTAATTCAACAAGGATGCGTTAAATTGATAAAAGGTGATGGTAACGATTTATATTGTTAGAAATGTTTTTATTTTGAATAAATGCTGTTTTTATGAATAAATGCTGTTAATAGTTTTACTCATCAATGAATCCTGAAAAAAGTATTCCAAAAATATATATTAAACAGCACAACTGTTTCCATCATTGATAATAACTGAGTATCAAATCATCATATTAGAATGATTTCTGAAGGATCATAAGACACCAAAGACTGGAGTACTTGCTGATCAAAATTCAGCTTTGCATCACAAAAATAAATTACATTTTAAAGTATATTAAAAAAGAGAACCATTATTTTAAATTGTAACAATATTTCATAATATTACTGTTTTTTTTTTTTTTGTTGTTTTTTTTTAACTGCAGGCTTGATGAGCATAAGAGACTTCTTTCAAAAACATTAAAAATAGTAATGTTTCCAAACTTTTGACTGGTACTGTATATAAAACACTTATTTGTGTGAGTGAATGCTGCACAATCGCCAACATAAACGAACAACTTTAAAGGAGATTTTCTCAATGTTTCGATTTTTTTTGCACCATCAGAATCCAGATTTACAATAGTCGTATCTCGACCAAATATTGTCATATCATAACACACCATACATCAATGGAAAGCTTATTTATTCAGCTTTCATATGACGTATAAATCTCAATTTAAAAAAAGTTGACCCATGTGACTAGTTTTGTGGTCCAGGATCACATATGTATCGTTAAAGTTAATTACTGTGCGTGAAAAAATTCACGTTTTCAGAGTTTCAGTACTACATTAAACTACTATATATAATGTTGAATATAATGTATAATAATGCAATGGGGGAATATTAGTGGGTCTTGATAATGCCAAATGTCTGATGTTACCAGTAAAAAGTGGCCTATATTATTTTAAATATATCTAGTCAGTGAAAGAGGGCAAGAATATTCGTCTAAAAAATAATATTTTCAGCTTCAGAATCATGAATATTGTTATTCTGGTGTCTCTATTGTCCTGTGCTTTGGGTTTACAGCACTCATTTACAAAGCATTTACAGCATTTTAATCAACAGTACATTTTTTGTTAACCTTTTATCATATGTCTTATATCGTATTGTGAGTTCAGTATCGAATTGTGACATGAGGGTATCGTTACACCCCTAGAACAAACTGAAATCTAGGTGTTTATTCTCTCAAATCTCCACTGGACTTCCATATTTGAATATTGACATTTGAGAGCAAAATCAGAAGACTTAAAAAATAGCGTATAAATCATTTAAACTTCCTTTTGAGTTGCTATTTCTGAGCTTGATAGCATGTGACCACTGTATGCTTTCACTGTACAGAAAACAAATGTGTAGATTCAACAGCTCAATGGAAGAAAGCAACTCATATGGAGTCGTTTGGAATGACACGATGGAAGTAAATGACTCTGTTTGCATGCACTAACCCTTTAGGATGAGAATAACGGAAAAGAAAAAAGAAGGCCATTGCAGCTGCTCCTGTAAACATCGCAAACCTGCCTTCATTTAGAGAGAAGATCAACAACTCGACAGAAGAACGCTGCTTTTGGAAACTACAGCCGCTGGCCGACACACTTGCTTTAAACATCAAGAACGTCTCAAAAAAAAAAACTCTTTTACCTTTCAACTGGAGTCTAAAACCATTAGAACTTGCAGATCGGGCTTTTTCAAGGAGCTGCAAACACCTGCTTTTAATTTGCGCCGTTGAGGCACTATTTTCCTCTGGCCTGAGCGAAAGATATCGGGGAGTTCAGCCAAGAGTTTGTCTAAAATGACTAACACTTTTACTCGGGTTGTGTTGGCCCACACGTCAGCTGAGAGGAGAGCACCAGAAGAAAAGTTAGTTGTGGTTAGCTGAAATGAAGGCAGTGAGGTGATTGGTTAGTGGGTGGCGGCGGATGAAAAGAACGTGAGAAAGAACGAGCGACGGAGCGACTGCTTTTCCTTACGGAGTCTCTCCACCTGCCTTGTGCTACTAAAAAGGATTCGGCTACTCATCGGCTGCCGTTGTGCCTCGTACGGATCCCTTTCGACGCATCTAGAAACAAAACATGCCGTTAGGTGCAATCTTTCCACTTGCTGGCGTCGACCTGGAAGAAAAGTGTCAGGAAACCTCAAAATAGGCAAGGCCAGAACATTAAAGCATATCTGAGAGAATGCAGGGAGAATTGGGCAAGTTGTCATTTTTATGGGAATCAACCTATCTACTGAAGTCTATATGGTAATAAGGTGGGATTTGAGAAAGTTTTTATTTTTACATTAAAAAATTTCACCAGATCTTTTGCACTTTGACATTTCCATTGGAATAAATAAGTACCTCAAAAAAGTAATAAAAATAAAGATATAAATTCTCAAATAAATAAAACCAATTTCTTTATTGTAATGCAGTAATAATGCTGTGTGGGCAAAACCAACACAAATTCAGAACAACATTACAATTGTACCTTGAAGGGGTGATGAACTGAGAAATCAAAATTTCCTTGAGCTTTTGACATATAAGAGGTCATCATACTATAAGTTTCAGAACTGAAAACTTCCTTGTTAGTCCAATAAAAGCTTTTATTGACACCAGGCACAGCGAACGACAGGTTTTTCAAAGTGTGGATCTATGACATCAAAGGGTCTCAAACCCCGCCTCCGCAGAGGAAGATCAACGCCTACTTCAACACTGCCGGTTTAGCCCCGCCCACCGATTCGCGCATTACATGAAACTCATTATAATATGCAAAACTGTTATCCAATCATAGCAGTGGGCGTTTACTTCCACGTCTTCAATGCGGCACGCCCATAAAAACCGAGCGTTTCAGGAGCTAGGCTCAAAACCAGGGTAGAAAATAGCCTATTATTATTCATTTTGATGTTTTTGAATGTAAAAACCAAGCGAACGTCATAAATTGACCAGCATAAAATGTTTTAAAAAGTCAGTTCATGACCCCTTTAAATGTAAATAAAATAAATTATAAATAAATTATATATATATATATAATCTGATTTTATATAATCATATATATGTTATTACATTACAAGCTATTTATTATTAGGAAAATGGCAACACTTTTGCATTTCAGAATACAAAAAATATATATTAAAGGTCCAAAAATATGCTTAATTTTCTTAATTTTAGTGAGAAATATGATGCATTCATGACCGTTTTCGTGAGATTCACCCATTTAACAGTTTAATGTCAGCGAAGAGGCACTGAATGGGTTAACGTTGACATAATCCTCCCCTGGAAATATATTCACCATCATTTCCATAAAAGAGGTTTTGAAAAAATATATATCCTGGAAGGTTTTTGTAAAGCACGGCAAAGCCAAAGCAAACTCGATTCGTCAAATATTAGTCCAAATACATACTTTCTGCTTGGCAACCGTATAGTAGCAGTGTAAAAAAAAAAAAAAAAACTCTGTTTGTTTAATATAAAGTTTTACTACATATACTGCTTGTTTTATAAAAGCCAGCCTTAACAACTAAAGGCAATTACAGATGAACTGGTTAGGTATAAAGATATAACTCGTAACTTGACTGACGGGTTGACGGTTAAGGAATCACTTTATTGGTCTTGGCCAACCGTCGCTCGAGAATAAAACTAATAAGCGGCTACGCCTTCGGGATTTGGATGAGAATGTATTGATCGATATTTCCCAGGCAGTGAAGAGTTTGCGGTTTTCCTTGGCTGCATGCTGAAAGCGATCACAGAGCGTGTCAGAGTTTGGAGAGACTGCGTGCCGTTGGATCATCATATTTACTGGGTAGAGGAAAGAATCTGGGCCAAATACTATACACTTGAGCTGGGACGCGTTCAACAAAAACAACTGAAAATAGAGAATACGAGAGCGCTGCCAGCAGTGACCGGCGGTAAGAAAACACACAATATAGCTCAAATCTGTAACCCCTTCAATAACATCCAGAAGCAGATTTATTACTATTTTAGGTCTACAGTCTAATAATGACCCCTGGTGCTAATATCACAGGTACTAATGTTTTATTCCACATATAAACGCCCATGTTACGCAATAAAATCAGTCCAGATGTGCACTGTAGGCTGATGATGTACAGGTTGTACATGTATCGCACAGCGCAATAACCAGTTGCTATTTATCTTGTAGTCGGAATTTAAAGGATTAGTTCACCCCAAAATGAACATTTCTTAATCATTTACTCACCCCAATGCCATCCAAGATATCCATGTCTTTCTTTCCTCAGTGGGAGAGAAATTGTGTTTTTTGTGGTAAACATTTCTGGATTTTTCTTCTAACAACCATTTCGTTTTTGTCTCGTTTGTCTTAGTCTTCGTACAGTCGCATTGTAAACAGTGGGGCGGTACTTCCGCCGGCGCCGGCGTGACCTTTCAACGTGATGACGTAGTTCCCTGTCCGTTTGTTGATCAGCTCAATCCGAACTATTGAAGGTAAAAAGTCTATACATTTTTTTTATTTTTTTTTATGACCTATCGTTTCGCTAGATAACAACCTCTTCTTCAGCTGTGATCGCGTACAGCCCGTTTAAACACTTCAAAGACTTTTGAAACTGCATTGATTTGGACTTAAAAACGATGGTAACCAATGAAGTCCATTGTTAGAAGAAAAATCCAGAAATGTTTTCCTCACAAAACATCATTTCTCTCCCACTGAGGATAGAAAGACATGGATATCTTGGATGGCATCGGGGTGAGTAAATTATTAGGAAATTTTCATTTTGGGGTGAACTAATCCTTTAATAACAAAAGACTGCAAATTAAATAAAAGCTCTCTAATGCAATAATTAGAAGCAACGGCATTCGACTAGCACTGAAATGGCTATTTTGAATTGTTCAAACTGCTTTAGTCTGATCTCACTTGCTGACTCAGTTGTAGAGGTAAATGCCAAAATAACATTCACTCACTGGACATAATGCCATTTTTTGTGGCAAGTTGTTATTTTTAAAATGAGTTGTAATTTTTTATGACACGTATGTAGCCCCGCCCCTTATGTAACCCCACCCCTTTTGTAGCCCCACCCCTTTTCAGCGCTGCTCTCGTTGTCCTTTGTCTTCCGGTCTGTATTTTCACAGCGATCTTGCATTTATGAATGAACGGCTCGTTTTAAAATCTTCCCGGTCTACTGACATTTGTTAAGACATCTGCTTTAAACACTACAGTCCTCATGATAACTTTGGTTAACTTTACATTAAGTAAATTCACTTCACCAGCTAGTTACTCCCGGACAGCGATGCCATAGAAATATACAGAGCGACCGCAAAAACGGAAGTTCAAAGACAATATTCTAAAGATGGCGGCGTGCTTGTTTCTCTGGCGCATAAGGTCTATATGAATATGATATCAGAAATCACACATCTTTAAAGACATTCATGAATAAACCAAAATGTGGAAAGAATAGCGTTTCATGATCTGAACTGCTGGGAATGAGGAGGTCGGTCATGGATGGATGGGAGCAAATGCAATGGAGGAAACTATATGTGCCTCAGGCCATAATGCCCCTCTCACCTCTTCCAGCTCTCGCTGCGTCTGCTCCTCCATCCTGCGGATGTCTGCCATGGTGAGCTCCACCCAGCTGTCAATCCAACAGAAGAGCTGACGGTGGAAGTTGGTGAAGATTCTCTTCTCTTGCTGCAAACGCAGATGAAAAAAGAAAAGAAAAGTCTGTGTTATTGAAAAGCATTGTGAGATTTTTTCCCATCTTCATCTTTCTTTAGTGTGTAATGTTGCTGTTTGATGTTTCATACGCAGAATAAAGGGGCGGGGCCTGGTTGGGTTAGTTAGTAGTGTGTTAAACTGGTGGTTATGGTAAGGGGCGGGATATTTCCCAAGCGCTTGACCAATCACAACACACTGCTCCAGCCGACCAATCAGAGCACAGTGTGCTTTTCAGAAGGAGGGGCTTCATAGAGACATGAACTAAACAGAGCGTTACTGACAGACTGGGAAGAGAGGAGCTGCAACAGTGGAGAATATGAGGAAAATAATCAACATTCAAGCAGGAAAACCTGTTCTAGTAGGGCTGGGCGATAAAACGATAACGATATGTATCGCGATAGACACGTAATCAATATCAATAAAAAATGCGTTCGATAAAACGTTCGATAATTATTATTTTTTTTTTCGTTGGAAGAAACCAGCAAAGCAAGTTTGATTGCATGAACAAAGGCACTCACTCTCTAGTAACTAGATAAAACAGAAAAAGTCAGCTCGCCTGACTTAAAGTCTGACCGTAGTCAGACCAATGTCGTCTGCAGATTATGCAAGACCGTCGTCAGTTTCTCTGTTATTCGCGTGCTTATGCGCTGTTCTAGCGTGTGCGTTTCTCAGCACATACATGTGAAGCTCACATGCACTAAAAGCCTGTCTACCAGCGCCTGAATACTAAGTTATCTTTCGAGTCTTATTTTGCTAATACTGTTATATACACACAAGGTTTACATAAACTAGTCGGATATGTCTAAAGTGAAAGCAAACTTGAGAAAATTGAGAGAAAATCTGCTTTTCAAGTGCGTGTATAATAGACGCGTCGCGCGCAGCTCTTAAAGAGACAGTAGTAATAGTAAACACGCTGCCGCTTGTCCTTAAAGGGATAGTTCACCCAAAAATAAAAATTATCTCATTATTTACGCACTCTAATGTTGTTCCAAACCTGTATTAATTGCCTTCTAATATTTTCTAATATTAATATTTTGAAGAATGTGGGTATCCAAACAGTAGCTGGTCCCCATTGACTTCCATAGGAGAAAAATATACTATGGAAGTCACTGGGGTACATCAACTGTTTGGTTACCCACATTCTTCCAAATAACTTTTATTTTCAACAGAAGAAAGAAACTTATTCGAGTTTAAAACAACGTGAGAAAGTAAATTATGAAAATTTGAATTTTTAAGAGAACTATCCCTTTAATGTTAATAAAACAACAAAATGTAAAGAGAAAATCACTCACTGCTCTTGACTAATAACTTTATTAATAGCTTTAATAAGTATCAATGTATAATTTATAGAAAATAGAAAGAAATAGATTTATAGAATTTATAGAAAGAAATCGTAATATTATATTTTTGCCATATCGCCCACCCCTTTATAAAGCATTTCTTACGTATTCTTTAATTTTGCACCTTAATGTTAAGAGATAATTGTTAAGTGTTCATTGTGATTTTAGACTTTTGAGTTTTCCATGGTCGTGTTGACATTTCTGCCTTTATAACTGATGGGATTATAATCAGAGGTAGGTTAAGTTTAAAATAAAAAATCTTTAAATGTAATATATTTGTCTCCTGGACTGGTCCTTATTTTAAATATGTTATAAAAAAATTCAATAATTATCGATATCGACCGATATGAAACACTTATATCGTGATACAGTTTTCAGCCATATCGCCCAGCCCTATGTTCTAGTAAAGCCCTTTATATCACATGAGTGCTCACATGAAAAAGAGCGCTCTAGACCACTAAATATCTCTTTTTGTGTCCCATACGTGATTGGAAAAACAACATGGTTGAATAAATGATAAAGTTGCTAAGCGCTAAGTTTGAATGGGAGTCGATTGTTACCTTGTGGATGAAGTTTTCTATCTTGGTTTGAAGGCCCCACCACTTGAACTTGACAGTGACTAGTTTGTACGCACACATACGAGGGGCGTCTGGCTTGGCCAAGAGCTCTTTCTGTTCGGGGAGAGAAATCACACAAGATCTTCATATAGAACAGAGTTAATAGGGAACTAATAATAAATGTCTGATAAATTAATTGAATAGAGGCACTCACTTTCCAGTCCGGTCCTAAAGGTCCTCGGCCTGTTTTCTCTGAGTGAAAGATTTCTGGGTCCTCATCTGGTTTATAATCCTGAGAGAATGACAATTTGGATCAGTTATATTTCCTTTATGGTTCATATTTCTCCTCACTGCCTTGGTTAAGTTGGCATAGAAGTAATTTCAGAGATGGATTTTCAATTTTGATGAAAAGCTGTAAATTATTACCAATTAATTGTGCAAAACAAGACCAGGAACATGATTTTTTTTTTTTTGTTATCTCTATTGTCAACCACTTTCAGAGATAATTCGCTAAAACCTGCTCAAAAAGTTGCCAAATGTCTCTAGATGGCGTAATGCGCTAATTAGCAAATGACATCACGCCGTATTTGCATTCTCCTTAAGTTAAAGCACAAGTTAAATCATATTTTCAATTTTTTCACTGTCGGTCAAAAGTTTGATATAATTACGAATTTTAAGTGTTTTTTTTTTTTTTAAAGAAGTCTCTTCTGCTCACCAAGGCTGCATTTATTTGATTAGAAATACAGTAAAACAGTAATATTTTAAACTATTATTTTACAATTTCAAATAACTTTTCTATGTGAATATATTTTAAAATTTTATTTATTCCTGTGATGGAAATCTGAATTTTCAGCATCATTACTCCAGCCTTCAGTGTCACATGATCCTTCAGAAATCATTCTAATATGCTGATTTTCTGCTAAAGAAACGTTTATGATTATAAATGTTGCCATTTTTGGCGGAGAAACCATCATACAAGGACGCATTAAACTGTTAAAACCTTTGAATTTTCTATTTAGCAAAGAATCCTGAAAATTGTTCAGTGTTTCCAACACTGAATTTCAACATCGATATCAATAAATGTTTCTTGAGCAGAAAATATGCATATTAGAAGGGTTTCTGAAGGATCATGTGATGCTGAAGACTGGAGTAATGATGCTGAAAAGTCGCTAAATGTGCCGGCAACAACACGTTATCTTAAAAAAAAACACCTTCCCAGTTTGGGAATTCCCACCATTTCCATCTTCTTGCACATACTCGCACTCTACCTTTTAATCTCTCAAACCTCAGCGCTAAGTACCGTGAACATATGGGAATAAGGATTAACCCTAACCAGGACTGATCCACTTAACTAATTAAAGATACGAAGCATAAAAGTGCTCAGGCACGAGAAGAGCAGTCACTTCAGCGGCCCACAACAGGTCAGATAACCTGTACACTCCTGATACTCAACACTGGACTCCAGTCAAACGAACGCAGCTGTATTTGTGTGTTTGGCACAGAGCCAGAATGAGGTCTCATGGAAAACGTATTTGGATTTATTCAAAGCTGCTGATGTTTGATGCGATGCGTGTCTGCTAGTATACGACACCGGCAGCTTGTTTGTTTGTTCTTGAGGCATGAGTTTTACATCTACAGCTTCAAACTGACTGTTTTTACCAGTTTGTGCAGTAAATCTGCTGCTTAGAGAAGGTTCAGGTCTCGATAAGGGACCTTCTTGGTAAACTATTGAACCTTGAGTAATGCAGGTTACAAGGGCAATGGTCCACACACTAATGTCACGTCACCCTAATCTAGTCTTATGCAAGGCTGAATCACAAATCACACACTAGCCAGCCTAAATATAGCATGTGGGATAAGGATTAGCAAATCCCCCAAATCACAGCACATTGAAAATAGTTTCAAAGTACACGTCATATGTGCATGTTTGAGGCTAATGATGCCTCTTGTGCGAAAGATGAAGGAATCTGTGACGTTTTTGTAGGAACCTAATGAATAATTGTATTAATTTAGATATGCTCACACTTACAAGCATAAACAAACAGTAACAAAGGGGGTCTGTGGTATCAAGACAATTTTATGATATATAGTATTGTAGTATTATAGTATAATCTTGCTAGATATGAGTATGTGCTTTCCCATTACCAGCAAAGTATATATAGTACCGTTGAAAGGTTTTTGAAAGAAGTCTCTTCTGCTCACCAAGGCTGCATATATTTGATCAAAAATACAGTAAAAACAGTAATATTGTGAAATATTATTACAATTTAAAATACTGTTTTCTATAGTACACTGTATTTTACTCTTGTGATCAAAGTTGATTTTGTTTCTGCATAATTACTCCAGTCTTCAGTGTCACATGATCCTTCAGAAATCACTCTAATATGATGATTTGCTGCTCAAGAAACATTTATGATTATCATCAATGTTGAAAACACTGGGATATATTACATAAAAACACAAATTCTACTTTAAGGATGAAAGACTAGTGACAGACAGATATACCAGATAGATGGATAAACCAGATTTGGCCAGTTTGAGATGATCTGCATCAGTCATTAACAGTGATTAACAAAAAAAACGTACTGGTTGACCA